>NC_092413.1:3996377-4302311 GCF_040894005.1 Engystomops pustulosus
TCGGGAGGGGAGGCGCAATGGGTGATGTCAGAGGTTGACCGCTACTCAGAGGTTTCTGGGTCCAAGATCAACCGGGATAAGTGTGAGAGTCTCTGGCTGGGAGAGAGAGGTCCAGGCTTTGATCTCCCGGACACTTTTCCAGGGCCCCAGGACTCCGCCAAAGTTCTCGGCATGGAATTCGGCCAGGGGGATTACCCCATGCAAAACTGGGACGGCAGGCTTAAGATCGCCGCTCAGAAGGTGGACCAGTGGAAGGGTTGGTCTTTGACCCTCAGAGAAAGGGTTAATCTGATCAAAACTTACCTGCTCCCGTTACTGATTTATCTGGGCAGTGTGTGCATGTTGCCAGAACCCCTCTGGACTCGGGTCTACAGTCTGTTCTTCCAGCTGTTATGGGGGAATAGGCTGAACCTTATCAAGAGGGAGGTTACTTACCGCACGAGGAGACAAGGAGGGTTGTGTATGGTCAACCCTGTGGTGTTCCTAGTGAATACCTTTCTTAAGATCAATGTAGCAAACCTCTGGAAAGAGAGGGCTCCTCCGTGGGTATACTCCTGCAGGGGATGGTTTCGGCCTTTCTTCCAGGAATGGGAGACAGGAGGGCAAGTGAAGGATCTTCGTACACCGCATGGGCATCTTCCGGCTTACGCTACCCCGGTTCTGAAGGTGATTCGCCGGTGGGGTCTGGGAATGTGGGAGATCAGGACCATGTCGAGGAAAATCCTTGACCAAAGGGTTCTGTTGACCCATTTCCAGAAGCCTCTGGCCCTCAGGGATTGCCCAAGTCGGGATCTGAGGGTGGGTTTGAGTTTATTGAATTCCATCAGGATCCCCTTGAAGTTTTGGGACGTGACTTGGCGCTGCTTCCATGGAAAGCTGTGTGTGAGGGACAATCTGAAGTGTAGGAGCTCTGAGGAAAGGGGTTGTCCCCGGGAGGAGTGCGGTGGCCTGCAGGAGAGCATGGACCACTTCCTGCTTCAGTGCCCCTTTAACACAGAGGTGTACAACCGGGTGGGCGCTTCCATCCATTGGCCCGGGTTGGCCGGTCTCTCCTATGCGGAGTGGGCCTATGGAGCATTCAGAGGCCTGGGTGGCCGGGACCGCTGCACGTTATTCTTAGTTAGTCTAGTGGTCAGGTACCACACGTGGAACGCACGGTGTTTAGTGTCGACGCAGCGTAAAATCCTCCCGGTGGATGAGGTGATTAGGAACATTCTGGGTGACCTGGTGAAGGTGCGCTCTCTGGAGTATGAGAGGCTGGGCGCGGGGAGGGCCTCTCTCCTTAGTGTCCCTTAGTCTGTCCTCTCCCCCCTGGTGAAGGTGCGCTCTCTGGAGTATGAGAGGCGGGGCACGGGGAGGGCCTCTCTCCTTTGGAGGGGGTTCTCCTTTAGTGTCCCTTAGTCTGTCATCTCCGCTCCTGGTGTTGGGCTGATGCTGCACTGTAGATTTTTGTTTTGTATCTGAGGTTATAGTGATGTTGGGCTTGCAGGCGCCGAACCTGGGCTTTATGTGGTTTTGATTGATGTTGTTTAGACTTTATTTGTATTCTGTTTTCTTTATGTTATGTTGTAATTACTGTATATATTGTATATAGTTGGGTTTGGGACATAGTGTTAGGTTGGGAGGGGGGTGATAGTGGTGGACTTATGAACTGACCCTGGACACTGGTCTGGACTACTTAACGCAAACTTTGGACGTTAGACCAGTGTCTGGGGGGAAGGGGAGGGTGCGGGCGAGGGATTTAGTTTAGTGTAGTATTATGTGTATTCTGTATATTTAAAAAAAAATAAAAAAATAAAAAAATGGGTGTGGGATGTGGTCTGTGTGGGGTGGTTTGTTATTAGAGGGTGTGGGGTGGGTTTATGTATATTTATGGTCATTTATGTTTATTTGTGGGTGTGGCTTGTGTTTGTTATTGGTTTGGTTTAGGATGTAATAATCGGTTGGGTGGGGGTTGTGGTAATTGGTGTTTATTCATTTTGGTGTATTGTAAGTTATTATTTTTGCTAGGTATGAATGGGGCTGGACCAGCAGGTAAGATATTGTATATAGTGTATATTATGTTTTGTTTGTGTTATGTTTTTTACTTTTATATAAAATAAAAGATCTACAGGATGTAACTCAGGATCAGTACAGGATAAGTAATGTCATGTATGTACACAGTGACTGCACCAGCAGCAGAATAGTGAGTGCAGCTCTGGGGTATAATACAGGATGTAACTCAGGATCAGTACAGGATAAGTAATGTCATGTATGTACACAGTGACTGCACCAGCAGCCGAATAGTGAGTGCAGCTCTGGGGTATAATACAGGATGTAACTCAGGATCAGTACAGGATAAGTAATGTCATGTATGTACACAGTGACTGCACCAGCAGCAGAATAGTGAGTGCAGCTCTGGAGTATAATACAGGATGTAACTCAGGATCAGTACAGGATAAGTAATGTCATGTATGTACACAGTGACTGCACCAGCAGCAGAATAGTGAGTGCAGCTCTGGGGTATAATACAGGATGTAACTCAGGATCAGTACAGGATAAGTAATGTCATGTATGTACACAGTGACTGCACCAGCAGCAGAATAGTGAGTGCAGCTCTGGGGTATAATACAGGATATAACTCAGGATCAGTACAGGATAAGTAATGTCATGTATGTACACAGTGACTGCACCAGCAGCAGAATAGTGAGTGCAGCTCTGGAGTATAATACAGGATGTAACTCAGGATCAGTACAGGATAAGTAATGTCATGTATGTACACAGTGACTGCACCAGCAGCAGAATAGTGAGTGCAGCTCTGGGGTATAATACAGGATGTAACTCAGGATCAGTACAGGATAAGTAATGTCATGTATGTACACAGTGACTGCACCAGCAGCAGAATAGTGAGTGCAGCTCTGGGGTATAATACAGGATATAACTCAGGATCAGTACAGGATAAGTAATGTCATGTATGTACACAGTGACTGCACCAGCAGCAGAATAGTGAGTGCAGCTCTGGAGTATAATACAGGATGTAACTCAGGATCAGTACAGGATAAGTAATGTCATGTATGTACACAGTGACTGCACCAGCAGCAGAATAGTGAGTGCAGCTCTGGAGTATAATACAGGATGTAACTCAGGATCAGTACAGGATAAGTAATGTCATGTATGTACACAGTGACTGCACCAGCAGCAGAATAGTGAGTGCAGCTCTGGGGTATAATACAGGATGTAACTCAGGATCAGTACAGGATAAGTAATGTCATGTATGTACACAGTGACTGCACCAGCAGCAGAATAGTGAGTGCAGCTCTGTGGTAATCTATGTGTGACCTGGGGTCGGGGTTAGGATGTGTAATTACTCAGGATGTAGTTGATTAATTTCCCGTTACATTTGGGGTCTCTGGTCTGGACGTGTTTCGGGTGATATGTTGTTATCTCGCTCTGGAATGATGAGGATCCGCTCTGTATCTTCCTCCTCTGCGTCTCCGGATGTTATTCATCAGTAATGGCGTCCACCTATTATCTGACTCCCTGAGATGAGTGGGTGTCTGCGCAGTGTCTCTCCTGTACATCGCTGTGGAATATGTCGGTGCCATATAATGATCCCTGCAGGTTGGTCGCTCTCGCTGACTGTCTGACCACGAGAGCCGCCACCTGTAGGCGCAGCGTGACCCCAGCGCACTGTACCCCGCGCTCTCCCGGCACCGGCGGACATGACACGTCCATCATATAGTAAACAGAACCTTTATCCCGTACCTGGTATGGCTCACACGTCAGGGGTTAATCATGAGCCGCACTCCTCCTCTCCGGAGCCGGCGATCTCTGCCAGGGAATAGTGGGAAGTGATTGTGCAATAAAGAGCTGAAATAAAACAGAAATAAACTCTGTGACCCCCAGGAGGATAATAATAGGAGGAGAAGTCATAATACAGACATTATTATAGGACTATTATCTCCAGCATAAGATTCCCTCCTCAGTACTTCACATCCCTTTACTTGTATCCCCAGAGCATGCCCACTACACTCTGCCATAGAAGTCTATAGGGGATGTCACATCTCTCCTCCCCTTCCCAGCACAGGTCACAGAGCATGCCCACTACACTCTGCCATAGAAGTCTATAGGTGATGTCACAGCTGCCCTCTCCTTACCTGCACAGGTCACAGAGAATGCCCACTACACTCTGCCATAGAAGTCTATAGGTGATGTCACAGCTGCCCTCTCCTTACCTGCACAGGTCACAGAGCATGCCCACTACACTCTGCCATAGAAGTCTATAGGTAATGTCACAGCTGCCCTCTCCTTACCTGCACAGGTCACAGAGCATGCCCACTACACTCTGCCATAGAAGTCTATAGGTGATGTCACATCTCTCCTCCCCTTCCCTGCACAGGTCACAGAGCGTGCCCACTACACTCTGCCATAGAAGTCTATAGGTGATGTCACATCTCTCCTCCCCTTCCCTGCACAGGTCACAGAGCATGCCCACTACACTCTGCCATAGAAGTCTATAGGTGATGTCACATCTCTCCTCCCCTTCCCTGCACAGGTCACAGAGCATGCCCACTACACTCTGCCATAGAAGTCTATAGGTGATGTCACATCTCTCCTCCCCTTCCCTGCACAGGTCACAGAGCATGCCCACTACAGTCTGCCATAGAAGTCTATAGGTGATGTCACATCTCTCCTCCCCTTCCCTGCACAGGTCACAGAGCATGCCCACTACAGTCTGCCATAGAAGTCTATAGGTGATGTCACATCTCTCCTCCCCTTCCCTGCACAGGTCACAGAGCATGCCCACTACACTCTGCCATAGAAGTCTATAGGTGATGTCACATATCTCCTCCCCTTCCCTGCACAGGTCACAGAGCATGCCCACTACACTCTGCCATAGAAGTCTATAGGTGATGTCACATCTCTCCTCCCCTTCCCTGCACAGGTCACAGAGCATGAGCATGCCCACTACACTCTGCCATAGAAGTCTATAGGTGATGTCACATCTCCCCTCCCCCTCCAGCACAGGTCACAGAGCATGCCCACTACACTCTGCCATAGAAGTCTATAGGTGATTTCACATCTCTCCTCCCCTTCCCTGCACAGGTCACAGAGCATGCCCACTACACTCTACCATAGAGGTCTATAAGTGATGTCACATCTCCCCTCCCCCTCCAGCACAGGTCACAGAGCATGCCCACTACACTCTGCCATAGAAGTCTATAGGTGATGTCACATCTCCCCTCCCCCTCCAGCACAGGTCACAGAGCATGCCCACTACACTCTGCCATAGAAGTCTATAGGTGATTTCACATCTCTCCTCCCCTTCCCTGCACAGGTCACAGAGCATGCCCACTACACTCTCCCATAGAAGTCTATAGGTGATGTCACATCTCCCCTCCCCCTCCAGCACAGGTCACAGAGCATGCCCACTACACTCTGCCATAGAAGTCTATAGGTGATGTCACATCTCCCCTCCCCCTCCAGCACAGGTCACAGAGCATGCCCACTACACTCTGTCATAGAAGTCTATAGGTGATGTCACAGCTCCACTCCCTGCACAGGTCACAGAGCATGCCCACTACACTCTGCTATAGAAGTCTATAGGTGATGTCACATCTCTCCTCCCCTTCCCTGCACAGGTCACAGAGCATGCCCACTACACTCACCCATAGAAGTCTATAGGTGATGTCACATCTCCCCTCCCCTTCCCTGCACAGGTCACAGAGCATGCCCACTACACTCTGCCATAGAAGTCTATAGGTGATGTCAAAGCTCCCCCTACTCCATGCACAGGTCACAGAGCATGCCCACTACAACCCTCTGGTTTTTGGGTCTCTGGTTTTCAAGGCGAGATAAGATTGCCTCTTCCTAAACCATATATCACCTTATGGGTCATCGTCATTTAATGGGATGGATATTGGGGTCATCGCCTTCTTATGGGATGGATATTGGGGTCATCGCCTTCTTATGGGATGGATTTCAGGGTCATCGCCTTCTTATGGGATGGATTTCAGGGTCATCGCCTTCTTATGGGATGGATATTGGGGTCTTCACTTTCTTATGGGATGGATATTGGGGTCTTCACCTTCTTATGGGATGGATATTGGGGTCTTCACCTTCTTATGGGATGGATATTGGGGTCATCGCCTTCTTATGGGATGGATATTGGGGTCTTCACCTTCTTATGGGATGGATATTGGAGTCATCGCCTTCTTATGGGATGAATATTGGGGTCATCACCTTCTTATGGGATGGCTATTGGGGTCATCGCCTTCTTATGGGATGGATATTGGGGTCTTCACCTTCTTATGGGATGGATATTGGGGTCATTACCTTATGGGATGGCTATTGGGGTCATCGCCTTCTTATGGGATAGATATTGGGGTCTTCACCTTCTTATGGGATGGATATTGGGGTCATCGCCTTCTTATGGGATGGATATTGGGGTCATCGCCTTCTTATGGGATGGATATTGGGGTCTTCACCTTCTTATGGGATGGATATTGGGGTCTTCACCTTATTATGGGATGGCTATTGGGGTCATCGCCTTCTTATGGGATAGATATTGGGGTCTTCGCCTTCTTATGGGATGGATATTGGGGTCTTCACCTTCTTATGGGATGGATATTGGGGTCTTCACCTTCTTATGGGATGGATATTGGGGTCATCGCCTTCTTATGGGATGGATATTGGGGTCATCGCCTTCTTACGGGATGGATATTGGGATCATCGCCTTCTTACGGGATGGATATTGGGGTCATCGCCTTCTTATGGGATAGATATTGGAGTCATCGCCTTCTTATGGGATGGATATTGGGGTCATCGCCTTCTTATGGGATGGATATTGGGGTCATTGCCTTCTTATGGGATTGATATTGGGTCTTCGCCTTCTTATGGGATGGATATTGGGGTCATCACCTTCTTATGGGATGGATATTGGGGTCATCGCCTCCTTATGGGATGGATATTGGGGTCATCGCCTCCTTATGGGATGGATATCGGGGTCATCGCTGTCACAGTCTATGGGGATTAGTCCCTTAGGACTAAGTAAGTGGACTCCCTGGACCACCGCAGGAGATAAGAACCTTAGCCGCACCCAGGAGCGGAGTTTAAGTGAACTCCTGGTCTTCGCCAGAGCCCGCCGCAAAGCGGGATGGTCTTGCTGCGGCGGGGAGTCACCAGGTCGCTTCCGCGGGTGCGACTAGGCCCATGGTGGCAGCCAAGGTAGGGACACGGGGACCACGGGAAGGCAGGCAGGCAGGACCACGGGAAGGCAGGCAGGCAGGACCACGGGAAGGCAGGCAGGCAGGACCACGGGAAGGCAGGCAGGCAGGACCACGGGAAGGCAGGCAGGCAGGACCACGGGAAGGAAGGCAGGCAGGACCACGGGAAGGAAGGCAGGCAGGACCACGGGAAGGAAGGCAGGCAGGACCACGGGAAGGAAGGCAGGCAGGACCACGGGAAGGAAGGCAGGCAGGACCACGGGAAGGAAGGCAGGCAGGACCACGGGAAGGAAGGCAGGCAGGACCACGGGAAGGCAGGCAGGGAGAACCACGGGAAGGCAGGCAGGGAGAACCACGGGAAGGCAGGCAGAGAGAACCACGGGAAGGCAGGCAGGGAGAACCACGGGAAGGCAGGCAGGGAGAACCACGGGAAGGCAGGCAGAGAGAACCACGGGAAGGCAGGCAGGGAGAACCACGGGAAGGCAGCTGCGGGATCCGGCAGGGGATGCTGGGAGTCGCCAGGCTATATAGCCGAGCCAGGAATGACAGAGCCAATAAGGAGGACACTGGCCCTTTAAGGCTGGGAGAAGTCCGCGTGCGCCCCCTCTAGTGGCAGGAGCACGCGACTGCATGGAAGAAGCATGCGGCCTACACGTTGGAAGCAAGAATGCAGGCCGGAGCCAGGAGAGGTAAGTGAGAGCTGGGGGAGAGGGGACCGCGGCAGCAGGCACAGGTACACCCTCAATCCGTACCGAGGATCGCGGGTGTAACTATGACAGTACCCTCCCCCTTAGGGTCCCTCTTCTCTTCTTCTTCAGCTCGCTGTTCTTCTTTCTTCGCCTCCTCCAATTCTTCTTGGAGATGAGACACCTTGGGCCTCAGGGGAGGTTGGAGCAGCCGTGGGAAGCTGCGGAGTCTGAGGCGCCACTGGAGCAACACTGGCAAGCTGCGGAGTCTGGAGCGCTCCTGGAAAAGCCGTAGGAAGCAGCGGAGTCTGGGGCGCCACTGGGGCAGCACTGGCAAGCTGCGGAGTCTGGGGCGCCACTGGGGCAGCACTGGCAAGCTGCGGAGTCTGGGGCAGCACTGGCAAGCTGCGGAGTCTGGGGCAGCACTGGGGCACCCGTGGTAAGCTGGGAAGTCTCTGGAGCAGTACTGGCGAACTGCAGAGCCACCGGAGCAGCTGCGGGGAGCTGCGGAGAGCTGCGGGGAGCTGCGGAGCCACCGGAGCAGCTGCGGGGAGCTGCGGAGCCACCGGAGCAGCTGCGGGGAGCTGCGGAGCCACCGGAGCAGCTGCGGAGCCACCAGAGCAGCTGCGGAGCCACCAGAGCAGCTGCGGGGAGCTGCGGAGCCACCGGAGCAGCTGCGGGGAGCTGCGGAGCCACCGGAGCAGCTGCGGGGAGCTGCGGAGCCACCGGAGCAGCTGCGGGGAGCTGCGGAGCCACCGGAGCAGCTGCGGGGAGCTGCGGAGCCACAGGAGCAGCTGCGGGGAGCTGCGGAGCCACAGGAGCAGCTGCGGGGAGCTGCGGAGCCACTGGAGCAGCTGCGGGGAGCTGCGGAGCCACTGGAGCAGCTGCGGGGAGCTACGAAGGCTTGGGTACCGCTGGAGCAGCTCTGGGAAGCTGCAGAGACACTGGAGCAGCTGCAGGGAACTGCGGAGCCACTGGAGCAGCTGCGGGGAGCTGCAAAGGCTTGGGTACCACTGGAGCAGCTCTGGGAAGCTGCAGAGACTCTGGAGCAGCTGCAGAAAGCTGCGGAGACACCGGAGCAGCTGCGGGAAGCTGTGGACACACTGGAACAGCTGCGGGAAGCTGCAGAGACACTGGAACAGCTGCTGCGGGGAGCTGCGGAGCCACTGGAGCAGCTGCGGGGAGCTGCGAAGGCTTGGGTACCGCTGGAGCAGCTCTGGGAAGCTGCAGAGACACTGGAGCAGCTGCCGGGAGCTGCGGAGCCACTGGAGCAGCTGCGGGGAGCTGTGAAGGCTTGGGTACCGCTGGAGCAGCTCTGGGAAGCTGCGGAGACACTGGAACAGCTGCGGGAAGCTGCGGAGACACTGGAACAGCTGCGGGAAGCTGCGGAGACACTGGAACAGCTGCGGGAAGCTGCGGAGACACTGGAACAGCTGCGGGAAGCTGCGGAGACACTGGAACAGCTGCGGGAAGCTGCGGAGACACTGGAACAGCTGCGGGAAGCTGCGGAGACACTGGAACAGCTGCGGGAAGCTGCGGAGACACTGGAACAGCTGCGGGAAGCTGCGGAGACACTGGAACAGCTGCGGGAAGCTGCGGAGACACTGGAACAGCTGCGGGAAGCTGCGGAGACACTGGAACAGCTGCGGGAAGCTGCGGAGACACTGGAACAGCTGCGGGAAGCTGCGGAGACACTGGAACAGCTGCGGGAAGCTGCGGAGACACTGGAACAGCTGCGGGAAGCTGCGGAGACACTGGAACAGCTGCGGGAAGCTGCGGAGACACTGGAACAGCTGCGGGAAGCTGCGGAGACACTGGAACAGCTGCGGGAAGCTGCGGAGGCTTGGGCACCACTGGAGCAACTCTCAGAAGCTGCAGAGGCCTGGGCGCCGCTGGAGCAGCTTCGCCAGAGCCCGCCACAAAGCGGGATGGTCTTGCTGCGGCAGGGAGTCACCAGGTCGCTTCCCGCAGGTGCGACTAGGTCCACGGTGGCAGCCAAGGTAGGGACACGGAGACCACGGGCAGGGAGCCAGGACCACGGGAAGGCAGGCAGGACCACGGGAAGGCAGGCAGGGAGAACCATGGGAAGAAAGGCAGGCAGGACCTTGGATGGCAGGCAGGACCTCGGATGGCAGGCAGGAACTCGGATGGCTGCTGGAATACCGGGGAGCCACAGGAAACCAGGACTGCCACAGGATTACAGAACCACCACAGGATAACAGGACCACTATAGGATACCACGTAACAAGGGAACACAGGAAACCAGGAACACGGAAACACCACGGAACAAGGTAATCACAGAATCGTCTGGAAACGCTCGGGAACACGGAGGGCTTTCTCTTCAGTAACAGGACATGAAGATCCGGCAGGGGATGCTGGGAGTCGCCAGGCTATATAGCCGAGCCAGGAATGCCAGAGCCAATAAGGAGGCCGCTGGCCCTTTAAGGCTGGGAGAAGTCCGCGCGCGCCCCCTCTAGTGGCAGGAGCACGCGACTGCATGGAAGAAGCATGCGGCCTACACGCTGGGAGCAAGAGTGTAGGCCGGAGCCAGGAGAGGTAAGTGAGAGCTGGGGGACCGCGGCAGCAGGCACGGGTACACCCTCAATCCGTACCGAGGATCGTGGGTGTAACCGTAACAA
This sequence comes from Engystomops pustulosus, assembly GCF_040894005.1. Classification (NCBI taxonomy): domain Eukaryota; kingdom Metazoa; phylum Chordata; class Amphibia; order Anura; family Leptodactylidae; genus Engystomops; species Engystomops pustulosus. The sequence continues at coordinate 4,006,908 of NC_092413.1, forward strand.
TCGTCTTCTTATGGGATTGATATCGGGGTCATCGCCTTCTTATTGGATGGATGTTGGGGTCATCACCTTCCTGTAGATGGTTTCTATGGACACTTGGTGTTGCTGTAGATTTGGGGTGCTGCCCCCCATTCCCGCCCGGCCCTTTGATCTACAACACTTGGAACTTTGATATTTTTTGGATGTTTCTGAAAATCTCTTGAATTATCCCTGGAATCCTCTGGCGATGTGTCCTCCCGGTTCGGTGTTTTTGCTTTGTCTAAGATTTGGGTGATCAGGAGACATGAGGCGTCCAGATGCCGCGCTGCGTTTCCTAGGATTCGGACCTGTTTACTTACAGTGGGGAATCTGCGTTTCCAGCGGAGAAGATGGAGGAACATCTGGAGGTGCCCCCTCCCCACCCCCGCTCCATAAACATCCCCAAAGAGGAAGCAGAACCGCTACATTGTGATAATAACTATCTCTGTGGGATGGCGGAATGATTAACCCTCCACTGACCGGGACACCCATAATATCCATCTACAGGATATACATATATATATATTCAGGGGGGGGGGGAGTATTCAGACGCCTTTACATTTTTATTTATTTCATTGCAGTCAAATGGGAACATCCAAAATATTCTTTTTTTAATTACTCATTAATGTGACCTCTGCCCCCCCCCAGTAATGTGCCCTGTGCCCCCCAGTAATGTGCCCTCTGCCCCCCCCAGTAATGTGCCCCCTGCCCCCCAGTAATGTGCCCTCTGCCCCCCCAGTAATGTGCCCCCTGCCCCCCAGTAATGTGCCCTCTGCCCCCCCCAGTAATGTGCCCTCTGTACCCCCCAGTACTGTGCCCTCTGCCTCCCCAGTAATGTACACTCTGCCCCCCAGTAATGTGCCCTCTGCCCCCCCCTGTAATGTGCCCCCTGCCCCCCAGTAATGTGCCCTCTGCCCCCCCCCAGTAATGTGCCCTCTGCCCCCCCCAGTAATGTGCCCTCTGCCCCCCAGTAATGTGCCCTCTCCCCCCCCCAGTAATGTGCCCCCTGCCCCCCAGTAATGTGCCCTCTGCCCCCCCCAGTAATGTGCCCTCTGTACCCCCCAGTACTGTGCCCTCTGCCTCCCCAGTAATGTACACTCTGCCCCCCCCAGTAATGTGCCCTCTGCCCCCCCCTGTAATGTGCCCCCTGCCCCCCAGTAATGTGCCCTCTGCCCCCCCCCAGTAATGTGCCCTCTGCCCCCCCCAGTAATGTGCCCTCTGCCCCCCAGTAATGTGCCCTCTGCACCCCCCAGTAATGTGCCCTCTGCCCCCCCCCAGTAATGTGCCCTCTGCCCCCCCCAGTAATGTGCCCTCTGCCCCCCCCCCAGTAATGTGCCCTCTGTCCCCCCCCAGTAATGTGCCCTCTGCCTCCCCAGTAATGTGCCCTCTGCACCCCCCCAGTAATGTGCCCTCTGCCCCCCCCAGTAATGTGCCCTCTGCCCCCCAGTAATGTGCCCTCTGCCCCCCAGTAATGTGCCCTCTGCCCCCCCCAGTAATGTGCTCTTTGCCCCCCCAGTAATGTGCCCTCTGCCCCACCCAGTAATGTGCCCTCTGCCCCACCCAGTAATGTGCCCTCTGCCCCCCCAGTAATGTGCCCTCTGCCCCCCCCAGTAATGTGCCCTCTGCCCCCCAGCAATGTGCACTCTGCCCCCCCAGTAATGTGCCCTCTGCCCCCCCAGTAATGTGCCCCCCCCCAGTAATGTGCCCTCTGCCCCCCCAGTAATGTGCCCTCTACCCTCCCCCCCAGTAATGTGCACTCTGCCCCCCCCAGTAATGTGCCCTCGGCCCCCCCCAGTAATGTGCCCTCTGCCCCCCCCCCAGTAATGTGCCCTCTGCCCTCCCCCCCAGTAATGTGCCCTCTGCCCCCCCCCAGTAATGTGCCCTCTGCCCTCCCCCCCAGTAATGTGCACTTTGCCCCCCCCAGTAATGTGCCCTCTGCCCGCCAGTAATGTGCACTCTGCCCCCCCAGTAATGTGCCCTCTGCCCCCCCCCAGTAATGTGACCTCTGCCCCCCCCAGTAATGTGCCATCTGCCCCCCCCCCAGTAATGTGCCCTCTGGCACCCCCCCCCAGTAATGTGCCCTCTGCCCCCCCCCCCAGTAATGTGCCCTCTGCCCGCCAGTAATGTGCCCTCTGGCCCCCCCCCAGTAATGTGCCCTCTGCCCCCCCAGTAATGTGTGCTCTGCCATTCCCAGTAATGTGCCCTCTGCCCCACCCAGTAATGTGCCCTCTGCCCCCCCCAGTAATGTGCCCTCTGCTCTCCCAGTAATGTGCCCCCTGCCCCCCAGTAATGTGCCCTCTGCCTCCCAGTAATGTGCCCTCTGCCTCCCAGTAATGTGCTCTCTGCCCCATCCCCAGTAATGTGCCCTCTGCCCCCCAGTAATGTGCCCTCTGCCCCCCCAGTAATGTGCTCTCTGCCCCCCCAGTAATGTGTGCTCTGCCCCCCCAGTAATGTGCTCTCTGCCCCCCCAGTAATGTGTGCTCTGCCCCCCCAGTAATGTGTGCTCTGCCCCCCCCCAGTAATGTGCCCTCTGCCCCCCCCAGTAATGTGCCTTCTGCCCCTCCCCCAGTAATGTGCCCCCCCCCCAGTAATGTGCCCTCTGCCCCCCAGTAATGTGCCCCCCCCCCAGTAATGTGCCCCCTGCCCCCCAGTAATGTGTGTATCTATCTATCCATCTATGTATCTTTCTCTAGTTTCTAACATTATACATTAATCTCATATCTCTGTAAGGACGCGGTGAGTGCAGTTTAGCAGACATGGGTCGGTTGTGCTGTGACCTCACCCCAGACGGAGAAGAAACCACAAAGCCGCGTCCTGTGCGTGCGCCGCATGTGCCATGTGTAAGTGCCGGCTGCGGGGGTGGAAGTCACCACATGAGTTATAACATCGGCAGAGAGACTGTGATGAGGTCACCACTAGTCTGCACATAGGGGAAGCGTCATTCATAGTCTGGAGCTCCCCTCTAATAGGAATGTGGTCATTGTAGCCCCAATGATTAATTATATACTTGCAGGTTTTCCTCCTTCTTGTGGTCATCTGCCTGCCTCTGCCTGTAGTAGGGTCAGCCGCCCGCCTCTGCCTGTAGTAGGGTCAGCCGCCCGTCTCTGCCTGTAGTAGGGTCATCTGCCTGTAGTAGGGTCATCTGCCTGTAGTAGGGTCAGCCGCCCGTCTCTGCCTGTAGTAGGGTCAGCCGCCCGTCTCTGCCTGTAGTAGGGTCAGCCGCCCGTCTCTGCCTGTAGTAGGGTCAGCCGCCTGTCTCTGCCTGTAGTAGGGTCAGCCGCCCGTCTCTGCCTGTAGTAGGGTCATCCGCCCGTCTCTGCCTGTAGTAGGGTCAGCCGCCCGTCTCTGCCTGTAGTAGGGTCAGCCGCCCGTCTCTGCCTGTAGTAGGGTCAGCCGCCCGTCTCTGCCTGTAGTAGGGTCAGCCGCCCGTCTCTGCCTGTAGTAGGGTCAGCCGCCCGTCTCTGCCTGTAGTAGGGTCAGCCGCCCGTCTCTGCCTGTAGTAGGGTCATCTGCCCGTCTCTGCCTGTAGTAGGGTCATCTGCCCGTCTCTGCCTGTAGTAGGGTCATCTGCCCGTCTCTGCCTGTAGTAGGGTCATCTGCCCGTCTCTGCCTGTAGTAGGGTCAGCCGCCTGTCTCTGTCTGGAGTAGGGTCATCTGCCCGTCTCTGCCTGTAGTAGGGTCATCTGCTCGTCTCTGCCTGTAGTAGGGTCAGCCGCCCGTCTCTGCCTGTAGTAGGGTCAGCCGCCCGTCTCTGCCTGTAGTAGGGTCATCTGCCCGTCTCTGCCTGTAGTAGGGTCAGCCGCCCGTCTCTGCCTGTAGTAGGGTCATCTGCCTGTAGTAGGGTCAGCCGCCCGTCTCTGCCTGTAGTAGGGACAGCCGCCCGTCTCTGCCTGTAGTAGGGTCAGCCGCCCGTCTCTGCCTGTAGTAGGGTCAGCCGCCCGTCTCTGCCTGTAGTAGGGTCATCTGCCCGTCTCTGCCTGTAGTAGGGTCATCTGCCCGTCTCTGCCTGTAGTAGGGTCATCTGCCCGTCTCTGCCTGTAGTAGGGTCAGCCGCCTGTCTCTGTCTGGAGTAGGGTCATCTGCCCGTCTCTGCCTGTAGTAGGGTCATCTGCTCGTCTCTGCCTGTAGTAGGGTCAGCCGCCCGTCTCTGCCTGTAGTAGGGTCATCTGCCTGTCTCTGCCTGTAGTAGGGTCATCTGCCCGTCTCTGCCTGTAGTAGGGTCATCTGCCCGTCTCTGCCTGTAGTAGGGTCATCTGCCCGTCTCTGCCTGTAGTAGGGTCATCTGCCTGTCTCTGCCTGTAGTAGGGTTGGCCGCCCGTCTCTGCCTGTAGTAGGGTCATCTGCCTGTCTCTGCCTGTAGTAGGGTCATCTGCCCGTCTCTGCCTGTAGTAGGGTCATCTGCCCGTCTCTGCCTGTAGTAGGGTCATCTGCCCGTCTCTGCCTGTAGTAGGGTCATCTGCCCGTCTCTGCCTGTAGTAGGGTTGGCCGCCCGTCTCTGCCTGTAGTAGGGTCATCTGCCTGTCTCTGCCTGTAGTAGGGTCATCTGCCCGTCTCTGCCTGTAGTAGGGTCATCTGCCCGTCTCTGCCTGTAGTAGGGTCATCTGCCCGTCTCTGCCTGTAGTAGGGTCATCTGCCCGTCTCTGCGTGTAGTAGGGTCGGCCGCCCGTCTCTGCGTGTAGTAGGGTCATCTGCCCGTCTCTGCCTGTAGTAGGGTCATCTGCCCGTCTCTGCCTGTAGTAGGGTCATCTGCCCGTCTCTGCCTGTAGTAGGGTCATCTGCCTGTCTCTGCCTGTAGTAGGGTTGGCCGCCCGTCTCTGCCTGTAGTAGGGTCATCTGCCTGTCTCTGCCTGTAGTAGGGTCATCTGCCCGTCTCTGCCTGTAGTAGGGTCATCTGCCCGTCTCTGCCTGTAGTAGGGTCATCTGCCCGTCTCTGCCTGTAGTAGGGTCATCTGCCCGTCTCTGCCTGTAGTAGGGTTGGCCGCCCGTCTCTGCCTGTAGTAGGGTCATCTGCCTGTCTCTGCCTGTAGTAGGGTCATCTGCCCGTCTCTGCCTGTAGTAGGGTCATCTGCCCGTCTCTGCCTGTAGTAGGGTCATCTGCCCGTCTCTGCCTGTAGTAGGGTCATCTGCCCGTCTCTGCCTGTAGTAGGGTCATCTGCCCGTCTCTGCGTGTAGTAGGGTCGGCCGCCCGTCTCTGCGTGTAGTAGGGTCGGCCGCCCGTCTCTGCCTGTAGTAGGGTCATCTGCCCGTCTCTGCCTGTAGTAGGGTCGGCCGCCCGTCTCTGCCTGTAGTAGGGTCATCTGCCCGTCTCTGCCTGTAGTAGGGTCGGCCGCCCGTCTCTGCCTGTAGTAGGGTCGGCCGCCCGTCTCTGCCTGTAGTAGGGTTGGCCACCCGTCTCTGCCTGTAGTAGGGTCGGCCGCCCGTCTCTGCCTGTAGTAGGGTCGGCCGCCCGCCGCTGCCTGTAGTAGGGTCGGCCGCCCGCCGCTGCCTGTAGTAGGGTCGGCCGCCCGTCTCTGCCTGTAGTAGGGTCATCTGCCCGTCTCTGCCTGTAGTAGGGTCATCTGCCCGCCGCTGCCTGTAGTAGGGTCGGCCGCCCGTCTCTGCCTGTAGTAGGGTCGGCCGCCCGTCTCTGCCTGTAGTAGGGTCGGCCGCCCGTCTCTGCCTGTAGTAGGGTCATCTGCCCGTCTCTGCCTGTAGTAGGGTCATCTGCCCGTCTCTGCCTGTAGTAGGGTCATCTGCCCGTCTCTGCCTGTAGTAGGGTCGGCCGCCCGTCTCTGCCTGTGGAAGGGCTATTGAACCTGTGGTAGCACTTGCTTGCGTCTATCCTTGTTCTAGTTGTAATACAATATATTTGATATATTTTGGATGTTGCGGTCGGTCGCGTGCCGGGGCTCCTCAGACGTCTTGTGTTTATCTTGCATTTTTTGGACCTGTCTACGAGATATACACAGAACATTCCCACACATCACATGGTCCTGGGGCGGGGCCTTGGATCCGCAGGGGTTAACTCGCCGTATAAATCAGTGGGATCCAGACATCTGGAATAGTTTGAGGATAAGTTCTCCCAGATCTGTTGTTACATGGTGCGGCGGCGAGTGGTTTGCATTAGTGGAGCCGGTCCCTACATATGGCGGTGGCGGTGGGTACAGCCTGCGGATCAGGGGACGGACAGTCCCGGAGCGTGCTGACACGCCAGGCCGACACACGATATGAGAACAACAATCCTGGAAACATATTCATGGACCGTGCCCCCTGCAGGCGGAGGGTGGGAGTGCGTGTGTTCTGTATCGCACCTATGGGTCGGGTCGGTGGCCTCGGTACAGAATATCGCGTCCTCCATTATAGAGTGGGAAAGATGTAATGGATTTCTCCTGGCACATGATGGGACGGGGCGTACGAAACGCCATGGATGGACCTATAATAATGTACGATAATAACTAGTCCTATTACGGCTTCTCTGCTCATCAATTTGGGGGGATCCAGTGTATGGGGGCCTAGGGGCCTCATCCACACCCATCCGGGCCGGGAAGGTGAGCAGGAATAGGGGAAGGGCCAGTAATAATGAAGGTTCCCCCGGGGCACCCCCCATGTAGGTGGCAGATCCCGGGGCGTCCGGTCATGGTAGCGGTATTGCCAGGGATACAGACAGAAGACAAGGGTGTCCCTGTATTAGGAGAATTAGGTAGCAGAACATGGGAAGCAGGTAACAGGCTGCTCCCTACTCTTTGGGGTCCAGTGGGGCGGTTCTGTGCAGGATAGAAGATCTCTTATAGTAGGATAGTCCCTCACCCAGGACCGCTGGTTATTTAGGCTGGCACGGATCTCCAGGGAGCCGCCTCGGCTCTCATGCATCTGCAGCAGTGATGTGTTGTACACTAATGAAGTGGCTCTTGTATGTGAATAATGGGCGTCGGCTCCCTGCAATGAGCCACTGGCTCACTTTACCCCGCCCCAATTGGGTCACCATGCCCCCTTTAACCCAATAAAATCAGAATAAAAGTGATATAGAGTGTGGGACTGGCAGGACTGAGGCTCCCTATTATACATTTAATAGGGAGCCGCTCAGGAGCCTACTGATCCAGCTCACTACAAAGAGCCGTAATTCCCATCACTATGACAGCAGCAAACTGTGGGGCTCACAAATCTCCGGACAGAGGGGAAGAGAAGACGCAGAACCTCCGGCTGAGTTTCTATATTTATAGTCTCTGCTCAGTTCAGACGGATCTGAGCCAGCCGATCACAGCCTGCTGTGCCCCAGGAAAGGGAGAAAAGTTACATAAACAAAACCATTCACAAAGGATGCACAGTGCAAGTACCTACACCTGCCACCTGGGGGTGATGTTCCACCTTGCAGCCAAACAGGAGGATTATAATACTTTATTTGAACCTGGAAATGATAAATTAGGATCTTGGTAGGAAAGTGGTAAAACACACCACCACGCCTCCAGCAGGTCACATGACATAACACACCACGCCTCCTGCAGGTCACATGACAATATCACACACCACCACGCCTCCTGCAGGTCACAGGACAATATAACACACCACGCCTCCTGCAGGTCACATGACAATATCAAACACCACCACGCCTCCTGCAGGTCACAGGACAATATAACACACCACCACGCCTCCTGCAGGTCACAGGACAATATAACACGCCACCACGCCTCCTGCAGGTCACATGACATAACACACCACGCCTCCTGCAGGTCACATGACATAACACACCACGCCTCCTGCAGGTCACAGGACAATATAACACACCACGCCTCCTGCAGGTCACAGGACATAACACACCACGCCTCCTGCAGGTCACATGACATAACACACCACGCCTCCTGCAGGTCACAGGACAATATAACACACCACGCCTCCTGCAGGTCACATGACAATATAACACACCACCACGCCTCCTGCAGGTCACATGACAATATAACACACCACGCCTCCTGCAGGTCACATGACAATATAACACACCACCACGCCTCCTGCAGGTCACAGGACAATATAACACACCACGCCTCCTGCAGGTCACATGACAATATAACACACCACCACGCCTCCTGCAGGCCACATGACAATATAACACACCACGCCTCCTGCAGGTCACATGACAATATAACACACCACCACGCCTCCTGCAGGTCACATGACAATATCACACACCACCACGCCTCCTGCAGGTCACAGGACAATATAACACACCACCACGCCTCCTGCAGGTCACAGGACAATATCACACACCACGCCTCCTGCAGGTCACATGACAATATCACACACCACACCTCCTGCAGGTCACAGGACAATATCACACACCACCACGCCTCCTGCAGGTCACATGACAATATCACACACCACGCCTCCTGCAGGTCACATGACAATATCACACACCACCACGCCTCCTGCAGGTCACATGACAATATCACACACCACCACGCCTCCTGCAGGTCACAGGACAATATCACACACCACCACGCCTCCTGCAGATCACATGACAATATCACACACCACCACGCCTCCTGCAGGTCACATGACAATATCACACACCACGCCTCCTGCAGGTCACAGGACAATATCACACACCACCACGCCTCCTGCAGGTCACAGGACAATATCACACACCACCACGCCTCCTGCAGGTCACATGACAATATCACACACCACGCCTCCTGCAGGTCACAGGACAATATAACACACCACCACGCCTCCTGCAGGTCACATGACAATATCACACACACCACCACGCCTCCTGCAGGTCACATGACAATATCACACACCACGCCTCCTGCAGGTCACAGGACAATATCACACACCACCACGCCTCCTGCAGGTCACAGGACAATATCACACACCACCACGCCTCCTGCAGGTCACATGACAATATCACACACCACGCCTTCTGCAGGTCACAGGACAATATCACACACCACGCCTTCTGCAGGTCACAGGACAATATCACAAACCACACCTCCTGCAGGTCACATGACAATATAACACACCACCACGCCTCCTGCAGGTCACAGGACAATATAACACACCACGCCTCCTGCAGGTCACATGACAATATCACACACCACCACGCCTCCTGCAGGTCACATGACAATATCACACACCACCACGCCTTCTGCAGGTCACAGGACAATATCACACACCACCACGCCTCCTGCAGGTCACATGACAATATCACACACCACGCCTCCTGCAGGTCACATGACAATATCACACACCACCACGCCTCCTGCAGGTCACAGGACAATATCACACACCACCACGCCTCCTGCAGGTCACAGGACAATATCACACACCACGCCTCCTGCAGGTCACAGGACAATATCACAAACCACACCTCCTGCAGGTCACATGACAATATAACACACCACCACGCCTCCTGCAGGTCACAGGACAATATAACACACCACGCCTCCTGCAGGTCACATGACAATATCACACACCACCACGCCTTCTGCAGGTCACAGGACAATATCACACACCACGCCTTCTGCAGGTCACAGGACAATATAACACACCACCACGCCTCCTGCAGGTCACATGACAATATCACACACCACCACGCCTCCTGCAGGTCACAGGACAATATCACACACCACCACGCCTCCAGCAGGTCACATGACATAACACACCACGCCTCCTTCAGGTCACATGACAATATAACACACCACGCCTCCTGCAGGTCACAGGACAATATCACACACCACGCCTCCTGCAGGTCACAGGACAATATCACACACCACCACGCCTCCTGCAGGTCACATGACAATATCACACACCACGCCTCCTGCAGGTCACAGGACAATATCACACACCACGCCTCCTGCAGGTCACAGGACAATATCACACACCACGCCTCCTGCAGGTCACATGACAATATAACACACCACCACGCCTCCTGCAGGTCACATGACAATATCACACACCACGCCTCCTGCAGGTCACATGACAATATCACACACCACGCCTCCTGCAGGTCACATGACAATATAACACACCACCACGCCTCCTGCAGGTCACATGACAATATCACACACCACGCCTCCTGCAGGTCACATGACAATATCACACACCACGCCTCCTGCAGGTCACATGACAATATCACACACCACCACGCCTCCTGCAGGTCACATGACAATATCACACACCACCACGCCTCCTGCAGGTCACAGGACAATATCACACACCACGCCTCCTGCAGGTCACATGACAATATGACACACCACGCCTCCTGCAGGTCACATGACAATATCACACACCACGCCTCCTGCAGGTCACATGACAATATAACACACCACGCCTCCTGCAGGTCACATGACAATATAATACACCACCACGCCTCCTGCAGGTCACATAACAATGCAGGTGCAGTCACTGTGTACATACATGACATTACTTATCCTGTACTGATCCTGAGTTACATCCTGTATTATACCCCAGAGCTGCACTCACTATTCTGCTGCTGGTGCAGTCACTGTGTACATACATGACATTACTTATCCTGTACTGATCCTGAGTTACATACTGTATTATACCCCAGAGCTGCACTCACTATTCTGCTGCTGGTGCAGTCACTGTGTACATACATGACATTACTTATCCTGTACTGATCCTGAGTTACATCCTGTATTATACTCCAAAGCTGCGCTCACTATTCTGCTGCTGGTGCAGTCACTGGGTACATACATGACATTACTTATCCTGTACTGATCCTGAGTTACATCCTGTATTATACCCCAGAGCTGCACTCACTATTCTGCTGCTGGTGCAGTCACTGTGTACATACATGACATTACTTATCCTGTACTGATCCTGAGTTACATCCAGTATTATACCCCAGAGCTGCACTCACTATTCTGCTGCTGGTGCAGTCACTGTGTACATACATGACATTACTTATCCTGTACTGATCCTGAGTTACATCCTGTATTATACTCCAGAGCTGCACTCACTATTCTGCTGCTGGTGCAGTCACTGTGTACATACATGACATTACTTATCCTGTACTGATCCTGAGTTACATCCTGTATTATACTCCAGAGCTGCACTCACTATTCTGCTGCTGGTGCAGTCACTGTGTACATACATGACATTACTTATCCTGTACTGATCCTGAGTTACATCCTGTATTATACCCCAGAGCTGCACTCACTATTCTGCTGCTGGTGCAGTCACTGTGTACATACATGACATTACTTATCCTGTACTGATCCTGAGTTACATCCAGTATTATACCCCAGAGCTGCACTCACTATTCTGCTGCTGGTGCAGTCACTGTGTACATACATGACATTACTTATCCTGTACTGATCCTGAGTTACATCCTGTATTATACCCCAGAGCTGCACTCACTATTCTGCTGCTGGTGCAGTCACTGTGTACATACATGACATTACTTATCCTGTACTGATCCTGAGTTACATCCTGTATTATACTCCAGAGCTGCACTCACTATTCTGCTGCTGGTGCAGTCACTGTGTACATACATGACATTACTTATCCTGTACTGATCCTGAGTTACATCCTGTATTATACTCCAGAGCTGCACTCACTATTCTGCTGCTGGTGCAGTCACTGTGTACATACATGACATTACTTATCCTGTACTGATCCTGAGTTACATCCTGTATTATACCCCAGAGCTGCACTCACTATTCTGCTGCTGGTGCAGTCACTGTGTACATACATGACATTACTTATCCTGTACTGATCCTGAGTTACATCCTGTAAATCTTTTATTTTATATATAAAAATGAAAAACATTACAATAATAAACATAAATCAAGCCATAACTTCTGGCAAAATAAAACAATAATAATAATAATAACAAAACAATAATACAAACTAAAAGAGTCTTACGAAAATCTTCTGGCCCAGCCACACACACACCACACAATCAGCATTATAAAACAAAACCGTCACCCAATCCCACCACCTAATTTTTTTTTTTTTTTTTTTATAATTTTTTATATATTTTTTTCCATATACAATTTTTTATAATTTTTTTTTTTTTATGAATAACTAAAGAATACACAAAAAAAGACATAAACAGGAAATAAAAACATTAAATATAACTAACTAAATCCCACGCCCATCACCCTCCCACCCAGACACTGGTCTAACGTTCAAAGTCCGCGCTATATAGTCCAGACCAGTGCCCAGGATCGTACAGTCCAAGTCCCGTTCACCCCCCTCCCAACCTAACACCCTAACACCAACATCCCAAAACCAACCAACCTATATACACAAGAACTATAACTACATAAATACACAATGTACACAAGATACAAACACATTAAACAAATCAACATAACAAATCAAAACCACATAAAGCCCAGGTTCGGTGCCTGCAGCCCCAACATCACTATAACCTCAGATACAAAACAAAAATCTACAGTGCAGCTTCAGCCCAACACCAGGAGAGGAGATGACGGACTAAGGGACACTAAAGGAGAACCCCCTCCAAAGGAGAGAGGCCCTCCCCGTGCCCAGCCTCTCATACTCCAGAGAGCGCACCTTCACCAGGAGGGAGAGGACAGACTAAGGGGCACTAAGGAGAGAGGCCCTCCCCGTGCCCAGCCTCTCATACTCCAGAGAGCGCACCTTCACCAGGAGGAGAGGACAGACTAAGGGACACTAAGGAGAGAGGCCCTCCCCGTGCCCAGCCTCTCATACTCCAGAGAGCGCACCTTCACCAGGGGGGAGAGGACAGACTAAGGGACACTAAGGAGAGAGACCCTCCCCGTGCCCAGCCTCTCATACTCCAGAGAGCGCACCTTCACCAGGAGCGGAGAGGACAGACTAAGGGACACTAAGGAGAGAGGTCCTCCCCGTGCCCAGCCTCTCATACTCCAGAGAGCGCACCTTCACCAGGAGGGAGAGGACAGACTAAGGGACACTAAGGAGAGAGGTCCTCCCCGTGCCCAGCCTCTCATACTCCAGAGAGCGCACCTTCACCAGGGGGGAGAGGACAGACTAAGGGACACTAAGGAGAGAGGTCCTCCCCGTGCCCAGCCTCTCATACTCCAGAGAGCGCACCTTCACCAGGAGGGAGAGGACAGACTAAGGGACACTAAGGAGAGAGGCCCTCCCCGTGCCCAGCCTCTCATACTCCAGAGAGCGCACCTTCACCAGGAGGGGAGAGGACAGACTAAGGGACACTAAGGAGAGAGGCCCTCCCCGTGCCCAGCCTCTCATACTCCAGAGAGCGCACCTTCACCAGGAGAGGAGATGACAGACTAAGGGACACTAAAGGAGAGAGGTCCTCCCCGTGCCCAGCCTCTCATACTCCAGAGAGCACACCTTCACCAGGAGGGAGAGGACAGACTAAGGGACACTAAGGAGAGAGGCCCTCCCCGTGCCCAACCTCTCATACTCCAGAGAGCGCACCTTCACCAGGAGCGGAGAGGACAGACTAAGGGACACTAAGGAGAGAGGCCCTCCCCGTGCCCAGCCTCTCATACTCCAGAGAGCGCACCTTCACCAGGAGGGAGAGGACAGACTAAGGGACACTGAGAGAGGCCCTCCCCGTGCCCAGCCTCTCATACTCCAGAGAGCGCACCTTCACCAGGAGGGGAGAGAACAGACTAAGGGGCACTAAGGAGAGAGGTCCTCCCCGTGCCCAGCCTCTCATACTCCAGAGAGCGCACCTTCACCAGGAGGGGAGAGGACAGACTAAGGGACACTAAGGAGAGAGGCCCTCCCCGTGCCCAGCCTCTCATACTCCAGAGAGCGCACCTTCACCAGGAGAGGAGATGACAGACTAAGGGACACTAAAGGAGAGAGGTCCTCCCCGTGCCCAGCCTCTCATACTCCAGAGAGCACACCTTCACCAGGAGGGAGAGGACAGACTAAGGGACACTAAGGAGAGAGGCCCTCCCCGTGCCCAACCTCTCATACTCCAGAGAGCGCACCTTCACCAGGAGCGGAGAGGACAGACTAAGGGACACTAAGGAGAGAGGCCCTCCCCGTGCCCAGCCTCTCATACTCCAGAGAGCGCACCTTCACCAGGAGGGAGAGGACAGACTAAGGGACACTGAGAGAGGCCCTCCCCGTGCCCAGCCTCTCATACTCCAGAGAGCGCACCTTCACCAGGAGGGGAGAGAACAGACTAAGGGGCACTAAGGAGAGAGGTCCTCCCCGTGCCCAGCCTCTCATACTCCAGAGAGCGCACCTTCACCAGGAGGGGAGAGGACAGACTAAGGGACACTAAGGAGAGAGCCCCTCCCCGTGCCCAGCCTCTCATACTCCAGAGAGCGCACATTCACCAGGAGGGGAGAGGACAGACTAAGGGGACACTGAGGAGAGAGGTCCTCCCCGTGCCCAGCCTCTCATACTCCAGAGAGCGCACCTTCACCAGGAGCGGAGAGGACAGACTAAGGGGCACTTAGGAGAGAGGCCCTCCCCGTGCCCAGCCTCTCATACTCCAGAGAGCGCACCTTCACCAGGAGGGAGAGGACAGACTAAGGGACACTAAGGAGAGAGGCCCTCCCCGTGCCCAGCCCCTCATACTCCAGAGAGCGCACCTTCACCAGGAGGGGAGAGGACAGACTAAGGGACACTAAGGAGAGAGGCCCACCCCGTGCCCAGCCTCTCATACTCCAGAGAACACACCTTCACCAGGAGGGGAGAGGACAGACTAAGGGACACTAAAGGAGAGAGACCCTCCCCGTGCCCAGCCTCTCATACTCCAGAGAGCGCACCTTCACCAGGAGGGAGAGGACAGACTAAGGGACACTAAGGAGAGAGGTCCTCCCCGTGCCCAGCCTCTCATACTCCAGAGAGCGCACCTTCACCAGGAGGGAGAGGACAGACTAAGGGACACTAAGGAGAGAGGTCCTCCCCGTGCCCAGCCTCTCATACTCCAGAGAGCGCACCTTCACCAGGTCACCCAGAATGTTCCTAACCACCTCATCCACCGGGAGGATTTTACACTGCGTCGACACTAAGCACCGTGCGTTCCACGTGTGGTACCTGACCACTAGGCTAACTAGGAATAACGTGCAGCGGTCCCGGCCACCCAGGCCTCTGAATGCTCCATAGGCCCACTCCGCATAGGAGAGACCGGCCAACCCGGGCCAATGGATGGAAGCGCCCACCCGGTTGTACACCTCTGTGTTAAAGGGGCACTGAAGCAGGAAGTGGTCCATGCTCTCCAGCAGGCCAACGCACTCCTCCCGGGGACAACCCCTTTCCTCAGAGCTCCTACACTTCAGATTGTCCCTCACACACAGCTTTCCATGGAAGCAGCGCCAAGTCACGTCCCAAAACTTCAAGGGGATCCTGATGGAATTCAATAAACTCAAACCCACCCCCAGATCCCGACTTGGGCAATCCCTGAGGGCCAGAGGCTTCTGGAAACGGGCAAACAGAACCATCTTGTCAAGGAGTTTCCTCGACATGGTCCTGATCTCCCACATTCCCAGACCCCACCGGCGAATCACCTTCAGAACCGGGGTAGCGTAAGCCGGAAGATGCCCATGCGGTGTACGGAGATCCTTCACTCGCCCTCCTGTCTCCCATTCCTGGAAGAAAGGCCGAAACCATCCCCTACAGGAGTATACCCACGGAGGAGCCCATCCCCTGCAGGAGTATACCCACGGAGGAGCCCATCCCCTGCAGGAGTATACCCACGGAGGAGCCCATCCCCTGCAGGAGTATACCCACGGAGGAGCCCTCTCTTTCCAGAGGTTTGCTACATTGATCTTAAGAAAGGTATTCACTAGGAACACCACAGGGTTGACCATACACAACCCTCCTTGTCTCCTCGTGCGGTAAGTAACCTCCCTCTTGATTAGGTTCAGCCTATTTCCCCATAACAGCTGGAAGAACAGACTGTAGACCCGAGTCCAGAGGGGTTCGGGCAACATGCACACACTGCCCAGATATATCAGCAATGGGAGCAGGTAGGTTTTGATCAGATTAACCCTTTCTCTGAGGGTCAAAGACCAACCCTTCCACTGGTCCACCCTCTGAGCGCGATCTTAAGCCTGCCGTCCCAGTTTTGCATGGGGTAATCCCCCTGGCCAAATACGATGCCGAGAACTTTGGCAGAGTCCTGGGGCCCTGGAAGAGTGTCCGGGAGATCAAAGCCTGGATCCCCCTCTCCCAGCCAGAGACTCTCACACTTATCCCGGTTGATCTTGGACCCAGAAGCCTCTGAGTAGCGGTCAACCTCTGACATCACCCATTGCGCCTCCCCTCCCGAGGACACGAAAACGGTGACATCATCGGCATACGCTACCACCCTTAGAGTGGCTTCCGGTGCTGCCCGGTCCATCCCGACTCCCACCAACGGCCCACGATCAACCCTCCTAAGGAATGGGTCAATCGCGAACACGTACAGTAGTGGGCTCAGAGGACAACCCTGGCGAACACCAGACCTAACCTCAGAAGAGCGGCCAATCCAACCGTTTACAAGCGGGAAACTCTCTGCCTCTGCGTACAAAACTTTCAGCCAATTGACAAACCCACCCGGCAGGCCATACCTCAGAAGGACAGACCAGAGGTACTCGTGGTTAACCCGATCAAACGCTTTTGCCTGATCCAAGGACAGCAAGTACCCCTTCCAGTTACCAGCCCTGCCCTGCTCCACTGCCTCCCGGACACAAAGCACAGCACTAAATGTACTGCGGCCTGGAACAGAGCAGTGCTGGGTCCCCGAAAGGAGCCGGGGCGCAAACTGCACCAGCCGATTAAACAGCACCTTTGCCAAAACCTTTCTGTCCGTATTGAGAAGCGCTATGGGACGCCAGTTCTCAATACAAGATCGGTTCTTACCCTTTGACAGCATGATCAGGGCTGACCTCCTCATTGATTTCGGCAGAGCGCCCGAGGAAAGACACTCATTGAATACCTCAGTCAAGAGGGGAACCAAGGCGTCCTTAAAGGTCTTATAAAACTCGGATGTTAAGCCATCCGGACCTGGCGATTTCTTGAGGGCGAGCCCTTCAATCGCCCGGCTGACTTCCTCTTCCCTGATCATCTCTGTCAAAACATCAAGAGAGGGGTCTACTCCTGGCTCAGGGACAGTTTCAGCCAGGAAAGCCGACATCACATCCCGATCTAGATCCTTCCTGCCCAAGAGGTGCGAGTAGAAGGATCTGACGACCTCCAGAATCCCTGATCTGGACCTTTTCAGGGATCCCGTACTGTCAACCAGTCCCGTGACAACTTTACCATTCACTGACATCTTGCAGTTTCTGTAAGGGTCGGGCGAGCGGTATTTCCCGTAATCCCTCTCAAAAACCAAAGATGCGTGTCTATCGTACTGACACCTCTTCAGCAAGGATTTCACTCTGGAGATGTCCTCACGACTACCTCCAGTCGAGACGAGATGCTCGAGTTTCCTCCTCAGGCCCTGATACAGGCGGTACCTGTCCAGGCTCCTGAGGCTCGAGAGCTGGCGGAAGAATCTCGCCACCCTTTTCTTGAGCATCTCCCACCACTCTGACTTACTGCTACAAAGGCCCAGCAATGGTACCTGGCTCTGAAGAAAGTCCTCAAAGGATTGTCTGATCTCCGCTTCTTCCAGGAGAGACGAATTGAGCTTCCAGTAGCCTCTTCCCATCCGGGGGGGTCTCTGTAACATTCAGAGAAAACAAAATTAAACAGTGGTCGGAGAACTCCACCTCAACAACGGACACTGCTGAAGAAATGGCTTCCTCCTTTACATAAAACCTGTCTATTCTAGACCTGCAGCTACCCCTATAATAGGTGAACCCCGCGTGGCCTGGGGTGTGCCGGATGTGGACATCCACCAGGCGAGCGTCACTAGCTATGCTATTAAGAGCGACGCTATCATAAGTCAGCTTGTCTCTGGAACCTCCCCTATCCTGGGACCTCGTGACAGCATTGAAGTCCCCTCCAAAGACCACCTGCCGACTTGTAAAAAGGTAGGGCTTGATCCTCATAAAGAGACACTTCCTGTCCCACTTGGACTGGGGACCATAGATGTTAATAAGACGAAGTTCTTGTCCCTTCATGAGGACATCCAGGATCAGGCACCTCCCCATTTCTAACTCAATAACTCGTCGGCATTCTACCGATGCGGTAAAAAGTACCGCCACTCCGCTATACGGCTCGGCCGCAAGAGACCAATAGGAAGGCCCGAGTCTCCATTCCCTCTTAGCTTTAAACATGGCCGCCAAATCTGGCAGCCTGGTCTCCTGCAAAAATAAAATGTCGGCTTCAACACAGCCGAGAAAATCAAAGGCCGCAAATCTAGCCGCATCAGACTTAATGCTGGCGACATTAATGGACGCCAGCGTCAACGGAGTGGGTGCCGCCATCATGAGTGATTGAGTTAGACTGCTTTTTTCTTACTATTCCCCTTCCCTCTACTGTCCTCTGAAGATGATCCCCTTTCTTTTTTACCATCAGAATTGGGGCAACTTCTCTTTAATGAAATTGTGGTATCCATATTGTTATTGGCCCCCAAGGACCCACCCGGACCACCCTCTCCTTCGTCCTTGTCTCCTGACTCTGAGTCAGTCTTCCACTCTGAGGACCCAGCATCCCCAGAGGATAGAGACTCGGCGCCCCCTGCAGGCTGCTCCGCCGCCACCTCCAGAACCCCACCCTCAGCCTCTCTTCCCGAAGAGGCGATCTCATCGAGGGTGAAGAACCGGTTGGAAAGCTCAATCAGAGGGGAGGAAGTTTTCCCTTCCTTAGGTACCTTAGATACACCGCGTTTTTTCTTTTTCTGCTTGCGCTTATTTTCTAGCCAAATTCTGTTATCCTCATCCATACTCTCATAATGGGAGGACGTGGAGGACATGGCACCTTTCTCGCGCTCCATCCTCCTGACCTCCTCATCCCTCAGGACCTCAGTAGCATGACCAGCCTCTGAGGAAGGACCAAGGGTCACTCCAGCAACCTGAGGCTTCCCCAGGTCTCTCCCTTTTTGTCTGGCTTCAAGCCGCCTTAACTGAGAAGGTGACTTATTCTTACTTTTCTTCACAGGCCCCTTAGCTCCTCCACCTCTGCTGGTACCTTCCCCAGCAGAAGCAACCTCATGGCTCTCCTCCACTGGGGTCACAACCGCATTGGCAAAGGAGCGAGGACAACGGCTGAAAGGGTGACCGAGCTCACCACACAGGTTACACCTAATGTCCTTACAGGATGCAGCGAGATGACCTAGCCCACCACACAAAGCGCACTTCTGCACTTGGCAGCTGGCGCTAAAGTGTGTGGGGTCACCGCACCTGTGACAGACCTTCGGCTGCCCCTGGTAGAAAATCAGGATTCTGTCCCGCCCAAGAAAGGCTGAAGAAGGAATGTGGGCGACTGTGCCGCCTGAACACTTCAACTTCATCATGAAGGTCCAGGCCCCAGACCAAATGCCAAATTCATCGCGGTTTTTCTGCGGTACCTGAACTACTTCGCCATAACGACTGAGCCAAGTCATGATGTCCATGCAAGAAAGTGACTCATTACGGGTCAAAACGGTCACTTTCTTGACTGTGTTTTGGCGAGACACTGCTTGCACAGCAAAGTCTCGCCATGCGGGCTCGTTCTTTGCCAGCTCATAATTCGACCAGAAGAGCTCTAAGCCCTCCGGCCGAACAAAGCTGACATCGAACTCCAGAGTACCATAAGGATGTATCAGGGCAAAGATGTCACTAACCCTGAAGTTCATCTTCAGGAGGAGCTCCACCACCCTTGACCTGGGTGGGCATGCGTCACTGCCCCTCCAGCGAAGACGAACCACATTCCTACGGGCAGCTCCGGGCCCGGTTGTGGGTAAAGACCATACAGTATCCCCCCCCCTTTTCTCTTGGAAGGCTGCCAGACCATGCCTGTCTGTCCAGAAGGACAGATCAACCTCTCTCCCCTCTACAGTGATTGACTTTTCCCCTCTCCTGAGAGCCTCCAGAAGACGCCTTTGCAAAACGCTATTTCCAGAGTCAGGAGACAAGGAGTTAACCCCACTTGCCCCAGCGGTGACACTCGCATAGCTCCTTATGGGAGCGGCCACCACTGGGGGTGCAGATGGACCAGCACTCACACCAGGATCCCCCTCAGCACCATTCACCACCCCACATTCACCACACTATGTGCATTACTGCCTCGCTTCCCTGCATCACTCACACCAGCTGGGCCAGGAGGACCTGGGGTTGCCTCGGGGGTCACTGGACACTGGGGGTAGAGCCACCTCCATAGCTGATACAGCCTGAGAAGAGGCAGCTCCAACCCCGATCTTACTTGTGCCCTCTGCCTCATTGGCATTAACCCCTTGTTGACCAGCTGTTTTAATGTTTGAGCACCGCTGCTCGCTAGATGCATGAGGTCTCTTTTCTTTATGAAGTCCGGAGAGTCTCTTATTACCATCTCCTGGGTCTGATTATTCAATGCAAAATAATATTTTTCCTGCGCCCTTTCCTGCAGGCTGCACAGGACGCTTGGGAGGCGCTGCACCACAAGCCCCAGCAGCCCCATCACACTGCCGCTGCTCACCGGAGCTAGATGCAGCCACAGCGCTAGGAGCCACAGGAGCCACCGCCACTGCCCCTGGCACAGGGCCACCCCCCCTCCCACTGGGAGGCAGCGCACAGTACCAGGACCTGCTGGATCGCCCTCACTGTCCGGCCTTTCGGCCGATGCCTTCCCTGCACCATCCTTGCTACTACAAACAAGGCTGGTGCTCTGCGCCATGATGGAACGTGGCTTTGCAATCTCCCCGCACCCTGGCACCGAGTCCACTGCAGGATTCGTGCTGGGCTGGGTAACGGGGCCTACACGACAGGCTGGCACTGCTGCCCGCCCGGAGGGAACAGGGAGGGGACGAAACACCAGATTCACCTCCTGAGACGCCTTGGTCTTCTTGGCTCTCTTCTTTCTTTTTAGGTCGTCATCTGGCATATCATCGCCGAAGGAGAAGTTCTGGAGGTGAACTGGGGACTCAAGCTGACGGATCTGAGCCATTAGCGCCCCCCCCTGGCCGCTGTCATCACTTTCCTCCTCCAGGTTGGCAGAGCCGCAGCCTGATGGTAATGGCGCTTGCTCTGCAGGCAGCCTGTCGTGCGAGGCCTGCTGGTGTTGGTGCAGGGCACCAGACGGACACGGCAGGTCTTCCTCATCCTCCTCATCATCGCCATCATCCGCCTGGACCTGAAGCCCCTTCTGCTTTCTTAGCTTCTCCTGGCGCATCTCCTCAAACCGGGCGTCGTTTTCAAGTTTTTCACGAAACGGACCGCTGTTTTCACGGATTAGATGCCGCTTTTCTTCCAGAGCGGTGACCTCGGCTTTTAGTCTGTCTATGGTGGTAAGAAGATCAGACTTCTTCTTCTTAGTGGCCACCCCCGCTAGGGCCAAGGTCTCCCGTATCTCCTCCTGGAGCCTCCTCAGCGCTTTTCCAGCTTCCTCGTTCTCACGGAGGTGCTCAGCAATCCGGGAGCCATAGATGGTAGCAGACTCCCGGGCCTTGAGATCACCCCATGCCTTTTGCACACCTCCGTGAGCACCCAGCTTTTCAGCTGAACCACCCAGCTTTCCCGCACAGTCACTCAGCTTTCCAGGAGGAGCACTCAGGCTGATGTTACTTGCCTTGATCTTCTGTGAACCGGAGACCTTGCGGCTTCCCTGGATCTTGGGGGTGGCAGCCGAGGTCACATCGCTGCGTCCTTGGCTCCGGGCAGATCTTCTCACCCCTTCTGCTTTGGCCGGTAACTGGCTTCTCCTGCCTCCCGCCGGCCTGGTCCGGGAGGCAGAAGCCTGGGATTTTCCTGGCTCACTCATCCCACAGAACCCACTCCCTCCCTGGGGAGGAGAGAGCAGGCCTGGGTGGATTGATCTTCCTCCAGGTGGTGCAGGAGCTCAGTCACAGACAACCACACCCACAGCAGTTCACAGCAGAATGAGCCAGCACTCACTATTCTGCTGCTGGTGCAGTCACTGTGTACATACATGACATTACTTATCCTGTACTGATCCTGAGTTACATCCTGTATTATACCCCAGAGCTGTACTCACTATTCTGCTGCTGGTGCAGTCACTGTGTACATACATGACATTACTTATCCTGTACTGATCCTGAGTTACATCCTGTAATATACCCCAGAGCTGTACTCACTATTCTGCTGCTGGTGCAGTCACTGTGTACATACATGACATTACTTATCCTGTACTGATCCTGAGTTACATCCTGTAATATACTCCAGAGCTGCACTCACTATTCTGCTGCTGGTGCAGTCACTGTGTACATACATGACATTACTTATCCTGTACTGATCCTGAGTTACATCCTGTAATATACCCCAGAGCTGTACTCACTATTCTGCTGCTGGTGCAGTCACTGTGTACATACATGACATTACTTATCCTGTACTGATCCTGAGTTACATCCTGTATTATACTCCAGAGCTGCACTCACTATTCTGCTGCTGGTGCAGTCACTGTGTACATACATGACATTACTTATCCTGTACTGATCCTGAGTTACATCCTGTATTATACACCAGAGCTGCACTCACTATTCTGCTGCTGGTGCAGTCACTGTGTACATACATGACATTACTTATCCTGTACTGATCCTGAGAGGCTTCCCCTCTCATACAGGGTTTTGGGGTCGGCACAGGCTTCTCCTCTCTCAGGGGGCAGCACAGGCTTCTACTCTCTCAGGGGGCGGCACAGGCTTCTCCTCTCTCAGGAGGCGGCACCGGCTTCTCCTCTCATACTGGTTTCTGGGATCGGCACAGACTTCTCTCTCTGGGATCGGCACAGGCTTCTCCTCTCATACAGGTCTCTGGGGTCGGCACAGGCTTCTCCTCTTACACAGGTCTCTGGGGTCGGCACAGGCTTCTCCTCTCATACAGGTATCTGGGATCAGCACAGGCTTCTACTCTATCTGTGATCGGCACAGGCTTCTCCTCTCTCTGTGATCGGCACAGGCTTCTCCTCTCTCTGGGGTCGGCACAGGCTTCTCCTCTCATACAGGTTTCTGGGATCGGCACAGGCTTCTCCTCTCTCTGGGATCGGCACAGGCTTCTCCTCTCATACAGGTCTCTGGGGTCGGCACAGGCTTCTCCTCTTACACAGGTCTCTGGGGTCGGCACAGGCTTCTCCTCTCATACAGGTATCTGGGATCAGCACAGGCTTCTCCTCTATCTGGGATCGGCACAGGCTTCTCCTCTCTCTGTGATCGGCACAGGCTTCTCCTCTCTCTGGGGTCGGCACAGGCTTCTCCTCTCATACAGGTATCTGGGATCAGCACAGGCTTCTCCTCTATCTGGGATCGGCACAGGCTTCTCCTCTCTCTGTGATCGGCACAGGCTTCTCCTCTCTCTGGGGTCGGCACAGGCTTCTCCTCTCATACAGGTCTCTGGGGTCGGCACAGGCTTCTCCTCTTACACAGGTCTCTGGGGTCGGCACAGGCTTCTCCTCTCATACAGGTATCTGGGATCAGCACAGGCTTCTCCTCTATCTGGGATCGGCACAGGCTTCTCCTCTCTCTGTGATCGGCACAGGCTTCTCCTCTCTCTGGGGTCGGCACAGGCTTCTCCTCTCATACAGGTTTCTGGGATCGGCACAGGCTTCTCCTCTCTCTGGGATCGGCACAGGCTTCTCCTCCCTCTGGGATCGGCACAGGCTTCTCCTCTCATACAGGTCTCTGGGATTGGCACAGGCTTCTTCTCTCTCTGAGATCGGCACAGGCTTCCCCTCTCATACAGGTCTCTGGGATTGGTACAGGCTTCTTCTCTCTCTGCGATCGGCACAGGTTTCTCCTGTCTCTGGGATCGGAACAGGCTTCTCCTCTCTCTGGGATCGGCACAGGCTTCTCGTCTCATACAGGTCTCTGGGATTGGCACAGGCTTCTTCTCTCTCTGGGATCGGCACAGGCTTCTCGTCTCATACAGGTCTCTGGGATTGGCACAGGCTTCTTCTCTCTCTGGGATCGGCACAGGTTTCTCCTCTCTCTGGGATCGGAACAGGCTTCTCCTCTCATACAGGTCCCTGGGGTCTGCACAGGCTTCTCCTCTCTCTGGGTTAGGCACAGGCTTCTCCTCCCTCTGGGATCGGCACAGGCTTTTCCTCTCTCTGGGATCGGCACAGGCTTCTCCTCTCTCTGGGATTAGCACAGGCTTCTACTCCCTCTGGGATAGGCACAGGCTTCTCCTCCCTCTGGGATCGGCACAGGTTTCTCCTCTCTCTGGGCTCGGCACAGTCTTCTTTTCTCTCTGGGATCTGCACAGGCTTCTCCTCTCTCTGGGATCTGCACAGGCTTCTCCTCTCTCTGGCAACGGCATAGGCTTCTCCTCTCTCTGGGATCGGGACAGGCTTCTCCTCTCATACAGGTCTCTGGGACTGGGACAGGCTTCTTCTCTCTCTGGGATCGGCACAGGCTTCTCCCTCTGGGATCGGCATAGGCTTCTCCTCTCTCTGGGATCGGCACAGGCTTCTCCTCTCTCTGGGATCGGCACAGGCTTCTCCTGTCTCTGGGATCAGCACAGGCTTCTCCTCCCTCTGGGATAGGCACAGGCTTCTCCTGTCTCTGGGATCAGCACAGGCTTCTCCTCCCTCTGGGATCGGCACAGGCTTCTCCTCTCTCTGGGATCGGCACAGGCTTATCCTGTCTCTGGGATCAGCACAGGCTTCTCCTCCCTCTGGGATAGGCACAGGCTTCTCCTCCCTATGGGATAGGCACAGGCTTCTCCTCCCTCTGGGATAGGCACAGGCTTCTCCTCCCTCTGGGATCGGCACAGGTTTCTCCTCTCTCTGGGCTCGGCACAGTCTTCTTTTCTCTCTGGGATCTGCACAGGCTTCTCCTCTCTCTGGGATCTGCACAGGCTTCTCCTCTCTCTGGCAACGGCATAGGCTTCTCCTCTCTCTGGGATCGGGACAGGCTTCTCCTCTCATACAGGTCTCTGGGACTGGGACAGGCTTCTTCTCTCTCTGGGATCGGCACAGGCTTCTCCCTCTGGGATCGGCATAGGCTTCTCCTCTCTCTGGGATCGGCACAGGCTTCTCCTCTCTCTGGGATCGGCACAGGCTTCTCCTGTCTCTGGGATCAGCACAGGCTTCTCCTCCCTCTGGGATAGGCACAGGCTTCTCCTGTCTCTGGGATCAGCACAGGCTTCTCCTCCCTCTGGGATCGGCACAGGCTTCTCCTCTCTCTGGGATCGGCACAGGCTTATCCTGTCTCTGGGATCAGCACAGGCTTCTCCTCCCTCTGGGATAGGCACAGGCTTCTCCTCCCTATGGGATAGGCACAGGCTTCTCCTCCCTCTGGGATAGGCACAGGCTTCTCCTCTCTCTGGGATCGGCACAGGCTTCTCGTTTCTCTGGGATCGGCACAGTCTTCTCCTCTCTCTGGGCTCGGCACAGGCTTCTCATCTCTCTGGGATCTGCACAGGCTTCTCATCTCTCTGGCAATGGCATAGGCTTCTCCTCTCTTTAGGATCGGGACAGGCTTCTCCTCTCATACAGGTCTCTGGGATCAGCACAGGCATCTCCTCTCATACAGGTCTCTGGGATCGGCACAGGCTGCTCCTCTCTCTGGGATAGGCACAGGCTGCTCCTCTCTCTGGGATAGGCACAGGCTTCTCCTCTCACATAAGTTTCTGGGGTCAGAACAGGCTTCTCATCTCTTTAGGATTGGCACAGGCTTCTCCTCTCATACAAGTCTCTGGGGTGGGAACAGGTTTCTCCTCTCAGATAAGTCTCTGGGGTCGGCACAGGCTTCTGCTTTTATACAGGTCTCTGGGGTTGGCACAGGCTTCTGCTTTTATACAGGTCTCTGGGGTAGGCACAGGCTTCTGCTTTTATACAGGTCTCTGGGGTTGGCACAGACTTCTGCTTTTATATAGGTCTCTGGGTTCGACACAGGCTTCTGCTTTTATACAGGTCTCTGGGGTCGGCATAAGGCTTCTGCTTTTATACAGGTCTCTGGGGTCGGCACAGGCTTCTGCTTTTATACAGGTCTCTGGGGTTGGCACAGGCTTCTGCTCTTATACAGGTCTTTGGCATTGGCATAAGGCTTCTGCTTTTATACAGGTCTCTGGGGTCGGCACAGGCTTCTGCTTTTATACAGGTCTCTGGGGTCTGCACAGGCCTCTCTGCTCATACAGGTCTCTGGGGTCGGCACAGGCTTCTCCTCTTATACAGGTCTCTGGGGTTAGCACAAGCTTCTCCTCTCATACAGGTCTCTGGGGTCGGCACAGGCTTCTGTTCTCATACAGGTCTCTCGGGTCAGCACAAGCTTCTACTTTTATACAGGTCTCCGGGGTCAGCACAGGATTCTGCTTTTATACAGGTCTTTGGGATCGGCATAAGGCTTCTGCTTTTATACAGATTTCTCCTTTCTCTGGGGTCAGCACAGGCTTCTGCTTTTATACAGGTCTCTGGGGTCAGCACAGGCTTCTCCTCTCATACAGGTCTCTGTGGCTGGCACAGGCTTTTCCTCTTATACAGATCTTTGGGGTCAGCACAGGTTTCTCCTCTCATACAGGTCTCTGGGGTCGGCACAGGCTTATCCTCTTATACAGATCTCTGGGGTCGGCACAGGCTTCTCCTCTCATACAGGTCTCTGGGGTCAGCACAGGCTTCTCCTCTCTCTGGGGTCAGCACAGGCTTCTCCTCTCATACAGGTCTCTGGGGTCGGCACAGGCTTCTCCTCTCATACAGGTCTCTGGGGTCAGCACAGGCTTCTTCTCTCATACAGGTCTCTGGGTTCAGCACAGGCTTTTCCTCTTATACAGGTCTCTGGGGTCGGCACAGGCTTCTTCTCTCATACAGGTCTCTGGGGTCGGCACAGGCTTCTCCTCTCATACAGGTCTCTGGGGTCGGCACAGGCTTCTCCTCTCATACAGATCTCAGGGGTTGGCACAAGCGTCTTCTCTCATACAGATCTCTGGGGTCGGCACAGGCTTCTTCTCTCATACAGGTCTCTGGGGTCGGCACAGGCTTCTCCTCTCATACAGGTCTCTGGGGTCGGCAGAGGCTTCTCCTCTCATACAGATCTCAGGGGTTGGCACAAGCGTCTTCTCTCATACAGGTCTCTGTGGCTGGCACAGGCTTTTCCTCTTATACAGATCTTTGGGGTCAGCACAGGCTTCTCCTCTCATACAGGTCTCTGTGGTTGGCACAGGCGTCTTCTCTTCTACAGATCTCTGGGGTCGTCTCAGGCTTTTGGTCCTATTCAGGTATTTGGGGTCAGCACAGACTTTAGGTTCCACTTATTTCTTGTATCATCTTGGCTCCTCCATTCATCTCATAGCCTGGGAATATTCAGAGGGATGGGAGGATGATGCAGAGGAGGCGTCTGGCCTTCAGCATAGGAGCCGCGCTCCGTCTCCTCTGCCAGGAACGCTCGTGGGAAGCCGAAAGAACAAAGATCTGCTCCTTGTCCGCTGCCATCTCCTGGCCACACATAAGACGCCACTTTATGATCCGACCCATCTGTGCTCCTGGGCTCTGCATCTGTCTCTAGTCACTGACCGATCCAGGATGTGGAGAAACGGCTGCAAGATTAGTGATGGTCCTTGGTAATCTGTCCCATCATCCGGCACTAGACATCACACCCAGTTATACACAGATGGAGAGATCTGCAGAACATCGCGCTGTCCTCTCCTCCCCCTGCAGATACATATAATATATCCAGAAGATTTTTTACAAGTTTTTACATGTACAGAGAAATGTGAAACAGAAAAGTATTTCCAGACAGCGAGATGAGTCCAATATTTCCAAAGTTTTCAAACTGTGAGTTACAAGTCGCTTTGGCTGAGTCTTGGTCCCGTCTGGTATCTTATTGAGTCCATCTGAGATCTGATAGGTCCAGCTCTGTGGCGGAAAGTTAGACTAATAGAACCGATAACAACGTAGAACAACAACTTCCGGGTCCAATGATACATATATAGGGCGTATTATTGTTGCTTGCTTTCCCAAGGGGTTAAGAGGTATAAAGAGGGGGCAAGTGCTTTCCCAGCTTCCGGAAAGGCTCCACGCCAGGCATTGGTGGGGTCAGGTCTTACCCCAAGGCTTTATCCAGGGGGTCCAGATCCAATTGATTGGGCTCTAAGGAACTGTATGCAAATGCTTTTTCATGAGTTGATTCTCTTTTGGCTGTAAGTTGGGCTATGAGGGGACTTGCGGTGCTTGGCTATACCCATACATAGTAATGGTGCAGAGTCCTGGCAGTGCTACAGCAGAAGTTTTATTAGGGATCGGGCCGACCAGCTGTTCCAAGTGGTTAAGATCTTCTGTGCAGTACGGATGTAGGGTTGGGCACCCCATAAGGTATGTAATGGGGTGCCTTGCTTGCCACCCCGGAGATGAGCTAGGATAGGCTCTGTGCAGGCAGATTATTACACCATTACTCGAGGGTCTCTCTAGACCACCAGTAGAGGGTTATTTCTTATTCAAGGTTTTATGGAAGAAATGAGACATAGGTATAATACAACATAACAGCAGCACTTAGAGTATAACAAAACATAAGTATAAAACCAACCATGGATCACACCAGGCACAGGATCCCATAAGCCTCTGCCAATGACCACGCTGTGGTATCCAACTAGTTCACCCGAACCGAATCTTGGATCTAAATCGGAACGCGCCTTCCTGCAGGTGAAATCAGTTCTCCAGCTCCAAGCAACCAATGTGCGGCTCTAGAGGGACCTCTGACTTGGATGCCTTGGAAAGTAGTGCAACTATTTTCTACTTTAGGTTACTGTGTCTTTTTGGGGTACTATGGTAGCACTGTTACTGAATTGGCTACTGTGGGGGCACTGTTGCCGTAATGGATATTGTTGGGGCACTGCTGTTATATTGGATATTGTTGGGGTTATGTTGGGGCACCGCTGCTCTAGTGATGGATAGGCTGTATTCTCACTGCTGGCGCCGCTGCTCTCTAGTGATGGATAGGCTGTATTCTCAGTGATGGCACAGCTGCTCTCTAGTGATGGATAGGCTGTGTTCTCAGTGATGGCACCGCTGCTCTCTAGTGATGGATAGGCTGTATTCTCAGTGATGGCACCGCTGCTCTCTAGTGATGGATAGGCTGTGTTCTCAGTGATGGCACCGCTGCTCTCTAGTGATGGATAGACTGTATTCTCAGTGATGAAACAGCTGCTCTCTAGTGATGGATAGGCTGTATTCTCAGTGATAACGCCGCTGCTCTCTAGTGATGGATAGGCTGTATTCTCAGTGATGGCACAGCTGCTCTCTAGTGATGGATAGGCTGTATTCTCAGTGATGACACCGCTGCTCTCTAGTGATGGATAGGCTGTATTCTCACTGCTGGCGCCGCTGCTCTCTAGTGATGGATAGGCTGTATTCTCAGTGATGGCACCGCTGTTCTCTAGTGATGGATAGGCTGTATTCTCAGTGATGGCACCAATGCTCTCTAGTGATGGATAGGCTGTATTCTCAGTGATGACGCCGCTGCTCTCTAGTGAGGGATAGGCTGTATTCTCAGTGATGGCGCCGCTGTTCTCTAGTAATGGATAGGCTGTATTCTCAGTGATGGTGCCGCTGCTCTCTAGTGATGGATAGGCTGTATTCTCAGTGATGGCACCGCTGTTCTCTAGTGATGGATAGGCTGTATTCTCAGTGATGGCACCGCTGCTCTCTAGTGATGGATAGGCTGTATTCTCAGTGATGGCACCGCTGCTCTCTAGTGATGGATAGGCTGTATTCTCAGTGATGGCACCGCTGCTCTCTAGTGATAGATAGGCTGTGATCTCAGTGATGACACCACTGCTCTCTAGTAATGGATAGGCTGTATTCTCAGTAATGACACCGCTGCTCTCTAGTGATGGATAGGCTGTATTCTCAGTGATGGCACCGCTGCTCTCTAATGATGGATAGGCTGTATTCTCAGTGATGACGCCGCTGCTCTCTAGTGAGGGATAGGCTGTATTCTCAGTGATGGCGCCGCTGCTCTCTAGTGATGGATAGGCTGTATTCTCAGTGATGGTGCCGCTGCTCTCTAGTAAAGGATAGGCTGTATTCTCAGTGATGGTGCCGCTGCTCTCTAGTGATGGATAGGCTGTATTCTCAGTGATGTCACCGCTGCTCTCTAGTGATGGATAGGCTGTATTCTCAGTGATGGCGCCCCTGCTCTCTAGTGATGGATTGGCTGTATTCTCAGTGATGGCACCGCTGCTCTCTAGTGATGGATAGGCTGTATACTAAGTGATGGCACCGCTGCTCTCTAGTGATGGATAGGCTGTATTCTCAGTGATGGTGCCGCTGCTCTCTAGTGATGGATAGGCTGTATTCTCAGTGATGGCACCGCTGCTCTCTAGTGATGGATAGGCTGTATTCTCAGTGATGGTACCGCTGCTCTCTAGTGATGGATAGGCTGTATTCTCAGTGATGGCACCGCTGCTCTCTAGTGATGGATAGGCTGTATTCTCAGTGATGGCACCGCTGTTCTCTAGTGATGGATAGGCTGTATTCTCAGTGATGGCATCGCTGCTCTCTAGTGATGGATAGGCTGTATTCTCAGTGATGGCACCGCTGCTCTCTAGTGATGTATAAGATGTATTCTCAGTGATTGCACCGCTGCTCTCTAGTGATGGATAGGCTGTATTCTCAGTGATGGCACCGCTGCTCTCTAGTGATGTATAGGCTGTAGTCTCAGTGATGGCACCGCTGCTCTCTAGTGATGGATAGGCTGTATTCTCAGTGATGGCACAGCTGCTCTGTAGTGATGGATAGGCTGTATTCTCAGTGATGGCACCGCTGCTCTCTAGTGATGGATAGGCTGTATTCTCAGTGATGGCACCGCTGCTCTCTAGTGAGGGATAGGCTGTATTCTCAGTGATGGCGCCGCTGCTCTCTAGTGATGGATAGGCTGTATTCTCAGTGATGGCACCGCTGCTCTCTAGTGATGGATAGGCTGTATTCTCAGTGATGACACCGCTGCTCTCTAGTGATGGATAGGCTGTATTCTCAGTGATGGCACCGCTGCTCTCTAGTGATGGATAGGCTGTATTCTCAGTGATGGCACCGCTGCTCTCTAGTGATGGATTGGCTGTATTCTCAGTGATGGCACCGCTGCTCTCTAGTGATGGATAGGCTGTATTCTCAGTGATGGCACCGCTGCTCTCTAGTGATGGATTGGCTGTATTCTCAGTGATGGCACCGCTGCTCTCTAGTGATGGATAGGCTGTATTCTCAGTGATGGCGCAGCTTCTCTCTAGTGATGGATAGGCTGTATTCTCAGTGATGGCACCGCTGCTGTCTAGTGAAGGATAGGCTGTATTCTCAGTGATGACACCGCTGCTCTCTAGTGATGGATAGGCTGTATTCTCAGTGATGGCACCGCTGCTCTCTAGTGATGGATAGGCTGTATTCTCAGTGATGGCACCGCTGCTCTCTAGTGATGGATAGGCTATATTCTCAGTGATGGCACCGCTGCTCTCTAGTGATGGATTAGCTGTATTCTCAGTGATGGCACCGCTGCTCTCTAGTGATGGTTAGGCTGTATACTCAGTGATGGCACCGCTGCTCTCTAGCGATGGATAGGCTGTATTCTCAGTGATGGTACCGCTGCTCTCTAGTGATGGATAGGCTGTATTCTCAGTGATGGCACCGCTGCTCTCTAGTGATGGATAGGCTGTATTCTCAGTGATGGCGCAGCTTCTCTCTAGTGATGGATAGGCTGTATTCTCAGTGATGGCACCGCTGCTGTCTAGTGATGGATAGGCTGTATTCTCAGTGATGGCACCGCTGCTCTCTAGTGAAGGATAGGCTGTATTCTCAGTGATGGCACCGCTGATCTCTAGTGATGGATAGGCTGTATTCTCAGTGATGGCACCGCTGCTCTCTAGTGATGGATAGGCTGTATTCTCAGTGATGGCACCGCTGCTCTCTAGTGATGGATAGGCTGTATTCTCAGTGATGGCACCGCTGCTCTCTAGTGATGGATAGGCTGTATTCTCAGTGATGGCACCGCTGCTCTCTAGTGATGGCACCGCTGCTCTCTAGTGATGGATAGGCTGTATTCTCAGTGATGGCACCGCTGCTCTCTAGTGATGGATAGGCTGTATTCTCAGTGATGGCACCGCTGCTCTCTAGTGATGGATAGGCTGTATTCTCAGTGATGGCACCGCTGCTCTCTAGTGATGGGTAGGCTGTATTCTCAGTGATGGCACCGCTGCTCTCTAGTGATGGATAGGCTGTATTCTCAGTGATGGCGCCGCTGCTCTCTAGTGATGGATAGGCTGTATTCTCAGTAATGGGGCCGCTGCTCTCTAGTGATGGATAGGCTGTATTCTCAGTGATGACACTGCTGCTCTCTAGTGATGGATAGGCTGTATACTCAGTGATGTATCCGCTGCTCTCTAGTGATGGATAGGCTGTATTCTCAGTGATGGATAGGCTGCTCTTTAGTGATGGATAGGCTGTATTCTCAGTGATGGCACCGCTGCTCTCTAGTGATGGATAGGCTGTATTCTCAGTGATTGCACCGCTGCTCTCTAGTGATGGATAGGCTGTATTCTCAGTGATTGCACCGCTGCTCTCTAGTGATGGATAGGCTGTATTCTCAGTGATGGCACCGCTGCTCTCTAGTGATGGATAGGCTGTATTCTCAGTGATTGCACCGCTGCTCTGTAGTGAGGGATAGGCTGTATTCTCAGTGATAGCTGCTCTCTAGTGATGGATAGGCTGTATTCTCAGTGATGGCACCGCTGCTCTCTAGTGATGGATAGGCTGTATTCTCAGTGATGGCACCGCTGCTCTCTAGTGATGGATAGGCTGTATTCTCAGTGATGGCGCCGCTGCTCTCTAGTGATGGATAGGCTGTATTCTCAGTAATGGGGCCGCTGCTCTCTAGTGATGGATAGGCTGTATTCTCAGTGATGACACCGCTGCTCTCTAGTGATGGATAGGCTGTATACTCAGTGATGTATCCGCTGCTCTCTAGTGATGGATAGGCTGTATTCTCAGTGATGGATAGGCTGCTCTTTAGTGATGGATAGGCTGTATTCTCAGTGATGGCACCGCTGCTCTCTAGTGATGGATAGGCTGTATTCTCAGTGATTGCACCGCTGCTCTCTAGTGATGGATAGGCTGTATTCTCAGTGATGGCACCGCTGCTCTCTAGTGATGGATAGGCTGTATTCTCAGTGATTGCACCGCTGCTCTCTAGTGATGGATAGGCTGTATTCTCAGTGATGGCACCGCTGTTCTCTAGTGATGGATAGGCTGTATTATCAGTGATGGCACTGCTGCTCTCTTTTGATGGATAGGCTGTATTCTCAGTGATGGCACCGCTGCTCTCTAGTGATGAATAGGCTGTATTCTCAGTGATGGTGCCGCTGCTCTCTAGTGAGGGATAGGCTGTATTCTCAGTGATGACACCGCTGCTCTCTAGTGATGGATAGGCTGTATTCTCAGTGATGGCACCGCTGATCTCTAGTGATGGATTGGCTGTATTCTCAGTGATGTCACCGCTGCTCTCTAGTGATGTATAGGCTGTATTCTCAGTGATGGCACCGCTGCTCTCTAGTGATGGATAGGCTGTATTCTCAGTGATGGCACCGCTGCTCTCTAGTGATGGATAGGCTGTATTCTCAGTGATGACACCGCTGCTCTCTAGTGATGGATAGGCTGTATTCTCAGTGATTGCACCGCTGCTCTCTAGTGATGAATAGGCTGTATTCTCAGTGATGGTGCCGCTGCTCTCTAGTGAGGGATAGGCTGTATTCTCAGTGATGACGCCGCTGCTCTCTAGTGATGGATAGGCTGTATTCTCAGTGATGGCACCGCTGATCTCTAGTGATGGATTGGCTGTATTCTCAGTGATGTCACCGCTGCTCTCTAGTGATGGATAGGCTGTATTCTCAGTGATGACACCGCTGCTCTCTAGTGATGGATAGGCTGTATTCTCAGTGATGGCACTGCTGCTCTCTAGTGATGGATAGGCTGTATTCTCAGTGATGGCACCGCTGTTCTCTAGTAATGGATAGGCTGTATTCTCAGTGATGGCACCGCTGCTCTCTAGTGATGGATAGGCTGTATTCTCAGTGATGGCGCCGCTGCTCTCTAGTGATGGATAGGCTGTATTCTCAGTGATGGCACCGCTGCTCTCTAGTGATGGATAGGCTGTATTCTCAGTGATGGCACCGCTGCTCTCTAGTGATGGATAGGCTGTATTCTCAGTGATGACACCGCTGCTCTCTAGTGATGGATAGGCTGTATTCTCAGTGATTGCACCGCTGCTCTCTAGTGATGGATAGGCTGTATTCTCAGTGATTGCACCGCTGCTCTCTAGTGATGGATAGGCTGTATTCTCAGTGATGGCGCCGCTGCTCTCTAGTGATGGATAGGGTGTATTCTCAGTGATGGCACCGCTGCTCTCTAGTGATGGATAGGCTGTATTCTCAGTGATGACACCGCTGCTCTCTAGTGATGGATAGGCTGTATTCTCAGTGATGACACCGCTGCTCTCTAGTGATGGATAGGCTGTATTCTCAGTGATTGCACCGCTGCTCTCTAGTGATGGATAGGCTGTATTCTCAGTGATGGCACCGCTGCTCTCTAGTGATGGATAGGCTGTATTCTCAGTGATGGCACCGCTGCTCTCTAGTGATGGATAGGCTGTATTCTCAGTGATGGCACCGCTGCTCTCTAGTGATAGATAGGCTGTATTCTCAGTGATGACACCGCTGCTCTCTAGTGATGGATAGGCTGTATTCTCAGTGATGGATAGGCTGTATTCTCAGTGATGGATAGGCTGTATTCTCAGTGATGGCGCCGCTGCTCTCTAGTGATGGATAGGCTGTATTCTCAGTGATGGCGCCGCTGCTCTCTAGTGATGGATAGGCTGTATTCTCAGTGATGACACCGCTGCTCTCTAGTGATGGATAGGCTGTATTCTCAGTGATGGCACCGCTGCTCTCTAGTGATGGATAGGCTGTATTCTCAGTGATGTATCCACTGCTCTCTAGTGATGGATAGGCTGTATTCTCAGTGATGGCACCGCTGCTCTCTAGTGATGGATAGGCTGTATTCTCAGTGATGGCACCGCTGCTCTCTAGTGATGGATAGGCTGTATTCTCAGTGATGACACCGCTGCTCTCTAGTGATGGATAGGCTGTATTCTCCTATGGATCTTACATGGGGCTGAGAGTTTTTCTCCTGTGATTTCTCTTATTGGATTGTGAAGATCCCACGAGCTCCATTTATAAATTGAGATGTTTTGGAAAGAGGACGTCTGCCAAATCTTCAGGTTCCCACCATGACCCTGAGCAGAAGGTTCTCGAATTGATTCTGTTGGGTTTTTGTATCCTGATTTAGCATCTAGTTGACCCCTAGCTGGAGGCTGTGAGACCCCCACATGTGTCACACCTGGGGTACAATCCCTCATTCTTGGCTCCTCTCGTGTCTGTAGTCGGTACAAGCACCTGGTGGGATCTTCTTAATGGCCGATCACTCTCAGGTCAGATGTGGGGGCAGCTACCGCCATCCCCTGCCCCTAGGGGGCTCCTCATTATAGTCCCCAGAGGCTGGAGGGATGCGGAATGTGGTTGACCTTGTTCTGTCTTCTGCATCTTCGCTCCTGTTACGTAGATTGTAGATCCACTAAGAATATGAAAAATTTCTTGTGACTTCAGTAAAAGAAGATTTCCTCTTGCACCAGAATGAGGTGGTCTGAAAGGGGTCAGTCAGCAGTTGTGACTGAGATGTGTAATCAGACCTCACACTGCTGTGCTCTGTGCTCTCTGCAGCCAGTGTTATATATTATCCCTGGAGAGATGTGTAACCAGACCTCACACTGCTGTGCTCTGTGCTCTCTGCAGCCAGTGTTATGTATTGTCCCTGGAGAGATGTGTAATCAGACCTCACACTGCTGTGCTCTGTGCCCTCTGCAGCCAGTGTTATGTATTGTCCCTGGAGAGATGTGTAATCAGACCTCACACTGCTGTGCTCTGTGCTCTCTGTAGCCAGTGTTATGTATTGTCCCTGGAGAGATGTGTAATCAGACCTCACACTGCTGGTGCTCTGTGCTCTCTGCAGCCAGTGTTATGTATTGTCCCTGGAGAGATGTGTAATCAGACCTCACACTGCTGTGCTCTGTGCTCTCTGCGGCCAGTGTTATGTATTGTCCCTGGAGAGATGTGTAATCAGACCTCACACTGCTGTGCTCTGTGCTCTCTGCAGCCAGTGTTATGTACTGTCCCTGGAGAGATGTGTAATCAGACCTCACACTGCTGTGCTCTGTGCTCTCTGTAGCCAGTGTTATGTACTGTCCCTGGAGAGATGTGTAATCAGACCTCACACTGCTGTGCTCTGTGCTCCCTGCAGCCAGTGATATGTATTGTCCGAGGAGAGATGTGTAATCAGACCTCACACTGCTGTGCTCTGTGCTCTCTGCAGCCAGTGTTATGTATTGTCCCTGGAGAGATGTGTAATCAGACCTCACACTGCTGTGCTCTGTGCTCTCTGCACCCAGTGTTATGTATTGTCCCTGGAGAGATGTGTAATCAGACCTCACACTGCTGTGCTCTGTGCTCTCTGCAGCCAGTGTTATGTATTGTCCCTGGAGAGATGTGTAATCACACCTCACACTGCTGTGCTCTGTGCTCTCTGCAGCCAGTGTTATGTATTGTCCCTGGAGAGATGTGTAATCAGACCTCACACTGCTGTGCTTTGTGTTCTCTGCAGCCAGTGTTATATATTATCCCTGGAGAGATGTGTAATCAGACCTCACACTGCTGTGCTCTGTGGTCTCTGCAGCCAGTGTTATATATTATCCCTGGAGAGATGTGTAATCAGACCTCACACTGCTGTGCTCTGTGCTCTCTGCAGCCAGTGTTATGTATTGTCCCTGGAGAGATATGTAATCAGACCTCACACTGCTGTGCTCTGTGCTCTCTGCAGCCAGTGTTATGTATTGTCCCTGGAGAGATGTGTAATCAGACCTCACACTGCTGTGCTCTGTGCTCTCTGCAGCCAGTGTTATGTATTGTCCCTGGAGAGATGTGTAATCAGACCTCACACTGCTGTGCTCTGTGCTCTGTGCAGCCAGTGTTATGTATTGTCCCTGGATAGATGTGTAATCAGACCTCACACTGCTGTGCTCTGTGCTCTCTGCAGCCAGTGTTATGTATTGTCCCTGGAGAGATGTGTAATCAGACCTCACACTGCTGTGCTCTGTGCTCTCTGCAGCCAGTGTTATGTATTGTCCCTGGAGAGATGTGTAATCAGACCTCACACTGCTGTGCTCTGTGCCCTCTGCAGCCAGTGCTATGTATTGTCCCTGGAGAGATGTGTAATCAGACCTCACACTGCTGTGCTCTGTGCTCTCTGCAGCCAGTGTTATGTATTATCCCTGGAGAGATGTGTAATCAGACCTCACACTGCTGTGCTCTGTGCTCTCTGCTGCCAGTGTTATGTATTGTCCCTGGAGAGATGTGTAATCAGACCTCACACTGCTGTGCTCTGTGCTCTCTGCAGCCAGTGTTATGTATTGTCCCTGGAGAGATGTGTAATCAGACCTCACACTGCTGTGCTCTGTGCTCTCTGCTGCCAGTGTTATGTATTATCCCTGGAGAGATGTATAATCAGACCTCACACTGCTGTGCTCTGTGCTCTCTGCAGCCAGTGTTATGTATTGGAGAGATGTGTAATCAGACCTCACACTGCCGTGCTCTGTGCTCTCTGCAGCCAGTGTTATGTATTGTCCTGGAGAGATGTGTAACCAGACCTCACACTGCTGTGCTCTGTGCTCTCTGCAGCCAGTGTTATGGATTGTCCCTGGAGAGATTTGTAATGAGACCTCAGGGTATGTTGTTAGTAGCAGCAGGACTGTATACGGATGCCAGGGGCGCTGAGGCTGGTACCACCATTGGGGCAGTAATATGGATGGTGTTCCGGGGGTAATGGACTTGGCACAATGGTGGTCGCTCTTTTGGGCCGTCCTTCAGGACTGTTATTAGATCCTGACCAGTGAACCTCCAGGGCACAGAAAGTTGTAGACGCATCGAGACATAAAATGTGCAAGTCATAACTTCCTGGCAGGTTCCTCCTCCAATATGGATCCGCGATGCCAAGTTCACACAGGAGCGGCCAATTCTCCTGCTCCACTGAGTCTTCCTCAAAGCCAAAACGTCTTCCAGAGATTGATGTTCTCAGGAGAAGAGGCTCATCCTCTTAGCGTTACTGCAAGGAGACTTTTACACTGCCAGGAGGTCATGAAAAGAGAGGAGGACATGGGGGGAGAGTTTGCAATGGGGAGAGAGGAGGTCGTGGGGAGACGAGAGGCCGTGGGGAGAGGGGAGGCCGTGGGGAGAGGGGAGGCCGAGGAGAGATGCCTCCTCTAGCAACTCCTCCCCACTCCTCATGTGCTTCTCTGGCATCTCCTCACCTCTCCTTAGGTTCTCCACTGTCTTCTCCTCCTCTATCCTCATGTCCTCTTCTGGAATCTCCTTCTCTCTCCTCAAGACCTCCTCTGTCTTCTTCTCCTCTCTCCTCATGTCCTCCTCTGGCATCTCCTCCCGTCTCTTCATGTCCTCTTATGGCATCTCCTCCCGTCTCTTCATGTCCTCCTCTGGCATCTACTCCTGTCTCCTCATGTCCCCCTCTTCTCCTCCTCTCCCCTCCTATCCTCCTGTGGCATCTCCTCCTCTCTCCTTGTGTTCTCCACTGGCATCTCCTCCCGTCTCCTCATGTCCTCTTATGGAATCTCCTCCCGTCTCCTCATGTCCTCTTATAGCATCTCCTCCCGTCTCCTCATGTACCCCTCTGGCATCTCCTCCCGTCTCCTCATGTCCCCCTCTTCTCCTCCTCTCCCCTCCTATCCTCCTGTGGCATCTCCTCCTCTCTCCTTGTGTTCTCCACTGGCATCTCCTCCCGTCTCCTCATGTAATCCTCTGGCATCTCATCCGTCTCCTCATCTCCTCCTCTGACATCTCTTTCTCTCTCCTTGTGTCCTCCTCTGGCATCTCTTTCTCTCTCCTCATGTCCTCCTCTGGCATCTCTTTCTCTCTCCTTGTGTCCTCCTCTGACATCTCCTCCCGTCTCCTCATGTCCTCCTCTGGCATCTCCTCCCGTCTCCTCATGTCCTCCTCTGGCATCTCCTCCCGTCTCCTCATGTCCTCCTCTGACATCTCCTCCCATCTCCTCATGTCCTCCTCTGGCATCTCCTCCCGTCTCCTCATGTCCTCCTCTGGCATCTCCTCCCATCTCCTCATGTCCTCCTCTGGCATCTCCTCCCATCTCCTCATGTCCTCCTCTGGCATCTCCTCCTCTCTCCTTGTGTCCTCCTCTGACATCTCCTCCAATCTCCTCATGTCCTCCTCTGGCATCTCCTCCTCTCTCCTCATGTCCTCCTCTGACATCTCCTCCAATCTCCTCATGTCCTCCTCTGGCATCTCCTCCCGTCTCCTCATGTCCTCCTCTGGCATCTCCTCCCGTCTCCTCATGTCCTCCTCTGGCATCTCCTCCTCTCTCCTCATGTCCTCCCCTGGCATCTCCACCCGTCTCCTCATGTCCTCCTCTGGCATCTCCACCCGTCTCCTCATGTCCTCCTGTGGCATATCCTCCTCTCTCCTCATGTCCTCCTCTGGCATCTCCTCCCGTCTCCTCATGTCCTCCTCTGGCATCTCCTCCCGTCTCCTCATGTCCTCCTCTGGCATCTCCTCCTCTCTCCTCATGTCCTCCCCTGGCATCTCCTCCCCTCTCCTCATGTCCTCCTCTGGCATCTCCACCCGTCTCCTCATGTCCTCCTGTGGCATATCCTCCTCTCTCCTCATGTCCTCCTCTGGCATCTCCTCCCGTCTCCTCATGTCCTCCTCTGGCATCTCCTCCCGTCTCCTCATGTACCCCTCTGGCATCTCCTCCCGTCTCCTCATGTCCTCCTCTGGCATCTCCTCCCGTCTCCTCATGTCCTCCTCTGGCATCTCCTCCCGTCTCCTCATGTACCCCTCTGGCATCTCCTCCCGTCTCCTCATGTCCTCCTCTGGCATCTCCTCCTCTCTCCTCATGTCCTCCCCTGGCATCTCCTCCAGTCTCCTCATGTCCTCCTCTGGCATCTCCTCCCGTCTCCTCATGTCCTCCTCTGGCATCTCCTCCCCTCTCCTCATGTCCTCCTGTGGCATATCCTCCTCTCTCCTCGTGTCCTCCACTGGCATCTCCTCCTTTATCCTTATGTTCTCCACTGGCATGTCCTCCCGTCTTCTCATGTCTTCCTCTGGCATCTAATCCTATCTCCTCATGTCCTCCTCTGGCATATCCTCTCCTCATTTCCTTTGCTGGCATCTCCTCTCCTCATGTCCTCCTCTGGCCTCTGCTCCTCTCTCCTCATGTCCTCCTCTGGCATCTCCTGCTCTCTCCTCCTGTGGCATCTTCTTCTCTCTCCTCATGTCCTCCACTGGCAGCTCCTCCTTTATCCTCATGTCCTCCACTGGCATCTCCTCCCATCTCTTCATGTCCTCCTATGGCATCTCCTCCCGTCTCTTCATGTCCTCCTCTGGCATCTCTTCCTCTTTCCTTGTGTCCCCCTCTGACATCTC
This sequence comes from Engystomops pustulosus, assembly GCF_040894005.1. Lineage (NCBI taxonomy): Eukaryota > Metazoa > Chordata > Amphibia > Anura > Leptodactylidae > Engystomops > Engystomops pustulosus. The sequence continues at coordinate 4,047,389 of NC_092413.1, forward strand.
CTCCTCTCTCCTCATGTCCCCCTCTGGCATCTCCTCTTATCTCCTCATGTCCTCCTCTGGCATCTCGTCCTCTCTCTTCCTGTGGCATCTCCTCCTATCTCCTCATGTCCTCCTCTGGCACTTCTTCCTCTCTCCTTGTGTCCTCTTCTGACATCTCCTCCTCTCTCAGGACAAAGATGCACACAGTCACGTTGTATCTCTCCAGTAGTGATTGTATATTGGGACACAGATGCACACAGTCACGATGTATCTCTCCAGTAGTGATTATATATTGGGAGACAGGTGCACACAGTCACGTTGTATCTCTCCAATATTCTGGGTGATGCACACAGTCATATTATATCTCTCCAGTATCCAGGGTGATGCACACAGTCACGTTGTATCTCTCCAGTATCCTGGGTGGTGCACACAGTCACGTTGTATCTCTCCAGTATTCTGGGTGATGCACACAGTCACGTTGTATCTCTCCAGTATTCTGGGTGATGCACACAGTCACGTTGTATCTCTCCAGTATCCAGGGTGATGCACACAGTCACGTTGTATCTCTCCAGTATTGTGGGTGATGCACACAGTCACGTTGTATCTCTCCATTATTGTGGGTGATGCACACAGTCACGTTGTATCTCTCCAGTATTGTGGGTGATGCACACAGTCACGTTGTATCTCTCCAGTATCCAGGGTGATGCACACAGTCATGTTGTATCTCTCCAGTATCCAGGGTGATGCACACAGTCACGTTGTATCTCTCCAGTATTGTGGGTGATGCACACAGTCACGTTGTATCTCTCCATTATTGTGGGTGATGCACACAGTCACGTTGTATCTCTCCAGTATTGTGGGTGATGCACACAGTCATGTTGTATCTCTCCAGTATTGTGGGTGATGCCCACAGTCACGTTGTATCTCTCCAGTATTCTGGGCGATGTACACAGTCACGTTGTATCTCTCCAGTATCCTGGGTGATGAACACAGTCACGTTGTATCTCTAGTGTATTGTGGGTGATGCACATAGTCACGTGGTATCTCTCCAGTATCCTGGGTGATGCACACAGTCACGTTGTATCTCTTCAGTATTCTAGGTGATGCACACAGTCACGTTGTATCTCTAGTGTATTGTGGGTGATGCACACAGTCACGTTGTATCTCTCCAGTATCCTGGGTGATGAACACAGTCACGTTGTATCTCTTCAGTATTCTAGGTGATGCACACAGTCACGTTGTATCTCTAGTGTATTGTGGGCGATGTACACAGTCACGTTGTATCTCTCCAGTATCCAGGGTGATGCACACAGTCACGTTATATCTCTTCAGTATTCTAGGTGATGCACACAGTCACGTTGTATCTCTCCAGTATCTAGGGTGATGCACACAGTCACGTTGTATCTCTCCAGTATCCAGAGTGATGCACACAGTCTCGTTGTATCTCTCCAGTATTCTGGGTGATGCACACAGTCACGTTGTATCTCTCCAGTATCCAGGGTGATGCACACAGTCACGTTATATCTCTCCAGTATCTAGGGTGATGCACACAGTCACGTTGTATCTCTCCAGTATCCAGGGTGATGCACACAGTCACATTGTATCTCTCCAGTATTCTGGGTGATGCACACTGTCCTGCCCCCACTTCACGTACCCCCGGGGTCTATGCGGAGCTCGACAGGCAGTTAAACGCCTTCCTACAGTTCAACAAATGAGACTGGTTGAAAGTCCGTAGCTTTATTAAACTGATGTAGGATTAGGGTGAAACTGAAGAAAAACAGGAATGTACAAGCTATTAGAATAGTACAATAATATAACAGGAGCATGTTACATACATTACATTAGCATATAACAGGAAACAAGCTGATACATAAACAGTCTGGGACCAAACATGGCCGACCATGGGGTTGGGCCTATCTGTGCAATTACAGTGCAATTACAGATGTATACATTACACTTCATATAAGAGACTTTATACAGAGTGGCCCTATAACTGCTAGTAGCTAGAGATTCTTATAGACAGTCTCCTTACCGGCTATACTACAACAAGGGTTAAGATGGTTGAATATAGGTCTTCTCTCTGTGTAGACATGAAGGGAACTGCCCTTCTCCTACCCACAATCCTTTGTATCTGCTAGTGGGTGGGGAAAACAGAATGTAAGTAACTATTAACTTTGGCCATTAGATGGCGCCTGCAAACAAACACATGTTACATAATGGACAAATTATGAACATCATTTAACCTGCATAACATTTGCCAGTGGGCAGCACACTCCCCGCCTGGCGTCAATCGATGCCACCACAAGAGTCCTTAGATGAAAGCAGTAAGATTAGTTCAGTTACTGGTCTGAAGAACATTTTGGTTTCATTCTGATCATGGACCTTGACTTCAACTTTGCGGACGTTCCCATCCTCCCCTGGGAAACTTTTAGTCACAAGAGCTAAAGGCCACGCGTTTCTGTGTGACTGGCAGTCTTTCATCAGCACAACATCACCAACTTTGAGGTTGGGTTTGGTTTTCTGCCATTTATTTCTTGGTTGTAGTGTAGAGATGTATTGCTTTTTCCACTTATCCCAAAAGGTATTGGCAAGACTTTGTACTTGCCTCCATTGGCATTTATAGAGATCTTTGGTAGTAAATTCTCCAGCTGGAGAACAGGTTGTCTTAGTCTTCTGAGTAAGCAACATTGCAGGAGTAAGTATCATCGGATCATCAGGATCACTGGTAACTGGAATTAGTGGTCTGGCATTAATGATGGCTGATACTTCTGCCATGAAAGTAGTTAGGCACTCATGGGTTAGTCTGGCCATACCCACTTGTAAGAAGATAGAGTCCAGAATTCTACGGGCTATGCCTATCATTCTCTCCCAGGCTCCACCCATATGGGAGGAATGTGGCGGATTGAAAGTCCAAGTGCAACCCTGTTCACTTAGGTATCTGTTTACACTGACAGTATCCAGGTTTGTAGGAATCTGTAACTCTTTGGCTGCTCCCACAAAGTTGGTGCCTCTGTCAGAGCGAATGTGTTTCACAGGCCCCCTAACTTTAATGTCTACTGTCTTAAGATAGGCCACAGCAGCAATGGCTTTGATAGAAGCATCAGAAAACACATAAAGTCTTTGTAGCTGAACCTCTGTAGATGGCACAGGGGCATATGAGCGTGCAACATGTAGATGAGAGAGATTTGTTAGAGAGTCCTTCCACTCTACCCACAGTACTTTCTTTTCATTGGGAAGTTGTTCATCCCAGTCAGAGGCATCATGAGTCAAATCTCTAAGTATTGCTTTACCTTGGATGGTAACAGGAGCTGCAAACCCTAAAGGATCATACAAGCTGTTTATAGCAGATAGTACTCCTCTCCGAGTAAAGGGTTTCTCTTCCTCGCTGACTTGGAAGGTAAAGGTGTCAGACTTTAAGTCCCAGAGCAGTCCAAGACTACGTTGCATTGGAAAAGTGTCAGTACTTAAGTCCTTTAAATCATTGCTGTAATCATGAGAGGGAAATGCTTCCATCAATTTTTTGCTGTTGGAGGCAATTTTATGGAGTCTCAGGTTTGAATTAGCGAGCATTTCTTGAGCTCTCTTAAGAAGACTGATTGCAGACTCATTTGTAGGTAGCGATTTTAAACAGTCATCCACATAAAAGTCCTTTTTGACAAACTGTGTAACGTCTGAACCATATTCTTTCTCGCCCTCCCTGGCTGAATGTTTAAGTCCATATATAGCCACTGATGGGGAAGGGCTGTTACCAAAGATGTGCACACGCATGCGATACTCGATGGGTTCTTCCAAGGGGTTGTTGTCCTTGAACCAAAAGAACCTAAGGAAATTTCGGTGTTCCTCTTTAACAAGAAAGCAGTGGAACATTTGTTGGATGTCAGCCATAAATGCAACAGAGTCTCTGCGAAATCTGAGAAGCACTCCAAGGAGTCGGTTGTTGAGGTCTGGACCTGGCAGTAGGACATCATTTAAGGAAACACCCTCAAATTTGGCACTAGAGTCGAATACTACTCTTATATGTCCTGGTTTCTTTGGGTGGTAAACTCCAAATATAGGTAGATACCAGCATTCCTCTGAATCCTTTAAGGTTGGAGCTATCTCTGCATGGGAGTTCTCAAATACTCTTTCCATAAATGTAAAGAAGTGGTCTTTCATATCAGGCTTTTTCTGAAGATTCCGTCTAAGGGAAGCAAAGCGTGTATAAACTTGTTCTCGATTGTTAGGCAAACACTGCCTTTTGGGTCTGAAGGGAAGAGGTGCTATCCAGCTATTTGATTCGTCTTTAACTATTCCTTGCTCCATTATTTCTAAGAACAGTCTATCCTCAAAGGACATTGCCAGTTGATTGTCTTCCTTTGTTCTCTGGAAGACTGTGCATCCTAAGTGGTCATGGTCACTAGTACAAGTATGGTTGTCACAAAGGTTGCTAGTGATATGACAGGGTAGAGGAATGCTGTGTGGAAGCTCTTTTATGAAGATGTTGCTGTAACATGGTTGAAAGAGAGAAGGGCGTCCATTCTCTAATGTGCTGGTAAGCATGTTGTTCACCAAAGTGGGTCTGTGCACTCCACCTATACAAACATCACCTACGATCACCCACCCTAGGTCAAGTTTCTGGGCAAATGGAGCATTGTGAGGACCATTAATTTGATGTCTAGGCTTGTGAACTTGCAATATATCTCTTCCAAGGAGCAGAATTATCTGAGCTTGAGGATCTAACTTGGGTATGAGATGAGCTATATGCTTCAAATGGGGTTGGTGTTTTGCAACATCTGGTGTAGGGATTTCAGACCTGTTATCAGGGATCTGGTTACACTCGATTATGGTTGGTAAAGTCAGGCAGGTGCGACCATCTATAGACTCTATTGTGTACCCAGTAGCTCTTCTCCCCGCCGTCTCAACAGTGCCTGCACAAGTCTTTAGGGAGTAGGGAGAGCTGGGTCCCTTAATGTTGAAAATGTCAAAGAAAGTAGATCTAGCCAGAGATTTATTACTTTGGTCATCAAGAATGGCATATACTTTGAAGGCTTTGTCTTTGCAGCCCATTGGGTAAACTCTGACAAGACAGATTTTTGAGCAGGACCTGCCACCTACAAGTCCTTTGCAGACCTCAGTGCATTGAGAAGTAACGTCTGGTGTCTCTGTTTCAGTATTTCCCTCCTCTCCACCTTGTTCCTGGCCACTTTCTATATGAGACGATGCCCAAGGTGGTGGCCCAGGGTGTAAAGCTGAGTTGTGATCTGTGCTGTCACATTCTGTACATTTAACACTGACCTTACAGTCCTTTGCGAAGTGTGATGTTGCTAAGCAGCACTTGTAGCAGATTTTGTTGTCCCTGAGGAAAGCTTTGCGGTCCTCCATGGACTTCTCTCTGAAGCCTCTGCATTTCAGTAGGGAATGTGGCTTCTTGTGCAGGGGACACTGCTTACTTGGGTCCGTGGATCTTCCATCCTGGTGAGAGGAGCTTGAAGGCCTGTAAGAATTACTTTTAGAAGAAACATTAGTTTTGTGAACCGCTACCGGAGTTTTATGTTGTTTAAGACCAGATGGAGTGGCACAGGATAGAGTAAAATCGAAACTGGGATCATTTCTGATTTTTGCTTGCTGAGTAATAAATTCCACAAATACACTGAAGGGTGGAAACTGTACATCATGGATTTCCTTGTACTTAAAACCATGATTGACCCACTTCTCTTGTAGGTTGTGAGGAAGTTTTTGCACTATAGGGTTGACACCTCTGGCTGTGTCAAGAAATGCAAGTCCCTTTAAATCTCCTTCTGCTTTGGCAACCTGTAGTTCAGTTAACAGATCACTTAGTTCCCTAAGTTTTTGGTAGCCCTTGCTAGCTATTCTAGGGAAGTCATCAATTCTTTTGAATAATGAATTTTCTATAACCTCTGCTGAGCCATAACATTCATCGAGTCTATCCCAGATCATCTTTAAGCCTGTTTCTGGATAGTTTATGTTAATGGCTCTGATCCTCTTAGCATGCTCAGCAGATTCATCTCCAAGCCATTTCACCAATAGATCTAGCTCTTCCCTAGAAGACAGGTCTAAGTCTCTTATTAGGCTCTGGAATGAGGATCGCCAAGCCCTATAGTTCTCAGGGCGATCATTGAACTTTACAAGTCCTTTGGTGACAAGCTCACGTCGAGCAAAGAACTTAGCAAAGTCTATTGTGGCTTGGTTTGTGCTGAGACAGGTTGGCAAATGGTTGCCTTGGTGAGAGTGTGGTGTGTAGCCATACCTGTCAGAAGTCTCTTCTTTAGGTTTCACAGTGCTACACTGTCTGGGAGTGTAGTAGCTTCCTGGATGCTGGGTTGAAGCTTGGGTTCTCTGGTAGGCAGGGAAGATGACTTGAGCTGTGTCATTCTCTTGCTTGCAGAACTGTGGTCTGAGGTCCGCTTCTTGACGTAAAATATGATGTCTTGGACTTGACTCGCAGTTGGTAACCTTTGTTTCATGTGTAGTCTGAGGAGTACACGCAGGATGTTGAAGGACATATTCTGAAGTGCGTTCTAGTGTATCCTGGGGTTCTTGTTCCAGATCAGGCAAGCTACTGTGTCTGCTGGGCTCGCTGTGAGAGAACGCGGCTGCCTCTAAGATTTCTGCTTCCGCCATGGCAGCTGCGGCTTCCCTCTCAATTGTCAGCTTCTCAAGTGTTGCTTCCAAGCGTGCTCTTTCTAAGTCCAGAGAAGCCTGTTCTTGTGCCCTCTCTGCTTCTAAGGAGGCTTGTTGTCTTGCCCTCTCTGCTTCTAAAGAGGCTTGTTGTAATTTCAACTGCATCTCTTGTTCAGCAAAGGTAGCCCGTGTCCTCGCTGCTTCCGCTTTTGCGTGGGCGATGGCGGCTGCATTGCTAGTGGTAGATGCTTTTGAGGAACTGGCCCGTGATCTTGTCTTGATAGAAGACGCTTGGCTTTGTGACATGCTTTGACCGGTTAGAGATTGCTGTGTTGCCTGTTTGCAGGTGACTGCGTAGACAGTAGCAGACCTCTGTGTAGTCTAAATCTTTCCCGCTTGTTTCCAGCAGCCGTTTCACTGTCCTGCCCCCACTTCACGTACCCCCGGGGTCTATGCGGAGCTCGACAGGCAGTTAAACGCCTTCCTACAGTTCAACAAATGAGACTGGTTGAAAGTCCGTAGCTTTATTAAACTGATGTAGGATTAGGGTGAAACTGAAGAAAAACAGGAATGTACAAGCTATTAGAATAGTACAATAATATAACAGGAGCATGTTACATACATTACATTAGCATATAACAGGAAACAAGCTGATACATAAACAGTCTGGGACCAAACATGGCCGACCATGGGGTTGGGCCTATCTGTGCAATTACAGTGCAATTACAGATGTATACATTACACTTCATATAAGAGACTTTATACAGAGTGGTCCTATAACTGCTAGTAGCTAGAGATTCTTATAGACAGTCTCCTTACCGGCTATACTACAACAAGGGTTAAGATGGTTGAATATAGGTCTTCTCTCTGTGTAGACATGAAGGGAACTGCCCTTCTCCTACCCACAATCCTTTGTATCTGCTAGTGGGTGGGGAAAACAGAATGTAAGTAACTATTAACTTTGGCCATTAGATGGCGCCTGCAAACAAACACATGTTACATAATGGACAAATTATGAACATCATTTAACCTGCATAACATTTGCCAGTGGGCAGCACACACACAGTCACGTTATATCTCTCCAGTATTGTGGGTGATGCACACAGTCACGTTGTATCTCTCCAGTATTCTGGATGATGCACACAGTCACGTTATATCTCTCCAGTATTGTGGGTGATGCACACAGTCACGTTATATCTCTCCAGTATTGTGGGTGATGCACGCAGTCACGTTGTATCTCTCCAGTATTCTGGGTGATGCACACAGTCACGTTGTATCTCTCCAGTATCCTGGGTGATGCACACAGTCACGTTATATCTCTCCAGTATTCTGGGTGATGCACACAGTCACGTTGTATCTCTCCAGTATCCTGGGTGATGCACACAGTCACGTTATATCTCTCCAGTATCCAGGGTGATGCACGCAGTCACGTTATATCTCTCCAGTATCCAGGGTGATGCACACAGTCACGTGGTATCTCTCCAGTATTCTGGGTGATGCACACAGTCACGTTGTATCTCTCCAGTATCCTGGGTGATGCACACAGTCACGTTATATCTCTCCAGTATTGTGGGTGATGCACGCAGTCACGTTGTATCTCTCCAGTATCCTGGGTGATGCACACAGTCACGTTATATCTCTCCAGTATTGTGGGTGATGCACACAGTCACGTTGTATCTCTCCAGTATCCTGGGTGATGCACACAGTCACGTTATATCTCTCCAGTATCCAGGGTGATGCACGCAGTCACGTTATATCTCTCCAGTATCCAGGGTGATGCACACAGTCACGTGGTATCTCTCCAGTATTCTGGGTGTTGCACACAGTCACGTTGTATCTCTCCAGTATCCTGGGTGATGCACACAGTCACGTTATATCTCTCCAGTATTCTGGATGATGCACACAGTCACGTTGTATCTCTCCAGTATCCAGGGTGATGCACACAGTCACGTTATATCTCTCCAGTATTCTGGATGATGCACACAGTCACGTTATATCTCTCCAGTATCTAGGGTGATGCACACAGTCACGTTGTATCTCTCCAGTATCCAGGGTGATGCACACAGTCACATTGTATCTCTCCAGTATTCTGGGTGATGCACACAGTCACGTTGTATCTCTCCAGTATCCAGGGTGATGCACACAGTCACGTTATATCTCTCCAGTATTGTGGGTGATGCACACAGTCACGTTGTATCTCTCCAGTATCCTGGGTGATGCACACAGTCACGTTATATCTCTCCAGTATTGTGGGTGATGCACACAGTCACGTTGTATCTCTCCAGTATTGTGGGTGATGCACACAGTCACGTTATATCTCTCCAGTATCCAGGGTGATGCACACAGTCACGTGGTATCTCTCCAGTATTCTGGGTGATGCACACAGTCACGTTGTATCTCTCCAGTATCCTGGGTGATGCACACAGTCACGTTATATCTCTCCAGTATTCTGGATGATGCACACAGTCACGTTGTATCTCTCCAGTATCCAGGGTGATGCACACAGTCACGTTATATCTCTCCAGTATTCTGGATGATGCACACAGTCACGTTATATCTCTCCAGTATCTAGGGTGATGCACACAGTCACGTTGTATCTCTCCAGTATCCAGGGTGATGCACACAGTCACATTGTATCTCTCCAGTATTCTGGGTGATGCACACAGTCACGTTGTATCTCTCCAGTATCCAGGGTGATGCACACAGTCACGTTATATCTCTCCAGTATCCAGGGTGATGCACACAGTCACGTTGTATCCCTCCAGTATCCAGGGTGATGAACACAGTCACGTTGTATCTCTCCAGTATCCTGGGTGATGCACACAGTCACGTTATATCTCTCCAGTATTGTGGGTGATGCACACAGTCACGTTGTATCTCTCCAGTATTGTGGGTGATGCACACAGTCACGTGGTATCTCTCCAGTATCCAGGGTGATGCACACAGTCACATTATATCTCTCCAGTATTGTGGGTGATGCACACAGTCACGTTGTATCTCTCCAGTATTGTGGGTGATGCACACAGTCACGTGGTATCTCTCCAGTATTCTGGGTGATGCACACAGTCACGTTGTATCTCTCCAGTATCCTGGGTGATGCACACAGTCACGTTATATCTCTCCAGTATTCTGGATGATGCACACAGTCACATTATATCTCTCCAGTATCTAGGGTGATGCACACAGTCACGTTGTATCTCTCCAGTATCCTGGGTGATGCACACAGTCACGTTATATCTCTCCAGTATTCTGGATGATGCACACAGTCACATTATATCTCTCCAGTATCTAGGGTGATGCACACAGTCACGTTGTATCTCTCCAGTATCCAGGGTGATGCACACAGTCACGTTGTATCTCTCCAGTATTCTGGGTGATGCACACAGTCACGTTGTATCTCTCCAGTATTCTAGGTGATGCACACAGTCACGTTGTATCTCTCCAGTATTTTGGGTGATGCACACAGTCAGGTTGTATCTCTCCAGTATCCTGGGTGATGCACACAGTCACGTTGTATCTCTCCAGTATTCTGGGTGATGCACACAGTCACGTTGTATCTCTCCAGTATTCTGGGTGATGCACACAGTCATGTTGTATCTCTCCAGTATCCAGGGTGATGCACGCAGTCACGTTGTATCTCTCCAGTATCCAGGGTGATGCACACAGTCACGTTGTATCCCTCCAGTATCCAGGGTGATGCACACAGTCACATTGTATCTCTCCAGTATCCAGGGTGATGCACGCAGTCACGTTATATCTCTCCAGTATTGTGGGTGATGCACACAGTCACGTTGTATCTCTCCAGTATTCTGGGTGATGCACACAGTCACGTTGTATCTCTCCAGTATCCAGGGTGATGCACACAGTCACGTTGTATCTCTCCAGTATTCTGGGTGATGCACACAGTCACGTTGTACCTCTTCAGCAGTGATTGTATATTTGGAGACGCAGTCCCCTCATTGCTCGGAGCTGCTGTATCACGCCAGTTGTGTGAGTTACGTCTCTCACTTGTTTCACTGTCCTGTTACATGTCTAGGAAGCGTTTGGCCCCGGCTTCTATTTTGATGACGGCCTTAATAGATATTAGAGGATCTGTGAGCATCATGTGCATCAGCAGATGTTACTCCAAATGTCAGGAGCACATCTGGCCAGCGGCCACCGCTCTGCACTGCAGTGATGGGAGAGGTCTGCTCCATACAAGCCATTGGAAGCCTGCGGAGATACACCCCAAATCAATGACCCCCCTGAGGCTGACTGTGCTCTGGTGACCCTCCACTCCCCATCATCTCACCAGTCAGATCTACGGGCGGAGGAGTCTGTGTACCGCATGTTCTTCAGATTTCCTCCACATTCGGCTGAATTTACTCAGATTATTTACGTAGAACAAATTATAACCACATGCGGCTAGAACCCACCGGGACCGGTCTGGATGAGGGTGTGGACAGCGAGGTCTCCGCAAGGCCTCCCCAAAGACCCAACACAATCCACATGGTTGAGAAGGGACCCTCAGCGAGGAGAATCCTCTGCAGCCCTGAGATACGTGAAGGCTCCTACACAGTGGCCAGAACCTTCTGTACACAACATAACAAGTCTCCAAACACTCATCATCCACAGACATGTGTTTCCAGTTACAATGAGACTTTTTGGTGGGGTCTGAAAAGTGAAACTCTTGGAAGGATAATGACTTCCTCGGTAATGACTGCTCCCCGCAGAAGAAACACCAAAATATCAGAGCAATTTACAAATGTTACAAGAACATGAGCAGCTGCAAGAAGATGGGATGGAAGAGGATGAGGAGACACCGCAACGAGACACCGCAACATGACGAGACACCGTGACGAGACACTGCAACATGACAAGACACCGCAACAAGACACCGCAACGAGACACCGCAACATGACGAGACGCTGCAACATGACGAGACACGGCACCATGAAGAGACACGGCACCACGAAGAGACACCGTGACGAGACACCGCTACATGACGAGACACTGCACCATGATGAGACACCGTGACGAGACACTGTACCATGATGACACTGCACCATGACGAGACACTGCAACATGACGAGACACCGCAACATGACGAGACACCGCAACATGACGAGACACCGCAACATGACGAGACACCGCAACATGATGAGACAACGCACCATGACGAGACACCTTGACGAGACACTGCAACATGACAAGACACGGCACCATGAAGAGACACGGCACCACGAAGAGACACCGTGACGAGACACCGCTACATGACGAGACACTGCACCATGATGAGACACCGTGACGAGACACTGTACCATGATGACACTGCAACATGACGAGACACCGCAACATGACGAGACACCGCAACATGACGAGACACCGCAACATGACGAGACACCGCAACATGATGAGACAACGCACCATGACGAGACACCGCCACATGATGAGACACCGCAACATGACGAGACACCGCAACATGACGAGACACCGCAACATGACGAGACACCGCAACATGACGAGACACCGCAACATGATGAGACAACGCACCATGACGAGACACCGCCACATGATGAGACACCGCAACATGACGAGACACCGCAACATGACGAGACACCGCAACATGACGAGACACCGCACCATGACGAGACACCGCACCATGACGAGACACCGCAACATGACGAGACACCGCAACATGACGAGACACCGCCACATGACGAGACACCGCAACATGACGAGACACTGCACCATGACGAGACACCGCAACATGACGAGACACCTTGACGAGACACTGCAACATGACGAGACACCGCCACATGACGAGACACCGCAACATGACGAGACACTGCACCATGACGAGACACCGCAACATGACGAGACACCTTGACGAGACACTGCAACATGACGAGACACCGCCACATGACGAGACACCGCAACATGACGAGACACTGCACCATGACGAGACACCGCAACATGACGAGACACCGCCACATGATGAGACACCGCACCATGACGAGACACCGCAACATGACGAGACACCGCACCATGACGAGACACCGCAACATGACGAGACACCGCACCATGACGAGACACCGCACCATGACGAGACACCGCACCATGACGAGACACCGCACCATGACGAGACACCGCAACATGACGAGACACTGCACCATGAAGAGACACTGCACCATGATGAGACACCGCAACATGACGAGACACCGCACCATGACGAGACACCGCACCATGACGAGACTCTGTAACGTGACGAGACTCGGTAGTGGGATTTCCTCATGCACCGGCACATGAATTCTGGCATAGAATAAATCTCCCCCTGTGCACTCAGCCCCGGTTTGGGCATTGGGCAGTGTTGGGCTCTGTTCACACTGGTGGTCTCGATCTATGATGGATCGGAGTATCGGATGCCACCGGTGCTGGTGGACATGATTGCTGTTATATGGTGTTCCTGGGGTTGGGTTGAGAGCCCCATAATTCTGATGCATCTATGATGGAGAGGCCAAGGTAGAGGCGGGTGGGATCACAGCCATAGGGATTGGGAGGGGGTGGGCTAGTAGGGGGCTATTGGCCTTGAGCCCTGGATAGAGGGGTATGATGGGTGAACACATTAGTTGTGGCCTCAGGGTCTCCTCCACCTCCCTGTGTGACTTCATTGCTTTCCATGTTTGCAGCTTGTAATGTAATGACTTCCTCTTCATGCAGTGTTGTCACAGTGTGTTCGCTGGCATTGTCACACTGTTTATGTTGGCTGTGCTTCCTCATTTCAGCACGTGAGCGGAGGAGTATTATGTGTCCTGTGTGGCTGTGGGATGACGGACTGACATGTAAATACATTATGATTCTGAAGGTTGCAGGGATGATGGATTGAGATGTTCCTCTAGGACATTGATGGAGAACCTTTTACAGACCGAGTGCCCAAACTACATCCAAAATCCACATTTACCGTGACGTGCCAGCATGGAATTTTATACCTTAACTTATTGTTACCTGTTCTTCCACATCTTTCAATTGTATCGGCCGCTGAGGCCACCAATATAGTAGCCAGAAGGAGGGAAAATTCAGTCTCTTATTATAGCTTCTCTCCAGTGTCTCTCTATACAGGAAGAAATGGTGGGTCCAGCAGGAGGACCTCCTAAGATAATGCAGTTCTGTCCGCACCTTCTCACTTTTACCGCAGTTCCAAACACCCAATAAAGTGTCACTTTAAAATAGCGCTGAGAGCAGCATCTCTTGAGTTGAAGATTCACTGTTTGGTGAACTTTGTCTGGGGCGATGGCCTGAGTGCGTGCAGAAAGGGCTCCGAGTGCCACCTCTGGCACCCGTGCCATAGGTTCGCCATCACTGCTCTAGAAGCTGTAGACACGGGAAGGGGGGGGGCATCACTTACCTGTAGATTATGTTCTAATGACTGGAACAATCTCAGCCGCTGGGTGCCATGCTCCCCCCATAGTAGTCACAGGACCCCAGGATCTTATCTCCGGAGTTGTGGTCAGTCACTTCCTGTTCTCTCTCCACCATCACAGTGTGCACTTCTCTGGCCGCCCGGAGCGCCTCCCGCTGGGCGCTCACTCACTCTGCACAGTATCCGGTGATAGGTTAATGATTAGTGTGGGTGATGTGGCCCCCCGGCCGCACCAGGGCCAATAACCTCCTCCTCATAAGTGAAGGCTTGAGAAAGCGTGTGTGCACGTGAATCGGCCCGTGGCCTTTCAGCATTGTTACATCGTTCCGGTGAGTGCCGCATTTCCCTCTCTCGTTTGTCTGCATGTATTGGACGTGCACCCTCGGCTGCTGTGATTTCCCTCTCTCGTTTGTCTGCATGTATTGGACGTGCACCCTCGGCTGCTGTGATTTCCCTCTCTCGTTTGTCTGCATGTATTGGACGTGCACCCTCGGCTGCTGTGATTTCCCTCTCTCGTTTGTCTGCATGCATTGGACGTGCACCCTCGGCTGCTGTGATTTCCCTCTCTCGTTTGTCTGCATGTATTGGACGTGCACCCTCGGCTGCTGTGATTTCCCTCTCTCGTTTGTCTGCATGTATTGGACGTGCACCCTCGGCTGCTGTGATTTCCCTCTCTCGTTTGTCTGCATGTATTGGACGTGCACCCTCGGCTGCTGTGATTTCCCTCTCTCGTTTGTCTGCATGTATTGGACGTGCACCCTCGGCTGCTGTGATTTCCCTCTCTCGTTTGTCTGCATGTATTGGACGTGCACCCTCGGCTGCTGTGATTTCCCTCTCTCGTTTGTCTGCATGTATTGGACGTGCACCCTCTGCTGCTGTGATTTCCCTGATCCCTTGGTGTGAGCAGTGCCGGCTATTGGACTTCATTTCTCCTCTCCCTCCTGAATTGCATCCTCCTCAGAAATGTCTCCCCCCCCCCGCTAGGAGGAGGAGCCGCGCCGGACCCCAATGATCGGATGTTGGTTGTCAGACCCCATTCACACAAGACATCCCGCGGCTTGTGCCCAGCTCTGGCTGCAGACTGAGAAATCCATTGGGAAGCAACAACTCAGAGGAAAAGCCATAACTGGCTCCTGGTTGGATACCACAGCGGATGGAATGGTTTGTGCAGAAATTCAGAGCACAGCAGTGTGAGGACACAGTGCACATGGGGATGCTACAATACTGGAATATAAATCCATATATCACAGTCCTGCTGCTACTAACAACATACACACAGACATGATCATAAAGCTCTCCAGGGACAGTACATAACACTGGCTGCAGAGAGCACAGAGCACAGCAGTGTGAGGTCTGATTACACATCTCTCCAGGGACAATACATAACACTGGCTGCAGAGAGCACAGAGCACAGCAGTGTGAGGTCTGATTACACATCTCTCCAGGGACAATACATAACGCTGGCTGCAGAGAGCACAGAGCACAGCAGTGTGAGGTCTGATTACACATCTCTCCAGGGACAATACATAACACTGGCTGCATGGAGCACAGAGCACAGCAGTGTGAGGTCTGATTACACATCTCTCCAGGGACAATACATAACACTGGCTGCAGGGAGCACAGAGCACAGCAGTGTGAGGTCTGATTACACATCTCTCCAGGGACAATACATAACACTGGCTGCAGAGAGCACAGCAGTGTGAGGTCTGATTACATATCTCTCCAGGGACAATACATAAGACTGGCTGCAGAGAGCACAGAGCACAGCAGTGTGAGGTCTCATTACACATCTCTCCAGGGACAATACATAGCACTGGCTGCAGAGAGCACAGAGCACAGCAGTGTGAGGTCTGATTACACATCTCTCCAGGGACAATACATAACACTGACTGCAGAGAGCACAGAGCACAGCAGTGTGAGGTCTGATTACACATCTCTCCAGGGACAATACATAACACTGGCTGCAGAGAGCACAGAGCACAGCAGTGTGAGGTCTGATTACACATCTCTCCAGGGACAATACATAACACTGGCTGCAGAGAGCACAGAGCACAGCAGTGTGAGGTCTGATTACACATCTCTCCAGGGACAATACATAACGCTGGCTGCAGAGAGCACAGAGCACAGCAGTGTGAGGTCTGATTACACATCTCTCCAGGGACAATACATAACACTGGCTGCATGGAGCACAGAGCACAGCAGTGTGAGGTCTGATTACACATCTCTCCAGGGACAATACATAACACTGGCTGCAGGGAGCACAGAGCACAGCAGTGTGAGGTCTGATTACACATCTCTCCAGGGACAATACATAACACTGGCTGCAGAGAGCACAGCAGTGTGAGGTCTGATTACATATCTCTCCAGGGACAATACATAAGACTGGCTGCAGAGAGCACAGAGCACAGCAGTGTGAGGTCTCATTACACATCTCTCCAGGGACAATACATAGCACTGGCTGCAGAGAGCACAGAGCACAGCAGTGTGAGGTCTGATTACACATCTCTCCAGGGACAATACATAACACTGACTGCAGAGAGCACAGAGCACAGCAGTGTGAGGTCTGATTACACATCTCTCCAGGGACAATACATAACACTGGCTGCAGAGAGCACAGAGCACAGCAGTGTGAGGTCTGATTACACATCTCTCCAGGGACAATACATAACACTGGCTGCAGAGAGCACAGAGCACAGCAGTGTGAGGTCTGATTACACATCTCTCCAGGGACAATACATAACACTGACTGCAGAGAGCACAGAGCACAGCAGTGTGAGGTCTGATTACACATCTCTCCAGGGACAATACATAACACTGGCTGCAGAGAGCACAGAGCACAGCAGTGTGAGGTCTGATTACACATCTCTCCAGGGATAATACATAACACTGGCTGCAGAGAGCACAGAGCACAGCAGTGTGAGGTCTGATTACACATCTCTCCAGGGACAATACATAACACTGGCTGCAGAGAGCACAGAGCACAGCAGTGTGAGGTCTGATTACACATCTCTCCAGGGACAATACATAACGCTGGCTGCAGAGAGCACAGAGCACAGCAGTGTGAGGTATGATTACACATCTCTCCAGGGACAATACATAACACTGGCTGCCGAGAGCACAGAGCACAGCAGTGTGAGGTCTGATTACACATCTCTCCAGGGACAGTACATAACACTGGCTGCCGAGAGCACAGAGCACAGCAGTGTGAGGTCTGATTACACATCTCTCCAGGGACAATACATAACACTGGCTGTATGGTCACACCTGCTGATGGTTTCCATTCTGGGGTGTCACTGTGTAACCATCTTGCTTCTCCCTATTGTCCATTGCTGACACCAAATGTTCCATATCAGGTGATGGCCGCGTCTGCTATGCGCTCCCCCTCCCTGTGATATTCGGCCACTTCCCTGATTGATGTTTATGTGAGAACAAAGGAGTTTCCCGTAAACTTTGGAGTCTGTGAACGTGAAGATGTCCCCCGGTCACACAGATGGTTTGAGTGCTCTGTGCTCTCTTTTGACACTATACTCTTTATACTCGGGCTCCTATACTCTGTTACATGGTGCTGATCCGGTCTCTGAGCAGTGGGTGCTGTGTGGCTCCTGTATGTGGTGCTGATCCGGTCTCTGAGCAGTGGGTGCTGTGTGGCTCCTGTAGATGGTGCTGATCCGGTCTCTGAGCAGTGGGTGCTGTGTGGCTCCTGTAGATGGTGCTGATCCGGTCTCTGAGCAGTGGGTGCTGTGTGGCTCCTGTAGGTGGTGCTGATCCGGTCTCTGAGCAGTGGGTGCTGTGTTGCTCCTGTACGTGGTGCTGATCCGGTCTCTGAGTAGTGGGTGCTGTGTGGCTCCTGTAGATGGTGCTGATCCGGTCTCTGAGCAGTGGGTGCTGTGTGGCTCCTGTAGGTGGTGCTGATCCGGTTTCTGGGCAGTGGGTGCTGTGTGGCTCCTGTACGTGGTGCTGATCCGGTCTCTGAGCAGTGGGTGCTGTGTGGCTCCTGTAGGTGGTGCTGATCCGGTCTCTGAGCAGTGGGTGCTGTGTGGCTCCTGTACGTGGTGCTGATCCGGTCTCTGAGCAGTGGCTGCTGTGTGGCTCCTGTACGTGGTGCTGATCCGGTCTCTGAGCAGTGGGTGCTGTGTGGCTCCTGTACGTGGTGCTGATCCGGTCTCTGAGCAGTGGCTGCTGTGTGGCTCCTGTACGTGGTGCTGATCCGGTCTCTGAGTAGTGGGTGCTGTGTGGCTCCTGTACATGGTGCTGATCCGGTCTCTGAGCAATGGGTGCTGTGTGGCTCCTGTACATGGTGCTGATCCGGTCTCTGAGCTGTGGGTGCTGTGTGGCTACTGTACATGGTGCTGATCCGGTCTCTGAGCTGTGGGTGCTGTGTGGCTCCTGTAGGTGGTGCTGATCCGGTCTCTGAGCAGTGGGTGCTGTGTGCCTCCTGTACGTGGTGCTGATCCGGTCTCTGAGCAGTGGGTGCTGTGTGGCTCCTGTAGATGGTGCTGATCCGGTCTCTGAGCAGTGGGTGCTGTGTGGCTCCTGTAGATGGTGCTGATCCGGTCTCTGAGCAGTGGGTGCTGTGTGGCTCCTGTAGATGGTGCTGATCCGGTCTCTGAGCAGTGGGTGCTGTGTGGCTCCTGTAGATGGTGCTGATCCGGTCTCTGAGCAGTGGGTGCTGTGTGGCTCCTGTAGATGGTGCTGATCCGGTCTCTGAGCAGTGGGTGCTGTGTGGCTCCTGTACGTGGTGCTGATCCGGTCTCTGAGCAGTGGGTGCTGTGTGGCTCCTGTACGTGGTGCTGATCCGGTCTCTGAGCAGTGGGTGCTGTGTGGCTCCTGTACGTGGTGCTGATCCGGTCTCTGAGCAGTGGGTGCTGTGTGGCTCCTGTACGTGGTGCTGATCCGGTCTCTGAGCAGTGGGTGCTGTGTGGCTCCTGTACGTGGTGCTGATCCGGTCTCTGAGCAGTGGGTGCTGTGTGGCTCCTGTACGTGGTGCTGATCCGGTCTCTGAGCAGTGGGTGCTGTGTGGCTCCTGTACGTGGTGCTGATCCGGTCTCTGAGCAGTGGGTGCTGTGTGGCTCCCGCACCTGGTGCTGATCCGGTCTCTGTGCCCCCCGGGATGTTTCCTCGGCGACTCATCTCCTGGAATAATATTTATGTAAATGAGGGGAAAATTCTCCGAAGGACGAGAATAGAAGATGGAAAATCCGTGCCGGCTCCCGGGTGATCCCTTTACTGGAAGACAAGGTGAGTCACAGGCTCCGGGGTCCGGGGGCCACAGGGTTCATGTCTGTCCATGGCTCCTCCCCCGCACGTCCGCAAAGGTCACTAGGTATAGGGTGTGGAGGGTCTACGTGCCATGTGCCCCCCCCCTCATATCTCCACCATAGCCGCATCTCTGCCCAGGCTGACACATTGTAACAAATCCTCAGATGTATGACTGGGATGTGAGATTGTTTCTATCAATGTCCCAAAGCAAAATGTTTTGTATGTCAGGCCTCTTGCTGTCAGTGAATGGCTTTGCGGCTTGCTGTCACTGAAAGAAACTGTTCATGCGAAGCGTCAAATTGTGTTCTGGTCTAGTCCTGTACAAGGAGATGAAGTTTTGTTACAATGTGTCAGCGCTATGAGTCTGGAGTGTCAGTAACGCAGCTCGCTCCGAGACCCCTGACAGCAAGCGGAGATCTTGTACATGTTAGAAATGTGACTGAGCCCCCTGGGTGTCGCCTGCATCACATGGGTCTGACAGTAAGTGCACCCGTGCAGTGTCCTCGGTGGCCACTAGATGGCGTCCTGGCGCTGTACTACAGCTGGAGGCTCGTTACAATGTGCACGTCCCAGAGTAATTGTTACCTCCCCGCCAGATACGTGTTATTACCGCACTGACCACACTGACCCCCCAACCATGTCCGGAGAAAACAGCCACTTTCCTGACGTCCTGCAGTACTTACCTCCAGCAGCCTGGCAGGGGGCGCCGCACTCACATCATACAAAAAGTTCTGCACTTTCTAATAATATTTATGTTTTACTCCTTAATATCACAAGATCCCCGGAGGCGACTTATTATAATATATATAAAGCAGCAGCCGATGCAACATCGCCAGAGCGTCCACTGCTTCCACTAGTATCCTTACTACCCCTAGTACAACCAATACTAACCACAAGGGTAACTACTACCCCTAGTATAACCAATAATAACCACCAGGGTAACTACTACCCCTAGTATAACCAATACTAACTACCCGGGTAACTACTACCCCTAGTATAACCTATACTAACTACCCGGGTAACTACTACCCCTAGTATAACCAATACTAACCACCAGGGTAACTACTACCCCTAGTATAACCAATACTAAACTCCAGGGTAACTACTACCCCTAGTATAACCAATACTAACCTCCAGGGTAACTACTACCCCTAGTATAACCAATACTAACTACCAGGGTAACTACTACCCCTAGTACAACCAATACTAACCACCAGGGTAACTACTACCCCTAGTATAACCAATACTAACCCCCAGGGGATTTACTATCCCTAGTATAACCAATACTAACCACCAGGGTAACTACTACCCCCAGTATAACCAATACTAACCACCAGGGTAACTACTACCCCTAGTACAACCAATACTAACCACCAGGGTAACTACTACCCCTAGTACAACCAATACTAACCACCAGGGTAACTACTACCCCTAGTATAACCAATACTAACCTCCAGGGTAACTACTACCCCTAGTATAACCAATACTAACCTCCAGGGTAACTACTACCCCTAGTATAACCAATACTAACTACCAGGGTAACTACTACCCCTAGTACAACCAATACTAACCACCAGGGTAACTACTACCCCTAGTATAACCAATACTAACCCCCAGGGGATTTACTATCCCTAGTATAACCAATACTAACTACCAGGGTAACTACTACCCCTAGTATAACCAATACTAACTACCAGGGTAACTACTACCCCCAGTATAACCAATACTAACTACCAGGGTAACTACTACCCCTAGTATAACCAATACTAACCACCAGGGTAACTACTACCCCTAGTATAACCAATACTAACCTCCAGGGTAACTACTACCCCTAGTATAACCAACACTAACCACCAGGGTAACTACTACCCCTAGTATAACCAACACTAACCACCAGGGTAACTACTACCCCTAGTATAACCAATACTAACTACCAGGGTAACTACTACCCCTAGTATAACCAATACTAACTACCAGGGTAACTACTACCCCCAGTATAACCAATACTAACTACCAGGGTAACTACTACCCCTAGTATAACCAATACTAACCACCAGGGTAACTACTACCCCTAGTATAACCAATACTAACCACCAGGGTAACTACTACCCCTAGTATAACCAACACTAACCACCAGGGTAACTACTACCCCTAGTATAACCAATACTAACTACCAGGGTAACTACTACCCCTAGTATAACCAATACTAACTACCAGGGTAACTACTACCCCTAGTAAAACCAATACTAACTACCAGGGTAACTACTACCCCTAGTATAACCAATACTAACCACCAGGGTAACTACTACCCCTAGTATAACCAATACTAACCACCAGGGTAACTACTACCCCTAGTATAACCAATACTAACCCCCAGGGTAACTACTACCCCTAGTATAACCAATACTAACTACCAGGGTAACTACTACCCCTAGTATAACCAATACTAACCACCAGGGTAACTACTACCCCTAGTATAACCAATACTAACCACCAGGGTAACTACTACCCCTAGTATAACCAATTCTAACTACCAGGGTAACTACTACCCCTAGTATAACCAATACTAACCCCCAGGGTAACTACTACCCCTAGTATAACCTATACTAACTACCAGGGTAACTACTACCCCTAGTATAACCAATACTAACTACCAGGGTAAATACTACCCCTAGTATAACCAATACTAACCACCAGGGTAACTACTACCCCTAGTCTAACCTATACTAACCAACAGGGTAACTACTACCCCCAGTATAACCAATACTAACTACCAGGGTAACTACTACCCCTAGTATAACCAATACTAACCCCCAGGGTAACTACTACCCCTAGTATAACCAATACTAACCACCAGGGTAACTACTACCCCTAGTATAACCAATACTAACCACCAGGGTAACTACTACCCCTAGTATAACCAATACTAACTACCAGGGTAACTACTACCCCTAGTATAACCTATACTAACCACCAGGGTAACTACTACCCCTAGTATAACCAATACTAACTAGCAGGGTAACTACTACCCCTAGTCTAACCTATACTAACCACCAGGGTAACTACTACCCCTAGTATAACCAATACTAACCACCAGGGTAACTACTACCCCTAGTATAACCAATACTAACCACCAGGGTAACTACTACCCCCAGTATAACAAATACTAACCACCAGGGTAACTACTACCCCTAGTATAACCAATACTAACCTCCAGGGTAACTACTACCCCCAGTATAACAAATACTAACCACCAGGGTAACTACTACCCCTAGTATAACCAATACTAACCACCAGGATAACTACTACCCCTAGTATAACCAATAATAACCACCAGGGTAACTACTACCCCCAGTATAACCAATACTAACCACCAGGATAACTACTACCCCTACTATAACCAATACTAACCACCAGGGTAACTACTACCCCTAGTATAACCAATACTAACTACCAGGGTAACTACTACCCCTAGTATAACCAATACTAACCACCAGGGTAACTACTACCCCTAGTATAACCAATACTAAACTCCAGGGTAACTACTACCCCTAGTATAACCAATACTAACCTCCAGGGTAACTACTACCCCCAGTATAACCAATACTAACTACCAGGGTAACTACTACCCCCAGTATAACCAATACTAACCACCAGGGTAACTACTACCCCCAGTATAACAAATACTAACCACCAGGGTAACTACTACCCCTAGTATAACCAATACTAACCACCAGGGTAACTACTACCCCCAGTATAACCAATACTAACCACCAGGGTAACTACTACCCCTAGTACAACCAATACTAACCACCAGGGTAACTACTACCCCTAGTATAACCAATACTAACCTCCAGGGTAACTACTACCCCTAGTATAACCAATACTAACTACCAGGGTAACTACTACCCCTAGTACAACCAATACTAACCACCAGGGTAACTACTACCCCTAGTATAACCAATACTAACCCCCAGGGGATTTACTATCCCTAGTATAACCAATACTAACCACCAGGGTAACTACTACCCCCAGTATAACCAATACTAACCACCAGGGTAACTACTACCCCTAGTACAACCAATACTAACCACCAGGGTAACTACTACCCCTAGTACAACCAATACTAACCACCAGGGTAACTACTACCCCTAGTATAACCAATACTAACCTCCAGGGTAACTACTACCCCTAGTATAACCAATACTAACCTCCAGGGTAACTACTACCCCTAGTATAACCAATACTAACTACCAGGGTAACTACTACCCCTAGTACAACCAATACTAACCACCAGGGTAACTACTACCCCTAGTATAACCAATACTAACCCCCAGGGGATTTACTATCCCTAGTATAACCAATACTAACTACCAGGGTAACTACTACCCCTAGTATAACCAATACTAACTACCAGGGTAACTACTACCCCCAGTATAACCAATACTAACTACCAGGGTAACTACTACCCCTAGTATAACCAATACTAACCACCAGGGTAACTACTACCCCTAGTATAACCAATACTAACCTCCAGGGTAACTACTACCCCTAGTATAACCAACACTAACCACCAGGGTAACTACTACCCCTAGTATAACCAACACTAACCACCAGGGTAACTACTACCCCTAGTATAACCAATACTAACTACCAGGGTAACTACTACCCCTAGTATAACCAATACTAACTACCAGGGTAACTACTACCCCCAGTATAACCAATACTAACTACCAGGGTAACTACTACCCCTAGTATAACCAATACTAACCACCAGGGTAACTACTACCCCTAGTATAACCAATACTAACCACCAGGGTAACTACTACCCCTAGTATAACCAACACTAACCACCAGGGTAACTACTACCCCTAGTATAACCAATACTAACTACCAGGGTAACTACTACCCCTAGTATAACCAATACTAACTACCAGGGTAACTACTACCCCTAGTAAAACCAATACTAACTACCAGGGTAACTACTACCCCTAGTATAACCAATACTAACCACCAGGGTAACTACTACCCCTAGTATAACCAATACTAACCACCAGGGTAACTACTACCCCTAGTATAACCAATACTAACCCCCAGGGTAACTACTACCCCTAGTATAACCAATACTAACTACCAGGGTAACTACTACCCCTAGTATAACCAATACTAACCACCAGGGTAACTACTACCCCTAGTATAACCAATACTAACCACCAGGGTAACTACTACCCCTAGTATAACCAATTCTAACTACCAGGGTAACTACTACCCCTAGTATAACCAATACTAACCCCCAGGGTAACTACTACCCCTAGTATAACCTATACTAACTACCAGGGTAACTACTACCCCTAGTATAACCAATACTAACTACCAGGGTAAATACTACCCCTAGTATAACCAATACTAACCACCAGGGTAACTACTACCCCTAGTCTAACCTATACTAACCACCAGGGTAACTACTACCCCCAGTATAACCAATACTAACTACCAGGGTAACTACTACCCCTAGTATAACCAATACTAACCCCCAGGGTAACTACTACCCCTAGTATAACCAATACTAACCACCAGGGTAACTACTACCCCTAGTATAACCAATACTAACCACCAGGGTAACTACTACCCCTAGTATAACCAATACTAACTACCAGGGTAACTACTACCCCTAGTATAACCTATACTAACCACCAGGGTAACTACTACCCCTAGTATAACCAATACTAACTACCAGGGTAACTACTACCCCTAGTCTAACCTATACTAACCACCAGGGTAACTACTACCCCTAGTATAACCAATACTAACCACCAGGGTAACTACTACCCCTAGTATAACCAATACTAACCACCAGGGTAACTACTACCCCCAGTATAACAAATACTAACCACCAGGGTAACTACTACCCCTAGTATAACCAATACTAACCTCCAGGGTAACTACTACCCCCAGTATAACAAATACTAACCACCAGGGTAACTACTACCCCTAGTATAACCAATACTAACCACCAGGATAACTACTACCCCTAGTATAACCAATAATAACCACCAGGGTAACTACTACCCCCAGTATAACCAATACTAACCACCAGGATAACTACTACCCCTACTATAACCAATACTAACCACCAGGGTAACTACTACCCCTAGTATAACCAATACTAACTACCAGGGTAACTACTACCCCTAGTATAACCAATACTAACCACCAGGGTAACTACTACCCCTAGTATAACCTATACTAACCACCAGGGTAACTACTACCCCTACTATAACCAATACTAACCACCAGGGTAACTACTACCCCTAGTATAACCAATACTAACAACCAGGGTAACTACTACCCCTAGTATAACCAATACTAACTACCCGGGTAACTACTACCCCTAGTATAACCAATACTAACCACCAGGGTAACTACTACCCCTAGTATAACCAATACCAGAGTAACTACTACCCCCAGTATAACCAATACTAACCACCAGGGTAACTACTACCCCTAGTATA
Organism: Engystomops pustulosus; assembly: GCF_040894005.1. Lineage (NCBI taxonomy): Eukaryota > Metazoa > Chordata > Amphibia > Anura > Leptodactylidae > Engystomops > Engystomops pustulosus. The sequence goes on from NC_092413.1 coordinate 4,073,159, forward strand.
ACCAATACTAACTACCAGGGTAACTACTACCCCTAGTATAACCAATACTAACCATCAGGGTAACTACTACCCCTACTATAACCAATACTAACCACCAGGGTAACTACTACCCCTAGTATAACCAATACTAACCACCAGGGTAACTACTACCCCTAGTATAACCAATACTAACCACCAGGGTAACTACTACCCCCAGTATAACCAATACTAACCACCAGGATAACTACTACCCCTAGTATAACCAATACTAACCACCAGGGTAACTACTACCCCTAGTATAACCAATACTAACTACCCGGGTAACTACTACCCCAAGTATAACCAATACTAACCCCCAGGGTAACTACTACCCCTAGTATAACCAATACTAACCACCAGGGTAACTACTACCCCTAGTATAACCAATACTAACCACCAGGGTAACTACTACCCCTAGTATAACCAATACTAACCACCAGGGTAACTACTACCCCTAGTATAACCAATACTAACCACCAGGGTAACTACTACCCCTAGTATAACCAATACTAACCCCCAGGGTAACTACTACCCCTACTATAACCAATACTAACCACCAGGATAACTGCTATCCCTAGTATAACCAATACTAACCACCAGGGTAACTACTACCCCTAGTATAACCAATACTAAACTCCAGGGTAACTACTACCCCTAGTATAACCAATACTAACCTCCAGGGTAACTACTACCCCTAGTATAACCAATACTAACTACCAGGGTAACTACTACCCCTAGTACAACCAATACTAACCACCAGGGTAACTACTACCCCTAGTATAACCAATACTAACCCCCAGGGGATTTACTATCCCTAGTATAACCAATACTAACCACCAGGGTAACTACTACCCCCAGTATAACCAATACTAACCACCAGGGTAACTACTACCCCTAGTACAACCAATACTAACCACCAGGGTAACTACTACCCCTAGTACAACCAATACTAACCACCAGGGTAACTACTACCCCTAGTATAACCAATACTAACCTCCAGGGTAACTACTACCCCTAGTATAACCAATACTAACCTCCAGGGTAACTACTACCCCTAGTATAACCAATACTAACTACCAGGGTAACTACTACCCCTAGTACAACCAATACTAACCACCAGGGTAACTACTACCCCTAGTATAACCAATACTAACCCCCAGGGGATTTACTATCCCTAGTATAACCAATACTAACTACCAGGGTAACTACTACCCCTAGTATAACCAATACTAACTACCAGGGTAACTACTACCCCCAGTATAACCAATACTAACTACCAGGGTAACTACTACCCCTAGTATAACCAATACTAACCACCAGGGTAACTACTACCCCTAGTATAACCAATACTAACCTCCAGGGTAACTACTACCCCTAGTATAACCAACACTAACCACCAGGGTAACTACTACCCCTAGTATAACCAACACTAACCACCAGGGTAACTACTACCCCTAGTATAACCAATACTAACTACCAGGGTAACTACTACCCCTAGTATAACCAATACTAACTACCAGGGTAACTACTACCCCCAGTATAACCAATACTAACTACCAGGGTAACTACTACCCCTAGTATAACCAATACTAACCACCAGGGTAACTACTACCCCTAGTATAACCAATACTAACCACCAGGGTAACTACTACCCCTAGTATAACCAACACTAACCACCAGGGTAACTACTACCCCTAGTATAACCAATACTAACTACCAGGGTAACTACTACCCCTAGTATAACCAATACTAACTACCAGGGTAACTACTACCCCTAGTAAAACCAATACTAACTACCAGGGTAACTACTACCCCTAGTATAACCAATACTAACCACCAGGGTAACTACTACCCCTAGTATAACCAATACTAACCACCAGGGTAACTACTACCCCTAGTATAACCAATACTAACCCCCAGGGTAACTACTACCCCTAGTATAACCAATACTAACTACCAGGGTAACTACTACCCCTAGTATAACCAATACTAACCACCAGGGTAACTACTACCCCTAGTATAACCAATACTAACCACCAGGGTAACTACTACCCCTAGTATAACCAATTCTAACTACCAGGGTAACTACTACCCCTAGTATAACCAATACTAACCCCCAGGGTAACTACTACCCCTAGTATAACCTATACTAACTACCAGGGTAACTACTACCCCTAGTATAACCAATACTAACTACCAGGGTAAATACTACCCCTAGTATAACCAATACTAACCACCAGGGTAACTACTACCCCTAGTCTAACCTATACTAACCAACAGGGTAACTACTACCCCCAGTATAACCAATACTAACTACCAGGGTAACTACTACCCCTAGTATAACCAATACTAACCCCCAGGGTAACTACTACCCCTAGTATAACCAATACTAACCACCAGGGTAACTACTACCCCTAGTATAACCAATACTAACCACCAGGGTAACTACTACCCCTAGTATAACCAATACTAACTACCAGGGTAACTACTACCCCTAGTATAACCTATACTAACCACCAGGGTAACTACTACCCCTAGTATAACCAATACTAACTAGCAGGGTAACTACTACCCCTAGTCTAACCTATACTAACCACCAGGGTAACTACTACCCCTAGTATAACCAATACTAACCACCAGGGTAACTACTACCCCTAGTATAACCAATACTAACCACCAGGGTAACTACTACCCCCAGTATAACAAATACTAACCACCAGGGTAACTACTACCCCTAGTATAACCAATACTAACCTCCAGGGTAACTACTACCCCCAGTATAACAAATACTAACCACCAGGGTAACTACTACCCCTAGTATAACCAATACTAACCACCAGGATAACTACTACCCCTAGTATAACCAATAATAACCACCAGGGTAACTACTACCCCCAGTATAACCAATACTAACCACCAGGATAACTACTACCCCTACTATAACCAATACTAACCACCAGGGTAACTACTACCCCTAGTATAACCAATACTAACTACCAGGGTAACTACTACCCCTAGTATAACCAATACTAACCACCAGGGTAACTACTACCCCTAGTATAACCAATACTAAACTCCAGGGTAACTACTACCCCTAGTATAACCAATACTAACCTCCAGGGTAACTACTACCCCCAGTATAACCAATACTAACTACCAGGGTAACTACTACCCCCAGTATAACCAATACTAACCACCAGGGTAACTACTACCCCCAGTATAACAAATACTAACCACCAGGGTAACTACTACCCCTAGTATAACCAATACTAACCACCAGGGTAACTACTACCCCCAGTATAACCAATACTAACCACCAGGGTAACTACTACCCCTAGTACAACCAATACTAACCACCAGGGTAACTACTACCCCTAGTATAACCAATACTAACCTCCAGGGTAACTACTACCCCTAGTATAACCAATACTAACTACCAGGGTAACTACTACCCCTAGTACAACCAATACTAACCACCAGGGTAACTACTACCCCTAGTATAACCAATACTAACCCCCAGGGGATTTACTATCCCTAGTATAACCAATACTAACCACCAGGGTAACTACTACCCCCAGTATAACCAATACTAACCACCAGGGTAACTACTACCCCTAGTACAACCAATACTAACCACCAGGGTAACTACTACCCCTAGTACAACCAATACTAACCACCAGGGTAACTACTACCCCTAGTATAACCAATACTAACCTCCAGGGTAACTACTACCCCTAGTATAACCAATACTAACCTCCAGGGTAACTACTACCCCTAGTATAACCAATACTAACTACCAGGGTAACTACTACCCCTAGTACAACCAATACTAACCACCAGGGTAACTACTACCCCTAGTATAACCAATACTAACCCCCAGGGGATTTACTATCCCTAGTATAACCAATACTAACTACCAGGGTAACTACTACCCCTAGTATAACCAATACTAACTACCAGGGTAACTACTACCCCCAGTATAACCAATACTAACTACCAGGGTAACTACTACCCCTAGTATAACCAATACTAACCACCAGGGTAACTACTACCCCTAGTATAACCAATACTAACCTCCAGGGTAACTACTACCCCTAGTATAACCAACACTAACCACCAGGGTAACTACTACCCCTAGTATAACCAACACTAACCACCAGGGTAACTACTACCCCTAGTATAACCAATACTAACTACCAGGGTAACTACTACCCCTAGTATAACCAATACTAACTACCAGGGTAACTACTACCCCCAGTATAACCAATACTAACTACCAGGGTAACTACTACCCCTAGTATAACCAATACTAACCACCAGGGTAACTACTACCCCTAGTATAACCAATACTAACCACCAGGGTAACTACTACCCCTAGTATAACCAACACTAACCACCAGGGTAACTACTACCCCTAGTATAACCAATACTAACTACCAGGGTAACTACTACCCCTAGTATAACCAATACTAACTACCAGGGTAACTACTACCCCTAGTAAAACCAATACTAACTACCAGGGTAACTACTACCCCTAGTATAACCAATACTAACCACCAGGGTAACTACTACCCCTAGTATAACCAATACTAACCACCAGGGTAACTACTACCCCTAGTATAACCAATACTAACCCCCAGGGTAACTACTACCCCTAGTATAACCAATACTAACTACCAGGGTAACTACTACCCCTAGTATAACCAATACTAACCACCAGGGTAACTACTACCCCTAGTATAACCAATACTAACCACCAGGGTAACTACTACCCCTAGTATAACCAATTCTAACTACCAGGGTAACTACTACCCCTAGTATAACCAATACTAACCCCCAGGGTAACTACTACCCCTAGTATAACCTATACTAACTACCAGGGTAACTACTACCCCTAGTATAACCAATACTAACTACCAGGGTAAATACTACCCCTAGTATAACCAATACTAACCACCAGGGTAACTACTACCCCTAGTCTAACCTATACTAACCACCAGGGTAACTACTACCCCCAGTATAACCAATACTAACTACCAGGGTAACTACTACCCCTAGTATAACCAATACTAACCCCCAGGGTAACTACTACCCCTAGTATAACCAATACTAACCACCAGGGTAACTACTACCCCTAGTATAACCAATACTAACCACCAGGGTAACTACTACCCCTAGTATAACCAATACTAACTACCAGGGTAACTACTACCCCTAGTATAACCTATACTAACCACCAGGGTAACTACTACCCCTAGTATAACCAATACTAACTACCAGGGTAACTACTACCCCTAGTCTAACCTATACTAACCACCAGGGTAACTACTACCCCTAGTATAACCAATACTAACCACCAGGGTAACTACTACCCCTAGTATAACCAATACTAACCACCAGGGTAACTACTACCCCCAGTATAACAAATACTAACCACCAGGGTAACTACTACCCCTAGTATAACCAATACTAACCTCCAGGGTAACTACTACCCCCAGTATAACAAATACTAACCACCAGGGTAACTACTACCCCTAGTATAACCAATACTAACCACCAGGATAACTACTACCCCTAGTATAACCAATAATAACCACCAGGGTAACTACTACCCCCAGTATAACCAATACTAACCACCAGGATAACTACTACCCCTACTATAACCAATACTAACCACCAGGGTAACTACTACCCCTAGTATAACCAATACTAACTACCAGGGTAACTACTACCCCTAGTATAACCAATACTAACCACCAGGGTAACTACTACCCCTAGTATAACCTATACTAACCACCAGGGTAACTACTACCCCTACTATAACCAATACTAACCACCAGGGTAACTACTACCCCTAGTATAACCAATACTAACAACCAGGGTAACTACTACCCCTAGTATAACCAATACTAACTACCCGGGTAACTACTACCCCTAGTATAACCAATACCAGAGTAACTACTACCCCCAGTATAACCAATACTAACCACCAGGGTAACTACTACCCCTAGTATAACCAATACTAACTACCAGGGTAACTACTACCCCTAGTATAACCAATACTAACCATCAGGGTAACTACTACCCCTACTATAACCAATACTAACCACCAGGGTAACTACTACCCCTAGTATAACCAATACTAACCACCAGGGTAACTACTACCCCTAGTATAACCAATACTAACCACCAGGGTAACTACTACCCCCAGTATAACCAATACTAACCACCAGGATAACTACTACCCCTAGTATAACCAATACTAACCACCAGGGTAACTACTACCCCTAGTATAACCAATACTAACTACCCGGGTAACTACTACCCCAAGTATAACCAATACTAACCCCCAGGGTAACTACTACCCCTAGTATAACCAATACTAACCACCAGGGTAACTACTACCCCTAGTATAACCAATTCTAACTACCAGGGTAACTACTACCCCTAGTATAACCAATACTAACCACCAGGGTAACTACTACCCCTAGTATAACCAATACTAACCACCAGGGTAACTACTACCCCTAGTATAACCAATACTAACCCCCAGGGTAACTACTACCCCTACTATAACCAATACTAACCACCAGGATAACTGCTATCCCTAGTATAACCAATACTAACCACCAGGGTAACTACTACCCCTAGTATAACCAATACTAACTACCAGGGTAACTACTACCCCTAGTATAACCAATACTAACTACCAGGGTAACTACTACCCCTAGTATAACCAATACTAACCCCCAGGGTAACTACTACCCCTAGTATAACCAATACTAACTACCAGGGTAACTACTACCCCCAGTATAACCAATACTAACTACCAGGGTAACTACTACCCCCAGTATAACCAATACTAACCACCAGGGTAACTACTACCCCCAGTATAACAAATACTAACCACCAGGGTAACTACTACCCCTAGTATAACCAATACTAACCACCAGGGTAACTACTACCCCTAGTATAACCAATACTAACCCCCAGGGCAACTACTACCCCTACTATAACCAATACTAACCACCAGGATAACTGCAACCCCTAGTATAACCAACACTAACCACCAGGGTAACTACTACCCCCAGTATAACCAATACTAACCACCAGGGTAACTACTACCCCTAGTATAACCAATACTAACTACCAGGGTAACTACTACCCCTAGTATAACCAATACTAACTACCAGGGTAACTACTACCCCTAGTATAACCAATACTAACCCCCAGGGTAACTACTACCCCTAGTATAACCAATACTAACCACCAGGGTAACTACTACCCCTAGTATAACCAATACTAACCACCAGGGTAACTACTACCCCTAGTATAACCAATACTAACTACCAGGGTAACTACTACCCCTAGTATAACCAATACTAACCACCAGGGTAACTACTACCCCTAGTATAACCAATACTAACTACCCGGGTAACTACTAACCCTAGTATAACCAATACTAACTACCAGGGTAACTACTACCCCTAGTATAACCTATACTAACCACCAGGATAACTACTACCCCTAGTATAACCAATAATAACCACCAGGGTAACTACTACCCCCAGTATAACCAATACTAACCACCAGGGTAACTACTACCCCTAGTATAACCAATACTAACCACCAGGATAACTACTACCCCTAGTATAACCAATACTAACCACCAGGGTAACTACTACCCCTAGTATAACCAATACTAACCACCAGGGTAACTACTACCCCTAGTATAACCAATACTAACCACCAGGGTAACTACAACCCCTAGTATAACCAATACTAACCACCAGGGTAACTACTACCCCTAGTATAACCAATACTAACCACCAGGGTAACTACTACCCCCAGTATAACCAATACTAACAACCAGGGTAACTACTACCCCTAGTATAACCAATACTAACTACCTGAGTAACTACTACCCCTAGTATAACCAATACCAGGGTAACTACTACCCCCAGTATAACCAATACTAACCACCAGGGTAACTACTACCCCTAGTATAACCAATACTAACTACCAGGGTAACTACTACCCCTAGTATAACCAATACTAACCATCAGGGTAACTACTACCCCTACTATAACCAATACTAACCACCAGGGTAACTACTACCCCTAGTATAACCAATACTAACCACCAGGGTAACTACTACCCCTAGTATAACCAATACTAACCACCAGGGTAACTACTACCCCCAGCATAACCAATACTAACCACCAGGATAACTACTACCCCTAGTATAACCAATACTAACCACCAGGGTAACTACTACCCCTAGTATAACCAATACTAACTACCCGGGTAACTACTACCCCAAGTATAACCAATACTAACCCCCAGGGTAACTACTACCCCTAGTATAACCAATACTAACTACCAGGATAACTACTACCCCTAGTATAACCTATACTAACCACCAGGGTAACTACTACCCCTAGTATAACCAATACTAACCTTCAGGGTAACTACTACCCCCAGTATAACCAATACTAACCCCCAGGGTAACTACTACCCCTAGTATAACCAATACTAACTACCAGGATAACTACTACCCCTAGTATAACCTATACTAACCACCAGGGTAACTACTACCGCTAGTATAACCAATACTAACCACCAGGGTAACTACTACCCCTAGTATAACCAATACTAACCACCAGGGTAACTACTACCCCTAGTATAACCAATTCTAACTACCAGGGTAACTACTACCCCTAGTATAACCAATACTAACCACCAGGGTAACTACTACCCCTAGTATAACCTATACTAACCACCAGGGTAACTACTACCCCTACTATAACCAATACTAACCACCAGGGTAACTACTACCCCTAGTATAACCAATACTAACTACCAGGGTAACTACTACCCCAAGTATAACCAATACTAACTACCAGGGTAACTACTACACCTAGTATAACCAATACTAACCCCCAGGGTAACTACTACCCCTAGTATAACCAATACTAACCACCAGGGTAACTACTACCCCTAGTATAACCAATACTAACCACCAGGGTAACTACTACCCCTAGTATAACCAATACTAACTACCAGGGTAACTACTACCCCTAGTATAACCTATACTAACTACCAGGGTAACTACTACCCCTAGTATAACCAATACTAACTACCAGGGTAACTACTACCCCTAGTATAACCAATACTAACCACCAGGGTAACTACTACCCCTAGTATAACCAATACTAACTACCAGGGTAACTACTACCCCTAGTCTAACCTATACTAACCACCAGGGTAACTACTACCCCTAGTATAACCAATACTAACCACCAGGGTAACTACTACCCCCAGTATAACCAATACTAACCACCAGGGTAACTACTACCCCTAGTATAACCAATACTAACCACCAGGATAACTACTACCCCTAGTATAACCTATACTAACCACCAGGGTAACTACTACCCCTAGTATAACCAATACTAACCACCAGGGTAACTACTACCCCTAGTGTAACCAATACTAACTACCAGGGTAACTACTACCCCTAGTATAACCAATACTAACCACCAGGATAACTACTACCCCTAGTATAACCAATACTAACCACCAGGATAACTACTACCCCTAGTATAACCAATACTAACCACCAGGGTAACTACTACCCCCAGTATAACCAATACTAACCACCAGGGTAACTACTACCCCTAGTATAACCAATACTAACCACCAGGGTAACTACTACCCCTAGTATAACCAATACTAACCACCAGGATAACTACTACCCCCAGTATAACCAATACTAACCACCAGGGTAACTACTACCCCTAGTATAACCAATACTAACCACCAGGGTAACTACTACCCCTAGTATAACCAATACTAACCACCAGGATAACTACTACCCCTAGTATAACCAATACTAACCACCAGGATAACTACTACCCCTAGTATAACCAATTCTAACTACCAGGATAACTACTACCCCAAGTATAACCAATACTAACAACCAGGGTAACTACTACCCCTAGTATAACCAATATTAACTACCCGGGTAACTACTACCCCTAGTATAACCAATACCAGGGTAACTACTACCCCCAGTATAACCAATACTAACCACCAGGGTAACTACTACCCCTAGTATAACCAATACTAACTACCAGGGTAACTACTACCCCTAGTATAACCAATACTAACCACCAGGGTAACTACTACCCCTACTATAACCAATACTAACCACCAGGGTAACTACTACCCCTAGTATAACCAATACTAACCACCAGGGTAACCACTACCCCTAGTATAACCAATACTAACCCCCAGGGTAACTACTACCCCTACTCTAACCTATACTAACCACCAGGGTAACTACTACCCCTAGTATAACCAATACTAACCCCCAGGGTAACTACTACCCCTAGTCTAACCTATACTAACCACCAGGGTAACTACTACCCCTAGTCTAACCTATACTAACCACCAGGGTAACTACTACCCCTAGTATAACCAATACTAACCACCAGGGTAACTACTACCCCCAGTATAACCAATACTAACCACCAGGATAACTACTACCCCTAGTATAACCAATACTAACCACCAGGGTAACTACTACCCCTAGTATAACCAATACTAACCACCAGGGTAACTACTACCCCTAGTATAACCAATACTAACTACCCGGGTAACTACTACCCCTAGTATAACCAATACTAACCACCAGGGTAACTACTACCCCTAGTATAACCAATACTAACTACCAGGGTAACTACTACCCCTAGTATAACCTATACTAACCACCAGGGTAACTACTACCCCTAGTATAACCAATACTAACCACCAGGGTAACTACTACCCCTAGTATAACCAATACTAACCACCAGGGTAACTACTACCCCTAGTATAACCAATACTAACCACCAGGGTAACTACTACCCCTAGTATAACCAATACTAACTACCCGGGTAACTACTACCCCTAGTATAACCAATACTAACCACCAGGGTAACTACTACCCCTAGTATAACCAATACTAACCACCAGGATAACTACTACCCCTAGTATAACCAATACTAACCACCAGGGTAACTACTACCCCCAGTATAACCAATACTAACCACCAGGGTAACTACTACCCCTAGTATAACCAATACTAACTACCAGGGTAACTACTACCCCTAGTATAACCAATACTAACCACCAGGATAACTACTACCCCTAGTATAACCAATACTAACCACCAGGGTAACTACTACCCCTAGTATAACCAATACTAACTACCAGGGTAACTACTACCCCTAGTATAACCTATACTAACTACCAGGGTAACTACTACCCCTAGTATAACCAATACTAACCACCAGGGTAACTACTACCCCTAGTGTAACCAATACTAACTACCAGGGTAACTACTACCCCTAGTATAACCAATACTAACCACCAGGATAACTACTACCCCTAGTATAACCAATACTAACCACCAGGATAACTACTACCCCTAGTATAACCAATACTAACCACCAGGGTAACTACTACCCCCAGTATAACCAATACTAACCACCAGGGTAACTACTACCCCTAGTATAACCAATACTAACCACCAGGGTAACTACTACCCCTAGTATAACCAATACTAACCACCAGGATAACTACTACCCCCAGTATAACCAATACTAACCACCAGGGTAACTACTACCCCTAGTATAACCAATACTAACCACCAGGGTAACTACTACCCCTAGTATAACCAATACTAACCACCAGGATAACTACTACCCCTAGTATAACCAATACTAACCACCAGGATAACTACTACCCCTAGTATAACCAATTCTAACTACCAGGATAACTACTACCCCAAGTATAACCAATACTAACAACCAGGGTAACTACTACCCCTAGTATAACCAATATTAACTACCCGGGTAACTACTACCCCTAGTATAACCAATACCAGGGTAACTACTACCCCCAGTATAACCAATACTAACCACCAGGGTAACTACTACCCCTAGTATAACCAATACTAACTACCAGGGTAACTACTACCCCTAGTATAACCAATACTAACCACCAGGGTAACTACTACCCCTACTATAACCAATACTAACCACCAGGGTAACTACTACCCCTAGTATAACCAATACTAACCACCAGGGTAACCACTACCCCTAGTATAACCAATACTAACCCCCAGGGTAACTACTACCCCTACTCTAACCTATACTAACCACCAGGGTAACTACTACCCCTAGTATAACCAATACTAACCCCCAGGGTAACTACTACCCCTAGTCTAACCTATACTAACCACCAGGGTAACTACTACCCCTAGTCTAACCTATACTAACCACCAGGGTAACTACTACCCCTAGTATAACCAATACTAACCACCAGGGTAACTACTACCCCCAGTATAACCAATACTAACCACCAGGGTAACTACTACCCCTAGTATAACCAATACTAACCACCAGGATAACTACTACCCCTAGTATAACCTATACTAACCACCAGGGTAACTACTACCCCTAGTATAACCAATACTAACCACCAGGGTAACTACTACCCCTAGTGTAACCAATACTAACTACCAGGGTAACTACTACCCCTAGTATAACCAATACTAACCACCAGGATAACTACTACCCCTAGTATAACCAATACTAACCACCAGGATAACTACTACCCCTAGTATAACCAATACTAACCACCAGGGTAACTACTACCCCCAGTATAACCAATACTAACCACCAGGGTAACTACTACCCCTAGTATAACCAATACTAACCACCAGGGTAACTACTACCCCTAGTATAACCAATACTAACCACCAGGATAACTACTACCCCCAGTATAACCAATACTAACCACCAGGGTAACTACTACCCCTAGTATAACCAATACTAACCACCAGGGTAACTACTACCCCTAGTATAACCAATACTAACCACCAGGATAACTACTACCCCTAGTATAACCAATACTAACCACCAGGATAACTACTACCCCTAGTATAACCAATTCTAACTACCAGGATAACTACTACCCCAAGTATAACCAATACTAACAACCAGGGTAACTACTACCCCTAGTATAACCAATATTAACTACCCGGGTAACTACTACCCCTAGTATAACCAATACCAGGGTAACTACTACCCCCAGTATAACCAATACTAACCACCAGGGTAACTACTACCCCTAGTATAACCAATACTAACTACCAGGGTAACTACTACCCCTAGTATAACCAATACTAACCACCAGGGTAACTACTACCCCTACTATAACCAATACTAACCACCAGGGTAACTACTACCCCTAGTATAACCAATACTAACCACCAGGGTAACCACTACCCCTAGTATAACCAATACTAACCCCCAGGGTAACTACTACCCCTACTCTAACCTATACTAACCACCAGGGTAACTACTACCCCTAGTATAACCAATACTAACCCCCAGGGTAACTACTACCCCTAGTCTAACCTATACTAACCACCAGGGTAACTACTACCCCTAGTCTAACCTATACTAACCACCAGGGTAACTACTACCCCTAGTATAACCAATACTAACCACCAGGGTAACTACTACCCCCAGTATAACCAATACTAACCACCAGGATAACTACTACCCCTAGTATAACCAATACTAACCACCAGGGTAACTACTACCCCTAGTATAACCAATACTAACCACCAGGGTAACTACTACCCCTAGTATAACCAATACTAACTACCCGGGTAACTACTACCCCTAGTATAACCAATACTAACCACCAGGGTAACTACTACCCCTAGTATAACCAATACTAACTACCAGGGTAACTACTACCCCTAGTATAACCTATACTAACCACCAGGGTAACTACTACCCCTAGTATAACCAATACTAACCACCAGGGTAACTACTACCCCTAGTATAACCAATACTAACCACCAGGGTAACTACTACCCCTAGTATAACCAATACTAACCACCAGGGTAACTACTACCCCTAGTATAACCAATACTAACTACCCGGGTAACTACTACCCCTAGTATAACCAATACTAACCACCAGGGTAACTACTACCCCTAGTATAACCAATACTAACCACCAGGATAACTACTACCCCTAGTATAACCAATACTAACCACCAGGGTAACTACTACCCCCAGTATAACCAATACTAACCACCAGGGTAACTACTACCCCTAGTATAACCAATACTAACTACCAGGGTAACTACTACCCCTAGTATAACCAATACTAACCACCAGGATAACTACTACCCCTAGTATAACCAATACTAACCACCAGGGTAACTACTACCCCTAGTATAACCAATACTAACTACCAGGGTAACTACTACCCCTAGTATAACCTATACTAACTACCAGGGTAACTACTACCCCTAGTATAACCAATACTAACTACCAGGGTAACTACTACCCCTAGTATAACCAATACTAACCACCAGGGTAACTACTACCCCTAGTATAACCAATACTAACTACCAGGGTAACTACTACCCCTAGTCTAACCTATACTAACCACCAGGGTAACTACTACCCCTAGTATAACCAATACTAACCACCAGGGTAACTACTACCCCCAGTATAACCAATACTAACCACCAGGGTAACTACTACCCCTAGTATAACCAATACTAACCACCAGGATAACTACTACCCCTAGTATAACCTATACTAACCACCAGGGTAACTACTACCCCTAGTATAACCAATACTAACCACCAGGGTAACTACTACCCCTAGTGTAACCAATACTAACTACCAGGGTAACTACTACCCCTAGTATAACCAATACTAACCACCAGGATAACTACTACCCCTAGTATAACCAATACTAACCACCAGGATAACTACTACCCCTAGTATAACCAATACTAACCACCAGGGTAACTACTACCCCCAGTATAACCAATACTAACCACCAGGGTAACTACTACCCCTAGTATAACCAATACTAACCACCAGGGTAACTACTACCCCTAGTATAACCAATACTAACCACCAGGATAACTACTACCCCCAGTATAACCAATACTAACCACCAGGGTAACTACTACCCCTAGTATAACCAATACTAACCACCAGGGTAACTACTACCCCTAGTATAACCAATACTAACCACCAGGATAACTACTACCCCTAGTATAACCAATACTAACCACCAGGATAACTACTACCCCTAGTATAACCAATTCTAACTACCAGGATAACTACTACCCCAAGTATAACCAATACTAACAACCAGGGTAACTACTACCCCTAGTATAACCAATATTAACTACCCGGGTAACTACTACCCCTAGTATAACCAATACCAGGGTAACTACTACCCCCAGTATAACCAATACTAACCACCAGGGTAACTACTACCCCTAGTATAACCAATACTAACTACCAGGGTAACTACTACCCCTAGTATAACCAATACTAACCACCAGGGTAACTACTACCCCTACTATAACCAATACTAACCACCAGGGTAACTACTACCCCTAGTATAACCAATACTAACCACCAGGGTAACCACTACCCCTAGTATAACCAATACTAACCCCCAGGGTAACTACTACCCCTACTCTAACCTATACTAACCACCAGGGTAACTACTACCCCTAGTATAACCAATACTAACCCCCAGGGTAACTACTACCCCTAGTCTAACCTATACTAACCACCAGGGTAACTACTACCCCTAGTCTAACCTATACTAACCACCAGGGTAACTACTACCCCTAGTATAACCAATACTAACCACCAGGGTAACTACTACCCCCAGTATAACCAATACTAACCACCAGGATAACTACTACCCCTAGTATAACCAATACTAACCACCAGGGTAACTACTACCCCTAGTATAACCAATACTAACCACCAGGGTAACTACTACCCCTAGTATAACCAATACTAACTACCCGGGTAACTACTACCCCTAGTATAACCAATACTAACCACCAGGGTAACTACTACCCCTAGTATAACCAATACTAACTACCAGGGTAACTACTACCCCTAGTATAACCTATACTAACCACCAGGGTAACTACTACCCCTAGTATAACCAATACTAACCACCAGGGTAACTACTACCCCTAGTATAACCAATACTAACCACCAGGGTAACTACTACCCCTAGTATAACCAATACTAACCACCAGGGTAACTACTACCCCTAGTATAACCAATACTAACTACCCGGGTAACTACTACCCCTAGTATAACCAATACTAACCACCAGGGTAACT
The DNA here is from genome assembly GCF_040894005.1 of Engystomops pustulosus. Classification (NCBI taxonomy): domain Eukaryota; kingdom Metazoa; phylum Chordata; class Amphibia; order Anura; family Leptodactylidae; genus Engystomops; species Engystomops pustulosus. The sequence goes on from NC_092413.1 coordinate 4,089,422, forward strand.
ACTACCCCTAGTATAACCAATACTAACCACCAGGATAACTACTACCCCTAGTATAACCAATACTAACCACCAGGGTAACTACTACCCCTAGTATAACCAATACTAACTACCCGGGTAACTACTACCCCTAGTATAACCAATACTAACCACCAGGGTAACTACTACCCCTACTATAACCAATACTAACCACCAGGGTAACTACTACCCCTAGTATAACCAATACTAACCACCAGGGTAACTACTTCCCCTAGTATAACCAATACTAACCGCCAGGGTAACTACTACCCCCAGTATAACCAATACTAACCACCAGGATAACTACTACCCCTAGTATAACCAATACTAACCACCAGGGTAACTACTACCCCTAGTATAACCAATACTAACCACCAGGATAACTACTACCCCTAGTATAACCAATACTAACCACCAGGGTAACTACTACCCCCAGTATAACCAATACTAACCACCAGGGTAACTACTACCCCCAGTATAACCAATACTAACCACCAGGGTAACTACTACCCCTAGTATAACCAATACTAACTACCAGGGTAACTACTTCCCCTAGTATAACCAATACTAACCACCAGGGTAACTACTACCCCTAGTATAACCAATACTAACTACCAGGGTAACTACTACCCCTAGTATAACCAATACTAACCACCAGGATAACTACTACCCCTAGTATAACCAATACTAACCACCAGGGTAACTACTACCCCTAGTATAACCAATACCAACCACCAGGATAACTACTACCCCTAGTATAACCAATACTAACCACCAGGGTAACTACTACCCCCAGTATAACCAATACTAACCACCAGGGTAACTACTACCCCTAGTATAACCAATACTAACTACCAGGGTAACTACTTCCCCTACTATAACCAATACTAACCACCAGAGTAACTACTACCCCTAGTATAACCAATACTAACTACCATGGTAACTACTACCCCTAGTATAACCAATACTAACCGCCAGGGTAACTACTACACCTAGTACAACCAATACTAACTACCACGGTAACTACTACACCTAGTATAACCAATACTAACCACCAGGGTAACTACTACCCCTAGTACAACCAATACTAACCACCAGGGTAACTACTACCCCTAGTACAACCAATACTAACTACCAGGGTAACTACTACCCCTAGTATAACCAATACTAACCACCAGGGTAACTACTACCCCTAGTATAACCAATACTAACCACCAGGGTAACTACTACCCCTAGTATAACCAATACTAACCACCAGGTTAACTACTTCCCCTAGTATGACCAATACTAACCACCAGGGTAACTACTACCCCTAGCATAACCAATACTAACCACCAGGGTAACTACTACCCCTAGTATAACCAATACTAACCACCAGGGTAACTACTACCCCTAGTATAACCAATACTAACCACCAGGGTAACTACTACCCCTAGTATAACCAATACTAACCACCAGGGTAACTACTACCCCTAGTATAACCAATACTAACCACCAGGGTAACTACTACCCCTAGTATAACCAATACTAACCACCAGGGTAACTACTACCCCTAGAATAACCAATACTAACCACCAGGGTAACTACTACCCCTAGTATAACCAATACTAACCACCAGGATAACTACTACCTCAAGTATAACCGATACTAACCACCAGGGTAACTACTACCCCTAGTATGACCAATACTAACTACCAGGGTAACTACTACCCCCAGTATAACCAATACTAACTACGAGAGTAACTACTACCCCTAGTATAACCAATACTAACCACCAGGGTAACTACTACCCCTAGTATAACCAATACTAACCACCAGGATAACTACTACCCCTAGTATAACCAATACTAACTACCAGGGTAACTACTACCCCTAGTATAACCAATACTAACCCCCAGGGTAACTACTACCCCTAGTATAACCAATACTAACTACCAGGGTAACTACTACCCCTAGTATAACCAATACTAACCACCAGGGTAACCACTACCCCTAGTATAACCAATACTAACCACCAGGGTAACTACTACCCCTAGTATAACCTATACTAACCACCAGGGTAACTACTACCCCTAGTATAACCAATACTAACCACCAGGGTAACTACTACCCCTAGTATAACCAATACTAACTACCAGGGTAACTACTACCCCTAGTACAACCAATACTAACCACCAGGGTAACTACTACCCCTAGTATAACCAATACTAACCCCCAGGGTAACTACTACCCCTAGTATAACCAATACTAACCACCAGGGTAACTACTACCCCTAGTATAACCAATACTAACTACCAGGGTAACTACTACCCCTAGTATAACCAATACTAACTACCCGGGTAACTACTACCCCTAGTATAACCAATACCAGGGTAACTACTACCCCCAGTATAACCAATACTATCCACCAGGGTAACTACTACCCCTAGTATAACCAATACCAGGGTAACTACTACCCCTAGTATAACCTATACTAACCACCAGGGTAACCACTACTCCTAGTATAACCAATACTAACTACCAGGGTAACTACTACCCCTAGTATAACCAATACTAACTACCCGGGTAACTACTACCCCTAGTATAACCAATACCAGGGTAACTACTACCCCCAGTATAACCAATACTAACCACCAGGGTAACTACTACCCCTAGTATAACCAATACTAACCTCCAGGGTAACTACTACCCCTAGTATAACCAATACTAACCTCCAGGGTAACTACTACTCCTACTATAACCAATACTAACCACCAGGGTAACTACTACCCCTAGTATAACCAATACTAACCACCAGGGTAACTACTACCCCTAGTATAACCAATACTAACCACCAGGGTAACTACTACCCCTAGTATAACCGCGGCGGTGACCCGGGATGATGAGACTCGGCGGTGACCCGGGATGAGGAGACGCGGAGGTGACCCGGGATGAGGAGACGCAGGGGTGACCCGGGATGAGGAGACGTAGGGGTGACCCGGGATGAGGAGACGCGGCGGTGACCCGGGATGAGGAGACGCAGGGGTGACCCGGGATGATGAGACGCGGAGGTGACCCGGGATGATGAGATGCGGAGGTGACCCGGGATGAGGAGACGCAGGGGTGACCCGGGATGAGGAGACGCAGGGGTGACCCGGGATGAGGAGACGCGGAGGTGACCCGGGATGAGGAGACGCGGCGGTGACCCGGGATGAGGAGACGCAGGGGTGACCCGGGATGAGGAGACGCGGAGGTGACCCGGGATGATGAGACGCGGAGGTGACCCGGGATGAGGAGACGCAGGGGTGACCCGGGATGAGGAGACGCGGAGGTGACCTGGGATGAGGAGACGTAGGGGTGACCCGGGATGAGGAGACGTAGGGGTGACCCGGGATGAGGAGACGCGGAGGTGACCCGGGATGAGGAGACGCAGGGGTGACCCGGGATGAGGAGACGCGGAGGTGACCTGGGATGAGGAGACGTAGGGGTGACCTGGGATGAGGAGACGTAGGGGTGACCCGGGATGAGGAGACGACTGGGTGACCTGGGATGATGAGACGCGGAGGTGACCCGGGATGAGGAGACGCGGCGGTGACCCGGGATGAGGAGACACGGCGGTGACCCGGGATGAGGAGACGCGGTGGTGACCCTGGATGATGAGACGCAGGGGTGACCCGGGATGATGAGACGCGGAGGTGACCCGGGATGATGAGACGCAGGGGTGACCCGGGATTAGGAGACGCGGAGGTGACCCGGGATGATGAGACGCGGAGGTGACCCGGGATGATGAGACGCGGAGGTGACCCGGGATGAGGAGACGCAGGGGTGACCCGGGATGAGGAGACGCGGAGGTGACCCGGGATGAGGAGACACAGGGGTGACCCGGGATGATGAGACGCGGAGGTGACCCGGGATGATGAGACGCGGAGGTGACCCTGGATGAGGAGACGCAGGGGTGACCCGGGATTAGGAGACGCGGAGGTGACCCGGGATGAGGAGACGCAGGGGTGACCCGGGATGAGGAGACGCGGAGGTGACCCGGGATGAGGAGACGCAGGGGTGACCCGGGATGAGGAGACACGGCGGTGACCCGGGATGAGGAGACGCGGCGGTGACTCGGGATGAGGAGACGCAGGGGTGACCCGGGATGAGGAGACACGGCGGTGACCCGGGATGAGGAGACTCAGGGGTGACCTGGGATGAGGAGACGCAGGGGTGACCCGGGATGAGGAGACGCAGGGGTGACCCGGGATGAGGAGACTCAGGGGTGACCCGGGATGAGCTCTGGGAAAGGTCCCTGTTATGTTCCCTCCGTCGCCTACAATGGCCTCTCTGTGACGTCTCCCGGCGCTGATTACAGGCTCTCACACACTGACGTCTCTTCTGATTGGCCGCTCTGTAATCTTCTGGTCATTATAAGGTTATATCATTATCATTATATAATAACCTCACCAGGAGAAACTGACTGAGGTCTCAGCGACACAAGAGAAACGCGTCACAAAGCATGTTATACACCGAGGGCCTCAACCTCAGCGCAGCCCAAGAGAGGTCCCACCAGTCCCTGATTGACCCTGGAGAGATGTGTGTCTCACACTGCTGCGCTCTGTGCTCTCTGTAAAGATATATAATCATATCTTTATGTATGCTGTAAGTAGCAGCAGGACTGTGAAATATGGATTTATATTCCAGGATTGTAACTTCTACAAGTGTCCTCACACTGCTGTGCTCTGTGCATTGAGCTGCACCATAGTTCATCCCCCCCTTTCCCTCTGAAGGATTATTTTGCTGTGCCGTTACAATGTATCAGGGATGATGAGTGATACGTGGTTGCTACAGGGAGTGTGTGTGACACATGGTGAGTGTGCGCTTACAGTGGAGTGTGCACTCATCGCCCTGATGACCGCAGCGCGTGTACGGTAAATGCAGCCTCCTGATTGGTGGACAATCACTCTTTCCACATAAAGACCCTGTTATCTGAGCGCTCCTGTGACTCCCCCCTAACCACAGGCCCATCTTGTATGAATCAGTGGCTCAGAGTTTGGGGGTCTCCCTGGTTTCTTCCTGCACTGATTCCTGGAGTCAGACCACAATATTAGAGCTGTGACTGCGTAATATATAAAGTGGTTGTGTATGTGATGTATAAGTAATCACCCCCAGGCACAGACCCTGCGGTGAAGCCCCCCGGGCTGGCTGGATATAGAGCAGGGTAATAGACAGAGACAATTGTAGGGCCAGGGCCCCCCTAGCAGCCTCCTCCCTGCTAGATTCACTAAAATTACACACATATACTCAAAAAGCATCTACAACCTGATCAAAAACTGCTGACATTACTAACAATTGCTGAGATCCCCACACTGCGCCACATCCATAGGCACGCGGTCACTGACACTACCCGTGCTGAGTGCTGTCACTGACAGAAGTGGCGTCTAGGAGCTGACGATCCATCAGGAAGAGAACTTCATTACCATTTCTCATTGTTGAAGTCACCGCCAGATGTGTCCAGCTCCACACTACGCCCCTAAAAATACCAGTCACATACAGTATGATGTCACCTGGATAACAGCGCTCCTAAATAATATATATCACTCACAACACATCTGGCCATGTATAAAACATACAGGGGCAGATTTATCAAAAGTGTCGTAAGGTAAGTGCACATCCAGACTAGACCACGCCTTATGCTGCACCAGATTTATCAAAGTGTCTGATGCTGGATGATAAATATGGAGTCGTGTGTAACCGTGTAGTTGGCTCTTCCTAGTAGTCGGCTTACTTTCCACCAGAAACCGTGCCAAAATGTTTGGACTGTCCGCTGAAGCCACACCCCCTTTGGTAGTAATTGGCGTAAGTGTGTGGGGGAAACTCTCTAAAACCCTTTATGAATGTGATGCAGCAATTTGCAAATGTATAATATTTCTGTCCTCTAATATTTGCCCCCTTGTTATTATTCATTTACACCTCGGGTCCAGGAGCTCTTTGACTTCATGGACTTTGATGGAATCAGCCGCAGGCGCAGGAGGAGATATTTGCTGGGAGAAACAAATGAAGATGACTGGTTGCAGGAGGGAGAGGTGGAAGGAGTTCGGGATGATGCGGATGGTGGGAGGCAGATGAAGGTTGTATGCCACAGGATTGATGCCCCTTAGGACCTCGATTGGGCCCAGAAAACGAGGACCGAGTTTGCAGCCAGGGATCTTCAGTCGGACATACCTGGAAGACCACCAGACTTTATCTCCAGGCGAGAAGACTGGGGGAGGCTACATTTCCCGATGGCCTGCGTTTTGGTGCAGGTGGATGCCTGAAGTAGAGAATGGCGAGTTTTCTCCCAGATGGACTTAAGATCTTGTACCAGTTCTTCTACAGCAAGAACATCAGAAGGAACGGCAAGAGGAAGAGGTGAGCGTGGAAGTCGTCCATAGACAATGAAGATGGGAGCAGCACCGGCAGATTCATGGGCTAGAGAGTTATAAGAAAATTCCACCCAAGGTAAGAGGGAGGACCCATCGTGCTGTTGAGCAGAGGCATAGTGCCGCCGATAGCAGCCCAGAGTCTGGTTGACTCTCTCCACCTGCCCATTAGACTGAGGATGACATGCGGAGGAGAAGTCCAGGGAACATCAGAATCTGGGAACAAACTGGACCCCACGGTCCGAAACAATGTGTACGGAAGACCATGTAGCCGGAAGATATGGAGAAAGAACAGACTGACAAGACAAGGAGATGACGGCAGACCTGGGAGAGGCACAAATTGGGACATTTTGGAGAACCGATCTGTTACCACCCAGATGACTGTATTACTGGAAGAAGAAGGAAGATCTGTAACAAAGTCCATGGCTATGTGGGTCCACAGACAACTGGGTATCGGCAATGGCAGGAGCAGACCTGCTGGCTTGAGACATGACGACTTGATACGGGCAGGAAGCGCAGGAGCTCACAAAATCACGAACATCCTTGACCAGCTCTGGCCACCAGTAGTAATGAGATATGAGAGGGGCAGATCTCTGCACCCCAGGGTGACCAGCCAATGTTCCCAAGTTAGTATCCTCTTCCGAAGACCAGGTCGGACATGATTCTTGCCAGGAGGAAGCTGCCGCAGATCCATAGGAGCAGCAACAACCAGTCATTCAGGTGGAACAATATGTTGAGGAGCCGGTTCTTCCCCAAGCACATTAGAGGCATGAGAGAGGGCATCGGCTTTAACGTTCTTCTCTGCTGGACGAAAGTGAATCAGGAAATTGAAGCGGGAGAAGAAGAGAGACCAACGTGCATGTCGAGGATTGAGACGTTGGGCAGTCTGGAGGTATAGGAGATCCGTGTAGATACAGTTGGGAGTGCAGCTAGACCATAGTCGCCGTCTGTTACCATGAAACGTTGGAGGAGGCAGGGTCTACAGAGTCACTTGGTTATCGACCTTCCTACTACTAGTAAAGAGAGAGGGGTCAGGAGGCAGCAGATCTGGAGACCATAAACGCACTGTCACCCGTGCCCCTCTCCGTGTCATTGCCCCAACTTCTAAACCGCACTCACCTCTCCGCGCTCCTGCTCCCATCCCGGCTGAGCTGCGCGCACATCCCCGCGCCCTAGAGCGCGCGGCAACACTCGAAGATTGGCAAAAGCCATGGAGAAAGCTCCTTGTTTCTTGTGTGTGTTCCTTGCTCCTTGTTCCCGCTTGCCTTGATCTCCAGTTGTGACCCAGGACTTGATCTCTTACCTCTGCCCTGACTGCCTGTGCCCTACTCCATGACTGCTGCTGATTCTGTACTTCGACCTTGGCTGCCACCACGGGCTAGTCCCACCTGTGGAACGACCTGGTGGCACCAAGACCATCCTGCTTTGCGGCAGGCTCTGGTGAAGATCAGGTGCCACTTAGATTCCGGTCCCAGGTGTCGGCCAGGACCTCTTAATGCTCTTAATGAAGGGTGAGGATGAAGATGTCCTGGACTCCTCTTGGACCAGTGCAGATACCTGGACTCTCATCACGGAGGGAAGTCCCTTATAGTCCGTGCACTTCCTGGTTACTACAGTTCTTTCTAACCACTGTTTTTTGGGTGTCCTATCTTGGCGTACACCATGGTCCTTTCATAGAAATGTTCATGACTGGACCCTCAGTAAACAAGAAAGGGCAAAGTATTATGAATCACTAGACCCTCATGGTTTGCAGTTGTGAGAGCAGCCCTCATATTCTTCTTCATGTCCCCTGGGTGGGACGTCGGCCTTATCTCTGGAGTGACACAAGTTTGGAGGACTCTTCTTTGTAATGAAATATGGTAACATAATCTTGGCCTCGATCTGTGGAATATTTTTTGTAAGCCTCACTTGGATGTCCTTGACTCGACCTTCTTCCAAAATGTGCATCAAAGAGGTCGTGACCGAGATCTACATATATTTTTGTGCGTGAGGAACATCGCTCAAGTCTCTCATTTTGGGAGCCTTACCTTAAATTATAGTGTTTTATTGTGGTAAAAGAACAGGGGGAGCTTCCTCCACACCCAACCAGCAGGAATCGTCATGTTGTCAGGGTGAAGGTATAGCATGGGGCAGTCAAAGCCACAGATATCCAGTAATTAGTCTAAGGGGCCTTAAGAGGCCTTGACTCCATGACCTGATCTGTGGAGAACATCACTGCAGCTTGTAACCAGACAGAAAGGTGCAAATGTTGTTCTGAAATAGTCAGTAAGGGACTATGTGTCCGACATCTTTGATTTCTCTTAAGCTCATGTAGAGGGTTCGAGGGTTTGCAGCAGGGACATCATCAGGATTCTTGAAGAGGTCTTGCTGTAGGTTCTCATTCACTTTCCTATAGTGAATGACCAGGACAAAGGTCCTACTCCTCTCAATCAGAAGATTTGAGATTGATAACCAATTAACTTTCCCATCAAGAGATGGAATATTTGAAGTTCCATGAATATCTGAGATGCAACATTCTATACATTGATGTCTTCAGGCCACTTCCAAGGGCACAGAAACTAGGAGATGAAGATGTGGAAGTCTGATATAAATTAACATCCATGAATTGTCTACATTAATTCTTCAACCAGCCAGCATGGACAACCCAAGGCCAGCATGGACAACCCAAGCCAGCATGGACAACCCAAGGCCAGCATGGACAACCCAAGGCCAGCATGGACAACCCAAGGTCAGCATGGACAACCCAAGGCCAGCATGGACAACCCAAGGCCAGCATGGACAACCCAAGGCCAGCATGGACAACCCAAAGCCAGCATGGACAACCCAAGGCCAGCATGGACAACCCAAGGCAGCATGGACAACCCAAGGCCAGCATGGACAACCCAAGGCCAGCATGGACAACCCAAAGCCAGCATGGACAACCCAAGGCCAGCATGGACAACCCAAGGCAGCATGGACAACCCAAGGCCAGCATGGACAACCCAAGGCCAGCATGGACAACCCAAGGCCAGCATGGACAACCCAAGGCCAGCATGGACAACCAGCCAGCATGGACAACCCAAGGCCAGCATGGACAACCAGCCACCATGGACAACCCAAGGCCAGCATGCACAACCCAAGGCCAGCATGGACAACCCAAGGCCAGCATGGACAACCCAAGGCCAGCATGGACAACCCAAGGCAGCATGGACAACCAGCCAGCATGGACAACCCAAGGCATCAGTGACAACCCAAGGCCAGCATGGACAACCCAAGGCAGCATGGACAACCCAAGGCCAGCATGGACAACCCAAGGCAGCATGGACAACCCAAGGCAGCATGGACAACCCAAGGCAGCATGGACAACCCAAGGCCAGCATGGACAACCCAAGGCCAGCATGGACAACCCAAGGCCAGCATGGACAACCCAAGGCCAGCATGGACAACCCAAGGCCAGCATGGACAAACCAAGGCCAGCATGGATAACCCAAGGCAGCATGGACAACCCAAGGCCAGCATGGACAACCCAAGGCAGCATGGACAACCCAAGGCAGCATGGACAACCCAAGGCAGCATGGACAACCCAAGGCAGCATGGACAACCCAAGGCAGCATGGACAACCCAAGGCCAGTATGGACAACCCAAGGCCAGCATGGACAACCCAAGGCCAGGGCAACTGTTCCACCACTGGGGTCCTGCTTTGTGACCTTGTATCCTCCTACCTTCTCTCTGCAGGACCTTCTGGCTATAAGATGTCCAGGACGCTCTTGGAATGGGGGGTTGAGCGCTTCTGTCACAATGATCTGTCAGTAGATAAGTGGAGAAGACACAAAGCAAAGTGAGGACAGACTTCCCATATCCATCTGCATAAAAAAAAGATCCCATACACCTACAATAAAAGAAAATACTCCACAATCCCTGAACGTGTAGAGGGACCCTTGTAGTTCTTACGCTGAGGGAGTCTGGAACTTGTTTAGGGACCGGTTACATCATCGGCACTGAACTGCCGACCATCAATCCCAGAGAGTTTCCATGGGAAGAGCTACCAAGGAGACAGGTCCTAAGTATCTGAGGCGACGCTGCGGAAGGTTCCATGAGGGATTGCAATGTGTTCCGATTATTTATACCGGACATAAAGCTCCTCCAGCCGCGTCCACACAATTTATTACAGTCCCATTCATCAGACGCAGCGACGTGTCCTACAGGCACCGACCTGGGAACTCACAGCAACCCGGGAACCAACGCCAGAGCCTCATCCAAGAGGGGGCCATAAATATCCTGCACAGCCTCATGGAGGGAGCACCCACCCCACAAGCCTCTGCTCCAGGAGTAGTAGTACTGTGCTGTGCCCATATATACAGGATAGGAGTAGTAGTACTGTGCGGTGCCCATATATACAGGATAGGAGTAGTAGTACTGTGCTGTGCTCATATATACAGGATAGGAGTAGTAGTACTGTGCTGTGCTCATATATACAGGATAGGAGTAGTAGTACTGTGCTGTGCTCATATATACAGGATAGGAGTAGTAGTACTGTGCTGTGCCCATATATACAGGATAGGAGTAGTAGTTCTGTGCTGTGCCCAAATATACAGGATAGGAGTAGTAGTACTGTGCTGTGCCCATATATACAGGATAGGAGTAGTAGTACTGTGCTGTGCCCATATATACATGATAGGAGTAGTAGTACTGTGCTGTGCCCATATATACAGGATAGGAGTAGTAGTACTGTGCTGTGCCCATAAAAACAGGATAGGAGTAGTAGTACTGTACTGTGCCCATATATACAGGATAGGAGTAGTAGTACTGTACTGTGCTTATATATACAGGATAGGAGTAGTAGTACTGTGCTGTGCCCATATATACAGGATAGGAGTAGTAGTACTGTGCTGTGCCCATATATACAGGATAGGAGTAGTAGTACTGTGCTGTGTCCATATATACAGGATAGGAGTAGTAGTACTGTGCTGTGCCCATATATACAGGATAGGAGTAGTAGTACTGTGCTGTGCCCATATATACAGGATAGGAGTAGTAGTACTGTGCTGTGCCCATATATACAGGATAGGAGTAGTAGTACTGTGCTGAGTCCATATATACAGGATAGGAGTAGTAGTACTGTGCTGTGCCCATATATACAGGATAGAAGTAGTAGTACTGTGCTGTGCCCATATATACAGGATAGGAGTAGTAGTCCTGTGCTGTCTCCATATATACAGGATAGGAGTAGTAGTACTGTGCTGTGCCCATATATACAGGATAGGAGTAGTAGTACTGTGCTCTGCCCATATATACAGGATAGGAGTAGTAGTACTGTGCTGTGCCCATATATACAGGATAGGAGTAGTAGTACTGTGCCCATAAAAACAGGATAGGAGTAGTAGTACTGTGCTGTGCCCATATATACAGGATAGGAGCAGTAGTAGTGTGCTGTGCCCATATATACAGGATAGGAGTAGTAGTACTGTGCTGTGCCCATATATACAGGATAGGAGTAGTAGTACTGTGCCCATAAAAACAGGATAGGAGTAGTAGTACTGTGCTGTGCCCATATATACAGGATAGGAGTAGTAGTACTGTACTGTGCTTATATATACAGGATAGGAGTAGTAGTACTGTGCTGTGCCCATATATACAGGATAGGAGTAGTAGTACTGTGCTGTGTCCATATATACAGGATAGGAGTAGTAGTACTGTGCTGTGCTCATATATACAGGATAGGAGTAGTAGTCCTGTGCTGTGTCCATATATACAGGATAGGAGTAGTAGTACTGTGCTGTGCCTGTATATACAGGATAGGAGCAGTAGTACTGTGCTGTGCCCATATATACAGGATAGGAGTAGTAGTGTCCCATGCCCATATATACAGGATAAGAGTAGTAGTACTGTGCTGTGCCCATATATACAGGATAGGAGTAGTAGTACTGTGCTGTGCCCATATATACAGGATAGGAGTAGTAGTACTGTGCTGTGCCCATATATACAGGATAGGAGTAGTAGTACTGTGCTGTGCCCATATATACAGGATAGGAGTAGTAGTACTGTGCTGTGTCCATATATACAGGATAGGAGTAGTAGTACTGTACTGTGTCCATATATACAGGATAGGAGTAGTAGTACTGTGCTGTGCCCATATATACAGGATAGGAGTAGTAGTACTGTGCTGTGCCCATATATACAGGATAGGAGTAGTAGTACTGTGCTGTGCTCATATATACAGGATAGGAGTAGTAGTACTGTGCTGTGCTCATATATACAGGATAGGAGTAGTAGTACTGTGCTGTGTCCATATATACAGGATAGGAGTAGTAGTACTGTGCTGTGCCCATATATACAGGATAGGAGTAGTAGTACTGTGCTGTGCTGATATACGCAGGGTGAGAGTGCAGGACGGTGCTTGGTGGTTCCTGGTTATTGCCTGTGAGGTTCTTTATTCCTGCCGGTTTTCCATACAATGACTTTGGTCCAGCTGTGACTTGGTTCTGATGTTATTATGAGGCGCATGCGTCATGTGGATACATGGAAGATATTCTGTCATTTATCACGATGCGCTGGTCACAGAGGTTATTCCCGGCGCTAATGACCAGCCGCTGACCCGCCAGGCGCACCACCCCGCACTCCCTGTTCCTTGATATTTGGGGATGATTATGACTGAGGAAATTGGATAAGTCCTGGTGCCGGCAGGATGATGGATCTTACAGCTTGTTTTCATTCCTTCTGTGAGGATGGATCCCAAACCAAGGGGGGAGATTGTGGAGAGCGATAATGGTGGTCCGTAGAGCGCTCCCAACATCAAAGCCACGGAGAGAGGATGAGAGACATCGGGGCTTATCCCAGAGGAGACGGATTATTACTGCCAGGTCCTGGTGTCTTCTTATCCCGTCTTGTAGTAACCGCTACATGACACCGGCGCTGCTGGACTGGGGGTCCTGTGTGCAGAAGAGCAGTACCACGCGAGGCCACCATCATTAGTGCGGTGCTGTGTACAGAAGAGCAGTACCACGCGAGGCCACCATCATTAGTGCGGTCCTGTGTACAGAAGAGCAGCACCACGCGAGGCCACCATCATTAGTGCGGTCCTGTGTACAGAAGAGCAGCACCACGCGAGGCCACCATCATTAGTGCGGTCCTGTGTACAGAAGAGCAGCACCACGCGAGGCCACCATCATTAGTGCGGTCCTGTGTACAGAAGAGCAGTACCACGCGAGGCCACCATCATTAGTCCGGTCCTGTGGACAGAAGAGCAGTACCACGCGAGGCCACCATCATTAGTCCGGTCCTGTGGACAGAAGAGCAGTACCACGCGAGGCCACCATCATTAGTGCGGTCCTGTGTACATAAGAGCAGTACCACGCGAGGCCACCATCATTAGTGCGGTCCTGTGTACATAAGAGCAGTACCACGCGAGGCCACCATCATTAGTGCGGTCCTGTGTACAAAAGAGCAGTACCACGCGAGGCCACCATCATTAGTGCAGTCCTGTGTACAGAGGAGCAGTACCACGCGAGGCCACCATCATTAGTGCGGTCCTGTGGACAGAGGAGCAGTACCACGCGAGTGCATCATTAGTGCAGTCCTGTGTACAGAGGAGCAGTACCACGCGAGGCCACCATCATTAGTCTGGTCCTGTGGACAGAAGAGCAGCACCACGCGAGGCCACCATCATTAGTGCGGTCCTGTGGACAGAAGAGCAGCACCACGCGAGGCCACCATCATTAGTGCGGTCCTGTGGACAGAAGAGCAGTACCACGCGAGGCCACCATCATTAGTGCGGTCCTGTGGACAGAAGAGCAGTACCACGCGAGGCCATCATCATTAGCGCGGTCCTGTGTACAGAAGAGCAGCACCACGCGAGGCCACCATCATTAGTGCGGTCCTGTGGACAGAAGAGCAGCACCACGCGAGGCCACAATCATTAGTGCGGTCCTGTGTACAGAAGAGCAGCACCACGCGAGGGAGGCCACCATCATTAGTGCGGTCCTGTGGACAGAAGAGCAGCACCACGCGAGGCCACCATCATTAGTGCGGTCCTGTGGACAGAAGAGCAGCACCACGCGAGGCCACCATCATTAGTGCGGTCCTGTGCACAGAAGAGCAGTACCACGCGAGGCCACCATCATTAGTGCGGTCCTGTGTACAGAAGAGCAGTACCACGCGAGGCCACCATCATTAGTGCGGTCCTGTGTACAGAAGAGCAGCACCACGCGAGGCCACCATCATTAGTGCGGTCCTGTGTACAGAAGAGCAGCACCACGCGAGGCCACCATCATTAGTGCGGTCCTGTGTACAGAAGAGCAGTACCACGCGAGGCCACCATCATTAGTGCGGTCCTGTGTACAGAAGAGCAGCACCACGCGTGGCCACAATCATTAGTGCGGTCCTGTGTACAGAAGAGCAGCACCACGCGAGGCCACCATCATTAGTGCGGTCCTGTGTACAGAAGAGCAGTACCACGCGAGGCCACCATCATTAGTGCGGTCCTGTGTACAGAATAGCAGCACCACGCGAGGGAGGCCACCATCATTAGTGCGGTCCTGTGGACAGAAGAGCAGCACCACGCGAGGCCACCATCATTAGTGCGGTCCTGTGTACAGAAGAGCAGTACCACGCGAGGCCACCATCATTAGTGCGGTCCTGTGGACAGAAGAGCAGTACCACGTGAGGCCACCATCATTAGTCCGGTCCTGTGGACAGAAGAGCAGTACCACGCGAGGCCACCATCATTAGTGCGGTCCTGTGGACAGAAGAGCAGTACCACGTGAGGCCACCATCATTAGTCCGGTCCTGTGGACAGAAGAGCAGCACCACGCGAGGCCACCATCATTAGTCCGGTCCTGTGGACAGAAGAGCAGCACCACGCGAGGCCACCATCATTAGTCCGGTCCTGTGGACAGAAGAGCAGTACCACGCGAGGCCACCATCATTAGCGCGGTCCTGTGGGTTTGTCTCACAAGGTTCTTGTGGATCACCTGTTGGGATGTTTCCCTGTGCAGATGGCAGTGGAGGGTCTGATTGATAATATGGGGGTCGTCAAATGTGGTAAAGGGGGATATAGGTTCCTATATAGAGGTGCGACATCTCTCTCTACACCCCCTGTATTGTAAGGGAGGCGCGAGAGGCCCACGGAGGACACGGAGGAACCACCCGGAATACAATGTAACTTCATTACTAATAACCAGACGTCGGATCACAGGGATCCGGCAGATTATGAAGGCGTCGAGGACACGGACGTCCATTATCTCACACTAGAATAATAGGATCACACATTGTATCCATCTGTATCACACATTATTGGCACCAATTCCAGGAGGAGACAAGACGTAGGAAGGAAATCCGAGGATTTACAAGATTCTGCAGGGATCCGAGCACGACCCGGGCAGGAGGAGCCCAGAGGCAGGAAACACACATAGCGGGACAGAGATAGATAGCTAGATATGAGATAGATAGATAGATAGATAGGAGATAGATAGATATGAGATAGATAGATAGATAGATAGGAGATAGATAGATAGATAGATAGATAGATAGATAGATAGATAGATAGATAGATAGATAGATAGATAGATAGGAGATAGATAGAGAGATAGATAGATAGGAGATAGATAGAGAGATAGATAGATAGATAGGAGATAGATAGATAGGAGATAGATAGATAGATAGATAGATAGATAGGAGATAGATAGAGAGATAGATAGATAGATAGGAGATAGATAGATAGATAGAGAGATAGATAGATAGATAGAGACCAGGGAATTACGTTGGATCCACACACTAAACACCCTACGCCCCAATGGATTGAATGTTGATTTTAAATTAAGTGTTGTCTAATGTTAGCGTTGTTGTCCAGTCTTGCTTTGCCCTTTTATTGTTTTTCATGTGATATAAGTTGGTAATAACAAGAACCACCCCACGTTGATACACACAAACATAACATCAAATTTGACTAAAAACTTTTCTCTGTTTTTACAGATTACATGAATACTCAGAAAGCCATAATGGGGTTTCCCTCACTGCCGTCTTCCACAATTTGTTGGCTGTCACAAGACTGATCCAATACGCTTATTTTCTTCTTGACCTCTGCAATCTTCTTTTTCACACATGTTATTGTTCATCATGTATATTGTGTTACAACTTTGGCCAGCAACAATTCACATTTTGTGGGCTGGGAGTATAGCTACTACCTTATCAAATATCCCCTACAGGTCTCAAAGAGACTTTGGGGAATTAATATCTGCTCTTTTTTCCCCCGAATTTGGGGGTTTCCATGTATGTGCTTCTCCCCTAATATAGCCCTCGTTTTAAGCTTCATAGATGCACTTACCGCTGTGCCAATAACTCTAAGTTTCTGACGAGGTGTCATCAGGGTAAATCTGACAGCGGGCTCACGACGCGAACAGTCTCCCTGGCAACATGATCCTCCCAGACATGCGCATTAGAGCGCAATACCGCTTGCGTTCCACTTATGCGGGTCAAGCCTGCACACATTCTGGCGCGCCAAGCGCTCTTTGTCAGCTGAGGATCCATAGTCTTGTTTCAGCTAGTGGATGTGACGGTGAGTCACCCTATTCTGTTTTTAAGCTTTATCACATTTACTATTAGGCACAATCTGCATCTAGCACTTTACCATACACATTGGTGTTAAATAACAGCTATTCAACTTGTTGTCAATGCACTAGCACCTTAAGAATGTCTATTTTAATGAAATTTATGTCATTTTGTACCATTATTCACAAATTTTACTAGTTTTATGACGTAATATGCTAATGACGGGGGTGGGAACCAACATGTCACGTGATCACTTGTGTTTGATATATATGTATGATGTTCACGCTTGTTATTCGGCTTGAGAAAGACTCCCAGTGAGTCGAAACGTTGCTGTATCTTTAAAAAGCATGGAATAAAGAAAACCACTTTTTCGCACATTATAACCGGAGTGCTGCCTAATTTCTTGGAATATATCATCGGAGGATCCGTGGCCCGATCCTAGTGTGCCTGCACCCACCATTGCTCTTTTTCTCGGTGTGCCGTTCTCATTTTCCTGAAGTAGATAGATAGAGAGATAGATAGGAGATAGATAGATAGGAGATAGATAGATAGATAGATAGATAGATAGATAGATAGATAGATACATAGGAGATAGATAGATAGATAGAAGATAGATACATAGATAGGAGATAGATAGATAGATAGATAGATAGATAGATAGATAGGAGATAGATAGGAGATAGATAGATAGATAGATAGATAGATAGATAGATAGATAGATAGATATGAGATAGATAGATAGATAGAGAGATAGATATGAGATAGATAGATAGATAGATATGAGATAGATAGATAGATAGATATGAGATAGATAGATAGATAGAGAGATAGATATGAGATAGATAGATAGATATGAGATAGATAGATAGATAGATAGATAGATATGAGATAGATAGATAGATAGGAGATAGATAGATAGATAGATAGATAGATAGATAGATAGATAGATAGATAGATAGATAGATAGGAGATAGATAGATAGATAGATAGATAGATAGATAGGAGATAGATAGATAGATAGATAGATATGAGATAGATAGATAGATAGATAGATAGATAGGAGATAGATAGATAGATACATAGGAGATAGATAGATAGAGAGATAGATAGATAGGAGATAGATAGATAGATAGATAGGAGATAGATAGATAGATAGATACATAGGAGATAGATAGATAGATAGGAGATAGATAGATAGATAGATAGATAGATAGATAGATAGATAGGAGATAGATAGATAGATAGATAGATAGATAGATAGATAGGAGATAGATAGATAGAGAGATAGATAGGAGATAGATAGATATGAGATAGATAGATAGATAGATAGATAGATAGATAGATAGATAGGAGATAGATAGATAGATATATAGATAGATAGATAGATAGATATGAGATAGATAGATAGATAGATAGATAGATAGATAGATAGATAGAGAGATAGATAGGAGATAGATAGATATGAGATAGATAGATAGATAGATAGATAGGAGATAGATAGATAGATAGGAGATAGATAGATAGATAGATAGATAGATAGATAGATATGAGATAGATAGATAGATAGGAGATAGATAGATAGATAGGAGATAGATAGATAGATAGGAGATAGATAGATAGATAGATAGATAGATAGGAGATAGATAGATAGATAGATAGATAGATAGATAGATAGATAGATAGATAGATAGATAGATAGGAGATAGATAGATAGATAGATAGATAGATAGATAGATAGGAGATAGATAGATAGATAGATAGATATATAGATAGATAGATAGATAGATAGATAGATAGATAGATAGATAGGAGATAGATAGATAGATAGGAGATATATAGATAGATAGATATAGATAGGCAGTGCAGTATAGAGACATGACATGGGGGTCTCGCCCGGTTGCTATAGAGGTGTCGGGGGTCTCTGTAGAATGTTCTCCGGCTATTCAGACATTCATGGTGCTGATTCGGAGCTTCCGTCGGGGAATATTTGCCCACATTAAGTCAGCGCTGGCCCCAATAAAAGCCGCACAAAGGGGAATGTCAGGAAAATGTATGGAATTGTCTGAGCAAATATTTGTCTGGAATGGGAATGACCCGGAGAAGCCGCCTTTCACCCCTGCTGGGGAGGGGCCACCACCCCGCGGGGCTCCCGCTTTGTGTTGGGTTTGATTCACGGCTGCCGGGGCCACGTCTTATATACTCCGGGAGTAAGATATAATATCACAAGACACAGGAATCCCGGATACCTCCCCTCTCACCACACAAGGCCGGATGGCGGGAGATGGCTACCTGTACAGCACTGGATTACAGTATATTAATAGGGTTAATATGGAGCTTTTATATGCGCTGTAATTACATGTGCACTATATGGTGGTATTATATGTGCACTATGTGGTGGTATTATATGCGCTGTAATTACATGTGCACTATATGGTGGTATTATATGTGCACTATGTGGTGGTATTACATGTGCACTATATGGTGGTATTATATGTGCACTATGTGGTGGTATTATATGCGCTGTAATTACATGTGCACTATATGGTGGTATTATATGTGCACTATGTGGTGGTATTATATGTGCACTATGTGGTGGTATTATACAGTATGTGCACTGTGTGGTGGTATTATATGCGCTGTATGTGGTGGTATTATATGTGCACTATGTGGTGGTATTACATGTGCACCAAATGGTGGTATTATATTTGAACCATATGGTGGTATTATATGTGCACTATTTGGTGGTATTATACAGCATGTGCACTATATGGTCATTTTATATGTGCACTGTGTGGTGGTATTATATGTGCACTATTTGGTGGTATTATATGTGCGCTTTGTGGTGGTATTATACAGTATGTGCACTATGTGGTCGTTTTATATGTGCACTATGTGGTGGTATTATACAGTATGTGCACTATGTGGTCGTTTTATATGTGCACTATGTGGTGGTATTATACAGTATGTGCACTGGGTGGTGGTATTACATGTGTACTATATGGTGGTATTACATGTGCACTATATGGTGGTATTATACAGTATGTACACTGTGTGGTGGTATTATACAGTATGTGCACTGTGTGGTGGTATTATACAGTATGTGCACTATGTGGTGGTATTATACAGTATGTGCACTATATGGTGGTATTATATGTACACTGTGTGGTGGTATTACATGTGCACTATATGGTGGTATTATATGTACACTGTGTGGTGGTATTACATGTGCACTATATGTTGGTATTACATGTGCACTATAAGGTGGTATTACATGTGCACTGTGTGGTGGTATTATAAGTGTACTATATGGTGATATTACATGTGCACTATATATGTGCACTATATGGTGGTATTGTACAGTATGTGCACTGTATGGTGGTATTATATGTGCACTGTGTGGTGGTATTATACAGTATGTGCACTGTATGATGGTATTATACAGTATGTGCACTGTATGGTGGTATTATACAGTATGTGCACTGTATGGCGGTATTACATGTGCACTATGTGGTGGTATTACATGTGCACTATATGGCGGTATTACATGTGCACTATGAGATAGTATTATAAGGGATTTCCATGACACACATGACTTCTTCCTGCTGTATATGGGATCTTTAGGGTGATATTATATGGCTCCTATATTGCGCTATTATGTGCGGATTATACGCTGCACAATATGGCGATATTTTATTCTAAGTCATTTTTTATTTTTAGATTTCTCTTTTTTTGTTCAGATTTAATTAAACCACAGAGAACAGAACAAATTGCTGTGTAGTCCTTCGCTTCGCCCCCCGCAGCAGATTAACCTCTCAGCTTGGCGCGGTGTTAATTTACAGCGCAGCTTCCCCGGGTCACGAGTTTCCCCGGCACAGGGCGGTTACTATGGAGCTGCCGCCCGGATCATCACCCATCTCACTCCACCGCGCGTCAGGACGAGAACTTATCGTCTGAGAGGATGAGGCCCAACGGATGAGCAAAGGATTGTGGGAAAGCAACGCTGTGCATGCGCCGCGTGTAATCGCATCACATCTTATAGTCACAGCTGAAGCTTGTAACAGACTTCTACATAGCAACATTGTTACAAAGTATCAGCGCAGGAGTTCTGGCCGCACCCCTCGTGTCACATCCCACATTGTATAATGCCCCCACGTGGTGTACTGCCCTCTCCTTCTGCCCCTCACTTGTAATACCCCAAGATGGTGACCCCCAGTTATAAATTACCCCCAACAATGTATAATACTAATCCTCTCCCTTATAACTGCCCCTCCAATTGTGCCCCCTGAATGTCCATAACAGACTTATAACACCCCTCTATAACTATTTGCCCCCCTGTAGGGGCACCTCACCGCTACAATGGAAAAGACAGCCCGTCCTGCAAAAAGCAAGTCCCCATCCCATGAGCGGAAGATTCTCACAACAAAAAGTGCAAAATGAGTAAAATACTGAGAGTTCTAAAGGTTCTGTGCGGTTCTGACCCGTAGCATAAGCTTAAAATGCATCATTAATGCCGAACGTGTCAATAGGTTAAAAGCCTCCGATACTGACGGCAAAACACACAACCCGTCCCCCAAAAACCTCCAACCCTTCACCTAATGCCCCGAGAGCGGGCAGCCACAAGGGGGCATCAGGACGGGATGGATGGTCAGGTCAGGGGTGCACAGGGTCAGACGCTGAGGTCTATGACCAGTATGGCCGCCCTCCAGTACCCGACCAGTCTGTCCTCGCTCGCCCCGTGGCACATCCCTTACACTTGCTGTTGATGGATACAATGTGACGGATCTCCTGCTGTGTGACAGATGATGTATTTACACAGGGTGGATGATGTTCTGGAGCGAGCGGCACATGTGGCCCACATTATACACAGGACCCTGCAGGTCCGCGACCCCTCACAGCAGACACCGACCCCCCGACATGTAACACGTCTGACACCTAAGTGATTCCATGTGTGAGGACAGCGGCTCCTGTACATCTCCAGATGAGACACCTGCACCCTCAGCAAGTGCAAACCTGTACCCCAAGTGTCAGTGTGGTGTACCCCAAGTGTCAGTGTGGTGTACCCCAAGTGTCAGTGTACTGTACCCCAAGTATCAGTGTGGTGTACCCCAAGTATCATTGACCTGCACCCCAAGTATCTGTGTACTGTACCCCACTTATCAGTGACCTGTACCCAAGTATCATTGACCTGTACCCCAAGTATCAGTGTCCTGTACCCCAAGTATCAGAGTCCTGTACCCCAAGTATCTGTGTACTGTACCCCACTTATCAGTGACCTGTACCCCAAGTATCAGTGTCCTGTACCCCAAGTATCAGAGTCCTGTACCCCAAGTATCAGTGTCCTGTACCCCAAGAATCAGAGTCCTGCACCCCAAGTATCAGTGTCTTGTACCCCAAGTATCAGTGACCTGTACCCCAAGTATCAGTGTCCTGTACCCCAAGTATCAGTGTCCTGTACCCCAAGAATCAGAGTCCTGTACCCCAAGTATCAGTGTCCTGTACCCCAAGTATCTGTGTACTGTACCCCACTTATCAGTGACCTGTACCCCAAGTATCAGTGTCCTGTACCCCAAGTATCAGAGTCCTGTACCCCAAGTATCAGTGTCCTGTACCCCAAGAATCAGAGTCCTGTACCCCAAGTATCAGTGTCTTGTACCCCAAGTATCAGTGACCTGTACCCCAAGTATCAGTGTCCTGTACCCCAAGTATCAGTGTCCTGTACCCCAAGCATCAGAGTCCTGTACCCAAAGTATCAGAGTCCTGTACCCCAAGTGTCAGTGACCTGTACCCCAAGTGTCAGAGACGTGTACCCCAAGTGTCAGTGTCCTGTACCCCAAGCATCAGAGTCCTGTACCCAAAGTATCAGAGTCCTGTACCCCAAGTATCAGTGACCTGTACCCCAAGTATCAGTGTCCTGTACCCCAAGTATCAGAGTCCTGTACCCCAACTATCAGAGTGGTGTACCCCAAGTGTCAGAGTGGTGTACCCCAAGTGTCAGAGTACTGTACCCAAAGTGTCATTGTCCTGTCCCTGAGTGATGCAGGGATCCCCTCTTTGTGGTGTGGGAGTCTGGAGTCTCTCCCTTTATGGGGGCGATACTATCAGGGATAGTGAGCCCTCAGTGCGGCGGATCAGCAGTGCCCCCAAAAGCAGCTGCATTACTGATGCAGACACCATCACGGTTTCAGCACATTAATAGTATTAGTCACCAGAGCGCAAGGCCCCGAGCAGCCGCAGAGGAAGCAGCACCGTCCTGTCATCTCTCTATGGACTGACTTTTACTGCCATGCCTCACACTGCTGTGCTCTGTGCTCTCTGCAGCCAGTGTTATGTATTGTCCCTGGAGAGATGTGTAATCAGACCTCACACTGCTGTGCTCTGTGCTCTCTGAAGCCAGGGTTATGTATTGTCCCTGGAGAGATGTGTAATCAGACCTCACACTGCTGTGCTCTGTGCTCTCTGCAGCCAGTGTTATGTATTGTCCCTGGAGAGATGTGTAATCAGACCTCACACTGCTGTGCTCTGTGCTCTCTGCAGCCAGTGTTATGTATTGTCCCTGGAGAGATGTGTAATCAGACCTCACACTGCTGTGCTCTGTGCTCTCTGCAGCCAGTGTTATGTATGGTCCCTGGAGAGATGTGTAATCAGACCTCACACTGCTGTGCTCTGTGCTCTCTGCAGCCAGTGTTATGTATTGTCCCTGGAGAGATGTGTAATCAGACCTCACACTGCTGTGCTCTGTGCTCTCTGCAGCCAGTGTTATGTATTGTGCCTGGAGAGATGTGTAATCAGACCTCACACTGCTGTGCTCTGTGCTCTCTGCAGCCAGTGCTATGTATTGTCCCTGGAGAGAAGTAATCAGACCTCACACTGCTGTGCTCTGTGCTCTCTGCAGCCAGTGTTATGTATTGTCCCTGGAGAGATGTGTAATCAGACCTCACACTGCTGTGCTCTGTGCTCTCTGCAGCCAGTGTTATGTATTGTCACTGGAGAGATGTGTAATCAGACCTCACACTGCTGTGCTCTGTGCTCTCTGCAGCCAGTGTTACATAATGTCCCTGGAGAGATGTGTAATCAGACCTCACACTGCTGTGCTCTGTGCTCTCTGCAGCCAGTGTCATGTATTGTCCCTGGAGAGATGTGTAATCAGACCTCACACTGCTGTGCTCTGTGCTCTCTGCAGCCAGTGTTATGTATTGTCCCTGGAGAGATGTGTAATCAGACCTCACACTGCTGTGCTCTGTGCTCTCTGCAGCCAGTGTTATGTATTGTCCCTGGAGAGATGTGTAATCAGACCTCACACTGCTGTGCTCTGTGCTCTCTGCAGCCAGTGTTATGTATTGTCCCTGGAGAGATGCGTGATCATACCTCACACTGCTGTGCTCTGTGCTCTGGTAGCAAAGAGCACAGCAGTGTGAGGTCTGATTACACTACTCTGTGGGGGCTGTAGAGGTCAGTGTTATGGGGGATGTGGGGGTCAGTGTTATGGGGGGATGTGGGGGTCAGTGTTATGGGGGATGTGGGGGTCAGTGTTATGGGGGATGTGGAGGTCAGTGTTATGGGGGATGTGGAGGTCAGTGTTATGGGGGGCCGCGGGGGTCAGTGTTATGGGGGATGTGGGGGTCAGTGTTATGGGAGATGTGGAGGTCAGTGTTATGGGGGATGTGGAGGTCAGTGTTATGGGGGATGTGGGGGTCAGTGTTATGGGGGATGTGGGGGTCAGTGTTATGGGGGATGTGGGGGTCAGTGTTATGGGGGATGTGGAGGTCAGTGTTATGGGGGATGTGGGGGTCAGTGTTATGGGGGTTGTGGGGGTCAGTGTTATGGGGGATGTGGAGGTCAGTGTTATGGGGGATGTGGGGGTCAGTGTTATGGGGGGATGTGGGGGTCAGTGTTATGGGGGATGTGGGGGTCAGTGTTATGGGAGATGTGGAGGTCAGTGTTATGGGGGATGTGGAGGTCAGTGTTATGGGGGATGTGGGGGTCAGTGTTATGGGGGCTGTGGGGGTCAGTGTTATGGGGGATGTGGAGGTCAGTGTTATGGGGGATGTGGGGGTCAGTGTTATGGGGGATGTGGGGGTCAGTGTTATGGGGGATGTGGAGGTCAGTGTTATGGAGGATGTGGAGGTCAGTGTTATGGGGGATGTGGAGGTCAGTGTTATGGGGGGATGTGGAGGTCAGTGTTATGGGGGGATGTGGAGGTCAGTGTTATGGGGGGATGTGGGGGTCAGTGTTATGGGGGATGTGGGGGTCAGTGTTATGGGGGGATGTGGAGGTCAGTGTTATGGGGGATGTGGAGGTCAGTGTTATGGGGGGATGTGGGGGTCAGTGTTATGGGGGATGTGGAGGTCAGTGCTATGGGGGGATGTGGAGGTCAGTGTTATGGGGGATGTGGAGGTCAGTGTTATGGGGGATGTGGAGGTCAGTGTT
Organism: Engystomops pustulosus; assembly: GCF_040894005.1. Classification (NCBI taxonomy): domain Eukaryota; kingdom Metazoa; phylum Chordata; class Amphibia; order Anura; family Leptodactylidae; genus Engystomops; species Engystomops pustulosus. The sequence goes on from NC_092413.1 coordinate 4,114,774, forward strand.
ATGGGGGATGTGGGGGTCAGTGTTATGGGGGATGTGGGGGTCAGTGTTATGGGGGATGTGGGGGTCAGTGTTATGGGGGGATGTGGGGGTCAGTGTTATGGGGGCTGTGGGGGTCAGTGTTATGGGGGGATGTGGGGGTCAGTGTTATGGGGGGATGTGGAGGTCAGTGTTATGGGGGATGTGGGGGTCAGTGTTATGGGGGATGTGGAGGTCAGTGTTATGGGGGGATGTGGGGGTCAGTGTTATGGGGGATGTGGGGGTCAGTGTTATGGGGGGATGTGGAGGTCAGTGTTATGGGGGATGTGGAGGTCAGTGTTATGGGGGATGTGGAGGTCAGTGTTATGGGGGATGTGGAGGTCAGTGTTATGGGGGGATGTGGGGGTCAGTGTTATGAGGGATGTGGGGGTCAGTGTTATGGGGGATGTGGAGGTCAGTGTTATGGGGGATGTGGAGGTCAGTGTTATGGGGGGATGTGGGGGTCAGTGTTATGAGGGATGTGGGGGTCAGTGTTATGGGGGGATGTGGGGGTCAGTGTTATGGGGGATGTGGAGGTCAGTGTTATGGGGGGATGTGGAGGTCAGTGTTATGGGGGATGTGGAGGTCAGTGTTATGGGGAATGTGGAGGTCAGTGTTATGGGGGATGTGGAGGTCAGTGTTATGGGGGGATGTGGAGGTCAGTGCTATGGGGGGATGTGGAGGTCAGTGTTATGGGGGGATGTGGAGGTCAGTGTTATGGGGGATGTGGAGGTCAGTGTTATGGGGAATGTGGAGGTCAGTGTTATGGGGGGATGTGGAGGTCAGTGTTATGGGGGGATGTGGGGGTCAGTGTTATGGGGGATGTGGGGGTCAGTGTTATGGGGGATGTGGAGGTCAGTGTTATGGGGGGGATGTGGAGGTCAGTGTTATGGGGGCTGTGGGGGTCAGTGTTATGGGGGGATGTGGAGGTCAGTGTTATGGGGGATGTGGGGGTCAGTGTTATGGGGGATGTGGAGGTCAGTGTTATGGGGGATGTGGGGGTCAGTGTTATGGGGGATGTGGAGGTCAGTGTTATGGGGGATGTGGAGGTCAGTGTTATGGGGGATGTGGAGGTCAGTGTTATGGAGGATGTGGAGGTCAGTGTTATGGGGGATGTGGGGGTCAGTGTTATGGAGGGATGTGGGGGTCAGTGTTATGGGGGGATGTGGGGGTCAGTGTTATGGGGGATGTGGGGGTCAGTGTTATGGGGGATGTGGAGGTCAGTGTTATGGGGGATGTGGAGGTCAGTGTTATGGGGGATGTGGAGGTCAGTGTTATGGGGGGATGTGGAGGTCAGTGTTATGGGGGATGTGGGGGTCAGTGTTATGGGGGGATGTGGAGGTCAGTGTTATGGGGGATGTGGAGGTCAGTGTTATGGGGGGATGTGGGGGTCAGTGTTATGGGGGATGTGGGGGTCAGTGTTATGGGGGATGTGGAGGTCAGTGTTATGGGGGGATGTGGGGGTCAGTGTTATGGGGGATGTGGAGGTCAGTGCTATGGGGGGATGTGGAGGTCAGTGTTATGGGGGATGTGGGGGTCAGTGTTATGGGGGATGTGGAGGTCAGTGTTATGGGGGATGTGGAGGTCAGTGTTATGGGGGATGTGGAGGTCAGTGTTATGGGGGCTGTGGGCGTCAGTGTTATGGGGGGATGTGGAGGTCAGTGTTATGGGGGATGTGGGGGTCAGTGTTATGGGGGGATGTGGAGGTCAGTGTTATGGGGGGATGTGGAGGTCAGTGTTATGGGGGGATGTGGAGGTCAGTGTTATGGGGGATGTGGAGGTCAGTGTTATGGGGGATGTGGGGGTCAGTGTTATGGGGGATGTGGGGGTCAGTGTTATGGGGGATGAGGAGGTCAGTGTTATGAAGGGATGTGGGGGTCAGTGTTATGGGGGATGTGGAGGTCAGTGTTATGGGGGGGATGTGGAGGTCAGTGTTATGGGGGCTGTGGGGGTCAGTGTTATGGGGGCTGTGGAGGTCAGTGTTATGGGGGGATGTGGAGGTCAGTGTTATGGGGGATGTGGAGGTCAGTGTTATGGGGGATGTGGGGGTCAGTGTTATGGGGGATGTGGAGGTCAGTGTTATGGGGGGATGTGGGGGTCAGTGTTATGGGGGATGTGGGGGTCAGTGTTATGGGGGATGTGGAGGTCAGTGTTATGGGGGCTGTGGCGGTCAGTGTTATGGGGGGATGTGGGGGTCAGTGTTATGGGGGATGAGGAGGTCAGTGTTATGAAGGGATGTGGGGGTCAGTGTTATGGGGGATGTGGAGGTCAGTGTTATGGGGGGGATGTGGAGGTCAGTGTTATGGGGGCTGTGGGGGTCAGTGTTATGGGGGGATGTGGAGGTCAGTGTTATGGGGGATGTGGGGGTCAGTGTTATGGGGGATGTGGAGGTCAGTGTTATGGGGGATGTGGGGGTCAGTGTTATGGGGGATGTGGAGGTCAGTGTTATGGGGGATGTGGAGGTCAGTGTTATGGGGGATGTGGAGGTCAGTGTTATGGAGGATGTGGAGGTCAGTGTTATGGGGGATGTGGGGGTCAGTGTTATGGGGGATGTGGGGGTCAGTGTTATGGGGGGATGTGGAGGTCAGTGTTATGGGGGATGTGGGGGTCAGTGTTATGGGGGATGTGGAGGTCAGTGTTATGGGGGGATGTGGGGGTCAGTGTTATGGGGGATGTGGAGGTCAGTGTTATGGGGGATGTGGAGGTCAGTGTTATGGGGGATGTGGAGGTCAGTCTTATGGGGGGGATGTGGGGGTCAGTGTTATGGGGGGATGTGGAGGTCAGTGTTATGGGGGATGTGGGGGTCAGTGTTATGGGGGATGTGGAGGTCAGTGTTATGGGGGGATGTGGGGGTCAGTGTTATGGGGGATGTGGAGGTCAGTGTTATGGGGGATGTGGGGGTCAGTGTTATGGGGGATGTGGGGGTCAGTGTTATGGGGGATGTGGAGGTCAGTGTTATGGGGGGGATGTGGAGGTCAGTGTTATGGGGGATGTGGGGGTCAGTGTTATGGGGGATGTGGGGGTCAGTGTTATGGGGGATGTGGAGGTCAGTGTTATGGGGGGATGTGGGGGTCAGTGTTATGGGGGATGTGGAGGTCAGTGTTATGGGGGGATGTGGAGGTCAGTGTTATGGGGGATGTGGGGGTCAGTGTTATGGGGGATGTGGAGGTCAGTGTTATGGGGGATGTGGAGGTCAGTGTTATGGGGGATGTGGGGGTCAGTGTTATGGGGGGATGTGGAGGTCAGTGCTATGGGGGGATGTTGAGGTCAGTGTTATGGGGGATGTGGAGGTCAGTGTTATGGGGGATGTGGAGGTCAGTGTTATGGGGGCTGTGGGCGTCAGTGTTATGGGGGGATGTGGAGGTCAGTGTTATGGGGGATGTGGGGGTCAGTGTTATGGGGGGATGTGGAGGTCAGTGTTATGGGGGGATGTGGAGGTCAGTGTTATGGGGGATGTGGAGGTCAGTGTTATGGGGGATGTGGGGGTCAGTGTTATGGGGGATGTGGAGGTCAGTGTTATGGGGGCTGTGGCGGTCAGTGTTATGGGGGGATGTGGGGGTCAGTGTTATGGGGGGATGTGGAGGTCAGTGTTATGGGGGATGTGGGGGTCAGTGTTATGGGGGATGTGGAGGTCAGTGTTATGGGGGATGTGGAGGTCAGTGTTATGAAGGGATGTGGGGGTCAGTGTTATGGGGGATGTGGAGGTCAGTGTTATGGGGGATGTGGGGGTCAGTGTTATGGGGGCTGTGGGGGTCAGTGTTATGGGGGATGTGGAGGTCAGTGTTATGGGGGATGTGGGGGTCAGTGTTATGGGGGATGTGGAGGTCAGTGTTATGGGGGGATGTGGGGGTCAGTGTTATGGGGGATGTGGGGGTCAGTGTTATGGGGGATGTGGAGGTCAGTGTTATGGGGGCTGTGGCGGTCAGTGTTATGGGGGGATGTGGGGGTCAGTGTTATGGGGGATGAGGAGGTCAGTGTTATGAAGGGATGTGGGGGTCAGTGTTATGGGGGATGTGGAGGTCAGTGTTATGGGGGGGATGTGGAGGTCAGTGTTATGGGGGCTGTGGGGGTCAGTGTTATGGGGGGATGTGGAGGTCAGTGTTATGGGGGATGTGGGGGTCAGTGTTATGGGGGATGTGGAGGTCAGTGTTATGGGGGATGTGGGGGTCAGTGTTATGGGGGATGTGGAGGTCAGTGTTATGGGGGATGTGGAGGTCAGTGTTATGGGGGATGTGGAGGTCAGTGTTATGGAGGATGTGGAGGTCAGTGTTATGGGGGATGTGGGGGTCAGTGTTATGGGGGATGTGGAGGTCAGTGTTATGGGGGATGTGGGGGTCAGTGTTATGGGGGATGTGGAGGTCAGTGTTATGGGGGGATGTGGGGGTCAGTGTTATGGGGGATGTGGAGGTCAGTGTTATGGGGGATGTGGAGGTCAGTGTTATGGGGGATGTGGAGGTCAGTCTTATGGGGGGGATGTGGGGGTCAGTGTTATGGGGGATGTGGGGGTCAGTGTTATGGGGGGATGTGGAGGTCAGTGTTATGGGGGATGTGGGGGTCAGTGTTATGGGGGATGTGGAGGTCAGTGTTATGGGGGGATGTGGGGGTCAGTGTTATGGGGGATGTGGAGGTCAGTGTTATGGGGGGATGTGGGGGTCAGTGTTATGGGGGATGTGGAGGTCAGTGTTATGGGGGATGTGGAGGTCAGTGTTATGGGGGATGTGGAGGTCAGTCTTATGGGGGGGATGTGGGGGTCAGTGTTATGGGGGATGTGGGGGTCAGTGTTATGGGGGGATGTGGAGGTCAGTGTTATGGGGGATGTGGGGGTCAGTGTTATGGGGGATGTGGAGGTCAGTGTTATGGGGGGATGTGGGGGTCAGTGTTATGGGGGATGTGGAGGTCAGTGTTATGGGGGGATGTGGGGGTCAGTGTTATGGGGGGATGTGGAGGTCAGTGTTATGGGGGATGTGGAGGTCAGTCTTATGGGGGGGATGTGGGGGTCAGTGTTATGGGGGATGTGGGGGTCAGTGTTATGGGGGATGTGGAGGTCAGTGTTATGGGGGGGATGTGGAGGTCAGTGTTATGGGGGATGTGGGGGTCAGTGTTATGGGGGATGTGGGGGTCAGTGTTATGGGGGATGTGGAGGTCAGTGTTATGGGGGGATGTGGGGGTCAGTGTTATGGGGGATGTGGAGGTCAGTGTTATGGGGGGATGTGGAGGTCAGTGTTATGGGGGATGTGGGGGTCAGTGTTATGGGGGATGTGGAGGTCAGTGTTATGGGGGATGTGGAGGTCAGTGTTATGGGGGATGTGGGGGTCAGTGTTATGGGGGGATGTGGAGGTCAGTGCTATGGGGGGATGTTGAGGTCAGTGTTATGGGGGATGTGGAGGTCAGTGTTATGGGGGATGTGGAGGTCAGTGTTATGGGGGCTGTGGGCGTCAGTGTTATGGGGGGATGTGGAGGTCAGTGTTATGGGGGATGTGGGGGTCAGTGTTATGGGGGGATGTGGAGGTCAGTGTTATGGGGGGATGTGGAGGTCAGTGTTATGGGGGATGTGGAGGTCAGTGTTATGGGGGATGTGGGGGTCAGTGTTATGGGGGATGTGGAGGTCAGTGTTATGGGGGCTGTGGCGGTCAGTGTTATGGGGGGATGTGGGGGTCAGTGTTATGGGGGATGTGGAGGTCAGTGTTATGAAGGGATGTGGGGGTCAGTGTTATGGGGGATGTGGAGGTCAGTGTTATGGGGGATGTGGGGGTCAGTGTTATGGGGGCTGTGGGGGTCAGTGTTATGGGGGATGTGGAGGTCAGTGTTATGGGGGGATGTGGAGGTCAGTGTTATGGGGGGATGTGGGGGTCAGTGTTATGGGGGGATGTGGGGGTCAGTGTTATGGGGGATGTGGAGGTCAGTGTTATGGAGGATGTGGAGGTCAGTGTTATGGGGGATGTGGGGGTCAGTGTTATGGGGGATGTGGGGGTCAGTGTTATGGGGGGATGTGGAGGTCAGTGTTATGGGGGATGTGGGGGTCAGTGTTATGGGGGATGTGGAGGTCAGTGTTATGGGGGGATGTGGGGGTCAGTGTTATGGGGGGATGTGGAGGTCAGTGTTATGGGGGATGTGGAGGTCAGTCTTATGGGGGGGATGTGGGGGTCAGTGTTATGGGGGATGTGGGGGTCAGTGTTATGGGGGGATGTGGAGGTCAGTGTTATGGGGGATGTGGGGGTCAGTGTTATGGGGGGATGTGGAGGTCAGTGTTATGGGGGATGTGGAGGTCAGTCTTATGGGGGGGATGTGGGGGTCAGTGTTATGGGGGATGTGGGGGTCAGTGTTATGGGGGATGTGGAGGTCAGTGTTATGGGGGGGATGTGGAGGTCAGTGTTATGGGGGATGTGGAGGTCAGTGTTATGGGGGGATGTGGGGGTCAGTGTTATGGGGGATGTGGAGGTCAGTGTTATGGGGGGATGTGGGGGTCAGTGTTATGGGGGATGTGGAGGTCAGTGTTATGGGGGATGTGGAGGTCAGTGTTATGGGGGATGTGGAGGTCAGTGTTATGGGGGATGTGGAGGTCAGTGTTATGGGGGATGTGGAGGTCAGTGTTATGGGGGATGTGGGGGTCAGTGTTATGGGGGATGTGGAGGTCAGTGTTATGGGGGATGTGGAGGTCAGTGTTATGGAGGATGTGGAGGTCAGTGTTATGGGGGATGTGGAGGTCAGTGTTATGGGGGATGTGGGGGTCAGTGTTATGGGGGATGTGGAGGTCAGTGTTATGGAGGATGTGGAGGTCAGTGTTATGGGGGATGTGGAGGTCAGTGTTATGGGGGATGTGGAGGTCAGTGTTATGGGGGATGTGGGGGTCAGTGTTATGGGGGATGTGGGGGTCAGTGTTATGGGGGATGTGGAGGTCAGTGTTATGGAGGATGTGGAGGTCAGTGTTATGGGGGATGTGGAGGTCAGTGTTATGGGGGATGTGGGGGTCAGTGTTATGGGGGATGTGGAGGTCAGTCTTATGGGGGGGATGTGGGGGTCAGTGTTATGGGGGATGTGGGGGTCAGTGTTATGGGGGATGTGGGGGTCAGTGTTATGGGGGATGTGGGGGTCAGTGTTATGGGGGATGTGGAGGTCAGTGTTATGGGGGATGTGGGGGTCAGTGTTATGGGGGATGTGGAGGTTAGTGCTATGGGGGGATGTGGAGGTCAGTGTTATGGGGGATGTGGGGGTCAGTGTTATGGGGGATGTGGGGGTCAGTGTTATGGGGGATGTGGGGGTCAGTGTTATCGGGGATGTGGAGGTCAGTGTTATGGAGGATGTGGATGTCAGTGTTATGGGGGGATGTGGAGGTCAGTGTTATGGGGGGATGTGGGGGTCAGTGTTATGGAGGATGTGGAGGTCAGTGTTATGGGGGATGTGGAGGTCAGTGTTATGGGGGGATGTGGGGGTCAGTGTTATGGGGGATGTGGGGGTGAGTGTTATGGGGGATGTGGAGGTCAGTGTTATGGGGGGATGTGGGGGTCAGTGTTAAGAGGGATGTGGGGGTCAGTGTTATGGGGGATGTGGAGGTCAGTGTTATGGGGGGATGTGGGGGTCAGTGTTATGGGGGATGTGGGGGTGAGTGTTATGGGGGATGTGGAGGTCAGTGTTATGGGGGATGTGGAGGTCAGTGTTATGGGGGGATGTGGGGGTCAGTGTTATGAGGGATGTGGGGGTCAGTGTTATGGGGGATGTGGAGGTCAGTGTTATGGGGGATGTGGGGGTCAGTGTTATGGGGGATGTGGGGGTCAGTGTTATGGGGGATGTGGGGGTCAGTGTTATGGGGGGATGTGGAGGTCAGTGTTATGGGGGGATGTGGAGGTCAGTGTTATGGGGGATGTGGACGTCAGTGTTATGGGGGGATGTGGGGGTCAGTGTTATGGGGGATGTGGAGGTCAGTGTTATGGGGGGATGTGGAGGTCAGTGCTATGGGGGGATGTGGAGGTCAGTGCTATGGGGGGATGTGGAGGTCAGTGTTATGGGGGATGTGGAGGTCAGTGTTATGGGGGGATGTGGAGGTCAGTGCTATGGGGGGATGTGGAGGTCAGTGTTATGGGGGATGTGGGGGTCAGTGTTATGGGGGGATGTGGAGGTCAGTGTTATGGGGGGATGTGGGGGTCAGTGTTATGGGGGGATGTGGAGGTCAGTGTTATGGGGGGATGTGGGGGTCAGTGTTATGGGGGATGTGGAGGTCAGTGTTATGGGGGATGTGGAGGTCAGTGTTATGGGGGGATGTGGAGGTCAGTGTTATGGGGGGATGTGGAGGTCAGTGTTATGGGGGGATGTGGAGGTCAGTGTTATGGGGGATGTGGAGGTCAGTGTTATGGGGGGATGTGGAGGTCAGTGTTATGGGGGATGTGGAGGTCAGTGTTATGGGGGATGTGGGGGTCACTGTTATGGGGGATGTGGAGGTCAGTGTTATGGGGGGATGTGGGGGTCAGTGTTATGGGGGATGTGGGGGTCAGTGTTATGGAGGATGTGGAGGTCAGTGTTATGGAGGATGTGGAGGTCAGTGTTATGGGGGGATGTGGAGGTCAGTGTTATGGGGGGATGTGGAGGTCAGTGTTATGGGGGATGTGGAGGTCAGTGTTATGGGGGGATGTGGAGATCAGTGTTATGGGGGGATGTGGGGGTCAGTGTTATGGGGGGGATGTGGGGGTCAGTGTTATGGGGGGATGTGGAGGTCAGTGTTATGGGGGGGATGTGGAGGTCAGTGTTATGGGGGATGTGGGGGTCAGTGTTATGGGGGGGATGTGGGGGTCAGTGTTATGGGGGATGTGGGGGTCAGTGTTATGGGGGGGATGTGGAGGTCAGTGTTATGGGGGGATGTGGGGGTCAGTGTTATGGGGGGATGTGGGGGTCAGTGTTATGGGGGATGTGGAGGTCAGTGTTATGGGGGATGTGGAGGTCAGTGTTATGGAGGATGTGGAGGTCAGTGTTATGGGGGGATGTGGAGGTCAGTGTTATGGGGGGGATGTGGGGGGGATGTGGGGGTCAGTGTTATGGGGGATGTGGAGGTCAGTGTTATGGGGGGATGTGGGGGTCAGTGTTATGGGGGGATGTGGAGGTCAGTGTTATGGGGGGATGTGGAGGTCAGTGTTATGGGGGGATGTGGGGGTCAGTGTTATGGGGGATGTGGGGGTCAGTGTTATGGGGGGGATGTGGAGGTCAGTGTTATGGGGGGATGTGGAGGTCAGTGTTATGGGGGATGTGGAGGTCAGTGTTATGGGGGGATGTGGAGGTCAGTGTTATGGGGGATGTGGAGGTCAGTGTTATGGGGGGATGTGGGGGTCAGTGTTATGGGGGGATGTGGGGGTCAGTGTTATGGGGGATGTGGAGTTCAGTGTCATGGGGGATGTGGAGGTCAGTGTTATGGGGGATGTGGGGGTCAGTGTTATGGGGGATGTGGAGGTCAGTGTTATGGGGGATGTGGGGGTCAGTGTTATGGGGGATGTGGAGGTCAGTGTTATGGGGGGGATGTGGAGGTCAGTGTTATGGGGGGATGTGGAGGTCAGTGTTATGGGGGATGTGGAGGTCAGTGTTATGGGGGGATGTGGAGGTCAGTGTTATGGGGGATGTGGAGGTCAGTGTTATGGGGGCTGTGGGGGTCAGTGTTATGGGGGGATGTGGGGGTCAGTGTTATGGGGGATGTGGAGGTCAGTGTTATGGGGGATGTGGAGGTCAGTGTTATGGAGGGATGTGGAGGTCAGTGTTATGGGGGATGTGGGGGTCAGTGTTATGGGGGATGTGGAGGTCAGTGTTATGGGGGGGATGTGGAGGTCAGTGTTATGGGGGATGTGGAGGTCAGTGTTATGGGGGATGTGGGGGTCAGTGTTATGGGGGGATGTGGAGGTCAGTGTTATGGGGGATGTGGAGGTCAGTGTTATGGGGGATGTGGGGGTCAGTGTTATGGGGGATGTGGAGGTCAGTGTTATGGGGGGGATGTGGAGGTCAGTGTTATGGGGGGATGTGGAGGTCAGTGTTATGGGGGGATGTGGAGGTCAGTGTTATGGGGGGATGTGGGGGTCAGTGTTATGGGGGGATGTGGAGGTCAGTGTTATGGGGGATGTGGGGGTCAGTGTTATGGGGGATGTGGAGGTCAGTGTTATGGGGGGATGTGGAGGTCAGTGTTATGGGGGATGTGGAGGTCAGTGTTATGGGGGATGTGGGGGTCAGTGTTATGGGGGGATGTGGAGGTCAGTGTTATGGGGGATGTGGAGGTCAGTGTTATGGGGGATGTGGAGGTCAGTGTTATGGGGGGATGTGGAGGTCAGTGTTATGGGGGATGTGGGGGTCAGTGTTATGGAGGATGTGGAGGTCAGTGTTATGGGGGATGTGGGGGTCAGTGTTATGGGGGGATGTGGGGGTCAGTGTTATGGGGGATGTGGAGGTCAGTGTTATGGGGGATGTGGGGGTCAGTGTTATGGGGGGATGTGGAGGTCAGTGTTATGGGGGATGTGGAGGTCAGTGTTATGGGGGATGTGGAGGTCAGTGTTATGGGGGATGTGGGGGTAAGTGTTATGGGGGATGTGGAGGTCAGTGTTATGGGGGATGTGGGGGTCAGTGTTATGGGGGGATGTGGAGGTCAGTGTTATGGGGGATGTGGGGGTCAGTGTTATGGGGGATGTGGAGGTCAGTGTTATGGGGGATGTGGGGGTCAGTGTTATGGGGGGATGTGGAGGTCAGTGTTATGGGGGATGTGGAGGTCAGTGTTATGGGGGATGTGGAGGTCAGTGTTATGGGGGGATGTGGAGGTCAGTGTTATGGGGGATGTGGGGGTCAGTGTTATGGGGGATGTGGAGGTCAGTGTTATGGGGGATGTGGGGGTCAGTGTTATGGGGGGATGTGGAGGTCAGTGTTATGGGGGATGTGGAGGTCAGTGTTATGGGGGATGTGGAGGTCAGTGTTATGGGGGGATGTGGAGGTCAGTGTTATGGGGGATGTGGAGGTCAGTGTTATGGGGGGATGTGGGGGTCAGTGTTATGGGGGGATGTGGAGGTCAGTGTTATGGGGGATGTGGAGGTCAGTGTTATGGGGGATGTGGAGGTCAGTGTTATGGGGGGATGTGGAGGTCAGTGTTATGGGGGATGTGGAGGTCAGTGTTATGGGGGGATGTGGAGGTCAGTGTTATGGGGGATGTGGGGGTCAGTGTTATGGGGGATGTGGGGGTCAGTGTTATGGGGGGATGTGGAGGTCAGTGTTATGGGGGATGTGGAGGTCTGTGTTATGGGGGGATGTGGAGGTCAGTGTTATGGGGGATGTGGAGGTCAGTGTTATGGGGGATGTGGGGGTCAGTGTTATGGGGGATGTGGGGGTCAGTGTTATGGGGGATGTGGAGGTCAGTGTTATGGAGGGATGTGGAGGTCAGTGTTATGGGGGATGTGGAGGTCAGTGTTATGGAGGGATGTGGAGGTCAGTGTTATGGGGGATGTGGAGGTCAGTGTTATGGGGGATGTGGAGGTCAGTGTTATGGGGGATGTGGGGGTCAGTGTTATGGGGGATGTGGGGGTCAGTGTTATGGGGGATGTGGAGGTCAGTGTTATGGGGGATGTGGAGGTCAGTGTTATGGGGGATGTGGAGGTCAGTGTTATGGAGGATGTGGAGGTCAGTGTTATGGGGGGATGTGGGGGTCAGTGTTATGGGGGATGTGGAGGTCAGTGTTATGGGGGATGTTGAGGTCAGTGTTATGGGGGATGTGGGGGTCAGTGTTATGGGGGATGTGGAGGTCAGTGTTATGGGGGATGTGGAGGTCAGTGTTATGGGGGATGTGGGGGTCAGTGTTATGGGGGATGTGGAGGTCAGTGTTATGGGGGGATGTGGGGGTCAGTGTTATGGAGGATGTGGGGGTCAGTGTTATGGAGGATGTGGGGGTCAGTGTTATGGGGGATGTGGAGGTCAGTGTTATGGGGGATGTGGAGGTCAGTGTTATGGGGGATGTGGAGGTCAGTGTTATGGGGGGTGTGGGGGTCAGTGTTATGGGGGATGTGGAGGTCAGTGTTATGGGGGATGTGGGGGTCAGTGTTATGGGGGATGTGGAGGTCAGTGTTATGGGGGATGTGGGGGTCAGTGTTATGGGGGGTGTGGGGGTCAGTGTTATGGGGGGATGGTCAGTGTTACGGGGGGATGTGGAGGTCAGTGTTATGGGGGATGTGGAGGTCAGTGTTATGGGGGATGTGGGGGTCAGTGTTATGGGGGATGTGGGGGTCAGTGTTATGGGGGGATGTGGGGGTCAGTGTTATGGGGGATGTGGGGGTCAGTGTTATGGGGGATGTGGAGGTCAGTGTTATGCGGGGATGTGGAGGTCAGTGTTATGGGGGGATGTGGGGGTCAGTGTTATGGGGGATGTGGGGGTCAGTGTAATGGGGGATGTGGAGGTCAGTGTTATGGGGGGATGTGGGGGTCAGTGTTATGGGGGGATGTGGAGGTCAGTGTTATGGGGGATGTGGAGGTCAGTGTTATGGGGGATGTGGAGGTCAGTGTTATGGGGGATGTGGAGGTCAGTGTTATGGGGGGATGTGGGGGTCAGTGTTATGGAGGATGTGGGGGTCAGTGTTATGGGGGGGATGTGTAGGTTAGTGTTATGGGGGGGATGTGGATGTTAGTGTTATGGGGGATGTGGATGTTAGTGTTATGGGGGGATGTGGAGGTCAGTGTTATGGGGGGGATGTGGGGGTCAGTGTTATGGGGGGTGTGGAGTTCAGTGTTATGGGGGATGTGGGGGTCAGTGTTATGGGGGATGTGGGGGTCAGTGTTATGGGGGATGTGGATGTTAGTGTTATGGGGGGATGTGGAGGTCAGTGTTATGGGGGATGTGGGGGTCAGTGTTATGGGGGATGTGGGGGTCAGTGTTATGGGGGGATGTGGAGGTCAGTGTTATGGGGGGATGTGGGGGTCAGTGTTATGGGGGATGTGGAGGTCAGTGTTATGGGGGGATGTGGAGGTCAGTGTTATGGGGGATGTGGAGGTCAGTGTTATGGGGGATGTGGGGGTCAGTGTTATGGGGGGATGTGGAGGTCAGTGTTATGGGGGGATGTGGAGGTCAGTGTTATGGGGGATGTGGAGGTCAGTGTTATGGGGGATGTGGAGGTCAGTGTTATGGGGGGATGTGGGGGTCAGTGTTATGGGGGATGTGGGGGTCAGTGTTATGGGGGATGTGGGGGTCAGTGTTATGGGGGATGTGGAGGTCAGTGTTATGGGGGATGTGGAGGTCAGTGTTATGGGGGATGTGGGGGTCAGTGTTATGGGGGATGTGGAGGTCAGTGTTATGGGGGATGTGGAGGTCAGTGTTATGGGGGATGTGGAGGTCAGTGTTATGGGGGATGTGGAGGTCAGTGTTATGGGGGGATGTGGAGGTCAGTGTTATGAGGGATGTGGGGGTCAGTGTTATGGGGGATGTGGGGGTCAGTGTTATGGGGGATGTGGGGGTCAGTGTTATGGGGGATGTGGGGGTCAGTGTTATGGGGGGATGTGGAGGTCAGTGTTATGGAGGATGTGGGGGTCAGTGTTATGGGGGATGTGGGGGTCAGTGTTATGGGGGGATGTGGAGGTCAGTGTTATGGAGGATGTGGGGGTCAGTGTTATGGGGGATGTGGAGGTCAGTGTTATGGAGGATGTGGGGGTCAGTGTTATGGGGGATGTGGGGGTCAGTGTTATGGGGGATGTGGGGGTCAGTGTTATGGGGGGATGTGGAGGTCAGTGTTATGGGGGGATGTGGAGGTCAGTGTTATGGGGGGATGTGGGGGTCAGTGTTATGGGGGGATGTGGAGGTCAGTGTTATGGGGGATGTGGAGGTCAGTGCTATGGGGGGATGTGGAGGTCAGTGTTATGGGGGGATGTGGAGGTCAGTGTTATGGGGGGATGTGGAGGTCAGTGTTATGGGGGGCCGCGGGGGTCAGTGTTATGGGGGATGTGGAGGTCAGTGTTATGGGGGATGTGGAGGTCAGTGTTATGGGGGATGTGGAGGTCAGTGTTATGGGGGATGTGGGGGTCAGTGTTATGGGGGATGTGGGGGTCAGTGTTATGGGGGATGTGGGGGTCAGTGTTATGGGGGATGTGGAGGTCAGTGTTATGGGGGATGTGGAGGTCAGTGTTATGGAGGATGTGGAGGTCAGTGTTATGGGGGGATGTGGGGGTCAGTGTTATGGGGGATGTGGGGGTCAGTGTTATGGGGGATGTGGGGGTCAGAGTTATGGGGGGATGTGGAGGTCAGTGTTATGGGGGGATGTGGGGGTCAGTGTTATGGGGGGATGTGGGGGTCAGTGTTATGGGGGGATGTGGGTGTCAGTGTTATGGGGGATGTGGAGGTCAGTGTTATGGGGGATGTGGGGGTCAGTGTTATGGGGGGATGTGGAGGTCAGTGTTATGGGGGATGTGGAGGTCAGTGTTATGGGGGATGTGGGGGTCAGTGTTATGGGGGATGTGGGGGTCAGTGTTATGGGGGATGTGGGGGTCAGTGTTATGGGGGGATGTGGAGGTCAGTGTTATGGGGGATGTGGGGGTCAGTGTTATGGGGGATGTGGGGGTCAGTGTTATGGGGGATGTGGGGGTCAGTGTTATGGGGGATGTGGAGGTCAGTGTTATGGGGGATGTGGAGGTCAGTGTTATGGGGGATGTGGAGGTCAGTCTTATGGGGGGGATGTGGGGGTCAGTGTTATGGGGGGGATGTGGGGGTCAGTGTTATGGAGGATGTGGGGGTCAGTGTTATGGGGGATGTGGAGGTCAGTGTTATGGGGGGATGTGGAGGTCAGTGTTATGGGGGATGTGGAGGTCAGTGTTATGGGGGATGTGGGGGTCAGTGTTATGGGGGATGTGGAGGTCAGTGTTATGGGGGATGTTGGGGTCAGTGTTATGGAGGATGTGGGGGTCAGTGTTATGGAGGATGTGGGGGTCAGTGTTATGGGGGATGTGGAGGTCAGTGTTATGGGGGATGTGGAGGTCAGTGTTATGGGGGATGTGGAGGTCAGTGTTATGGGGGATGTGGAGGTCAGTGTTATGGGGGATGTGGAGGTCAGTGTTATGGGGGATGTGGGGGTCAGTGTTATGGGGGGATGTGGGGGTCAGTGTTATGGGAGATGTGGGGGTCAGTGTTATGGGGGGATGTGGAGGTCAGTGTTATGGGGGATGTGGGGGTCAGTGTTATGGGGGATGTGGAGGTCAGTGTTATGGGGGATGTGGGGGTCAGTGTTATGGGGGATGTGGAGGTCAGTGTTATGGGGGATGTGGGGGTCAGTGTTATGGGGGGTGTGGGGGTCAGTGTTATGGGGGGATGGTCAGTGTTACGGGGGGATGTGGAGGTCAGTGTTATGGGGGATGTGGAGGTCAGTGTTATGGGGGATGTGGGGGTCAGTGTTATGGGGGATGTGGGGGTCAGTGTTATGGGGGATGTGGGGGTCAGTGTTATGGGGGATGTGGGGGTCAGTGTTATGGGGGATGTGGGGGTCAGTGTTATGGGGGGTGTGGAGGTCAGTGTTATGGGGGATGTGGGGGTCAGTGTTATGGGGGATGTGGAGGTCAGTGTTATGGGGGATGTGGGGGTCAGTGTTATGGGGGGATGTGGGGGTCAGTGTTATGGGGGATGTGGAGGTCAGTGTTATGGGGGATGTGGGGGTCAGTGTTATGGGGGATGTGGGGGTCAGTGTTATGGGGGATGTGGGGGTCAGTGTTATGGGGGGTGTGGAGGTCAGTGTTATGGGGGATGTGGGGGTCAGTGTTATGGGGGATGTGGAGGTCAGTGTTATGGGGGATGTGGGGGTCAGTGTTATGGGGGGATGTGGGGGTCAGTGTTATGGGGGATGTGGGGGTCAGTGTTATGGGGGATGTGAAGGTCAGTGTTATGGGGGGATGTGGAGGTCAGTGTTATGGGGGGATGTGGGGGTCAGTGTTATGGGGGATGTGGGGGTCAGTGTAATGGGGGATGTGGAGGTCAGTGTTATGGGGGGATGTGGGGGTCAGTGTTATGGGGGGATGTGGAGGTCAGTGTTATGGGGGATGTGGAGGTCAGTGTTATGGGGGATGTGGGGTTCAGTGTTATGGAGGATGTGGGGGTCAGTGTTATGAGGGGATGTGTAGGTTAGTGTTATGGGGGGGATGTGGGGGTCAGTGTTATGGGGGATGTGGATGTTAGTGTTATGGGGGGATGTGGAGGTCAGTGTTATGGGGGGGATGTGGGGGTCAGTGTTATGGGGGGTGTGGAGTTCAGTGTTATGGAAGGATGTGGGGGTCAGTGTTATGGGGGGATGTGGGGGTCAGTGTTATGGGGGATGTGGAGGTCAGTGTTATGGGGGGGATGTGGAGGTCAGTGTTATGGGGGATGTGGGGGTCAGTGTTATGGGGGATGTGGGGGTCAGTGTTATGGGGGATGTGGAGGTCAGTGTTATGGGGGATGTGGGGGTCAGTGTTATGGGGGATGTGGGGGTCAGTGTTATGGGGGATGTGGAGGTCAGTGTTATGGGGGGATGTGGGGGTCAGTGTTATGGGGGATGTGGGGGTCAGTGTTATGGGGGATGTGGAGGTCAGTGTTATGGGGGGATGTGGGGGTCAGTGTTATGGAGGATGTGGAGGTCAGTGTTATGGGGGGATGTGGAGGTCAGTGTTATGGGGGATGTGGAGGTCAGTGTTATGGGGGATGTGGGGGTCAGTGTTATGGGGGATGTGGGGGTCAGTGTTATGGGGGATGAGGAGGTCAGTGTTATGAAGGGATGTGGGGGTCAGTGTTATGGGGGATGTGGAGGTCAGTGTTATGGGGGATGTGGGGGTCAGTGTTATGGGGGGATGTGGAGGTCAGTGTTATGGGGGGATGTGGGGGTCAGTGTTATGGGGGATGTGGAGGTCAGTGTTATGGGGGGATGTGGAGGTCAGTGTTATGGGGGATGTGGAGGTCAGTGTTATGGGGGATGTGGAGGTCAGTGTTATGGAGGATGTGGAGGTCAGTGTTATGGGGGATGTGGAGGTCAGTGTTATGGGGGATGTGGGGGTCAGTGTTATGGGGGGATGTGGAGGTCAGTGTTATGGGGGGATGTGGGGGTCAGTGTTATGGGGGATGTGGGGGTCAGTGTTATGGGGGATGTGGGGGTCAGTGTTATGGGGGGATGTGGGGGTCAGTGTTATGGGGGGATGTTGAGGTCAGTGTTATGGGGGATGTGGGGGTCAGTGTTATGGGGGGATGTGGAGGTCAGTGTTATGGGGGATGTGGAGGTCAGTGTTATGGGGGATGTGGAGGTCAGTGTTATGGGGGATGTGGGGGTCAGTGTTATGGGGGGATGTGGAGGTCAGTGTTATGGGGGATGTGGGGGTCAGTGTTATGGGGGATGTGGAGGTCAGTGTTATGGGGGGATGTGGGGGTCAGTGTTATGGGGGATGTGGGGGTCAGTGTTATGGGGGATGTGGGGGTCAGTGTTATGGGGGATGTGGAGGTCAGTGTTATGGGGGATGTGGAGGTCAGTGTTATGGGGGATGTGGAGGTCAGTGTTATGGGGGATGTGGGGGTCAGTGTTATGGGGGATGTGGAGGTCAGTGTTATGGGGGATGTTGGGGTCAGTGTTATGGAGGATGTGGGGGTCAGTGTTATGGAGGATGTGGGGGTCAGTGTTATGGGGGATGTGGAGGTCAGTGTTATGGGGGATGTGGAGGTCAGTGTTATGGGGGATGTGGAGGTCAGTGTTATGGGGGATGTGGAGGTCAGTGTTATGGGGGATGTGGGGGTCAGTGTTATGGGGGGATGTGGGGGTCAGTGTTATGGGAGATGTGGGGGTCAGTGTTATGGGGGGATGTGGAGGTCAGTGTTATGGGGGATGTGGGGGTCAGTGTTATGGGGGATGTGGAGGTCAGTGTTATGGGGGATGTGGGGGTCAGTGTTATGGGGGATGTGGAGGTCAGTGTTATGGGGGATGTGGGGGTCAGTGTTATGGGGGGTGTGGGGGTCAGTGTTATGGGGGGATGGTCAGTGTTACGGGGGGATGTGGAGGTCAGTGTTATGGGGGATGTGGAGGTCAGTGTTATGGGGGATCTGGGGGTCAGTGTTATGGGGGATGTGGGGGTCAGTGTTATGGGGGATGTGGGGGTCAGTGTTATGGGGGATGTGGGGGTCAGTGTTATGGGGGATGTGGGGGTCAGTGTTATGGGGGGTGTGGAGGTCAGTGTTATGGGGGATGTGGGGGTCAGTGTTATGGGGGATGTGGAGGTCAGTGTTATGGGGGATGTGGGGGTCAGTGTTATGGGGGGATGTGGGGGTCAGTGTTATTGGGGATGTGGAGGTCAGTGTTATGGGGGATGTGGGGGTCAGTGTTATGGGGGATGTGGGGGTCAGTGTTATGGGGGATGTGGGGGTCAGTGTTATGGGGGGTGTGGAGGTCAGTGTTATGGGGGATGTGGGGGTCAGTGTTATGGGGGATGTGGAGGTCAGTGTTATGGGGGATGTGGGGGTCAGTGTTATGGGGGGATGTGGGGGTCAGTGTTATGGGGGATGTGGGGGTCAGTGTTATGGGGGATGTGAAGGTCAGTGTTATGGGGGGATGTGGAGGTCAGTGTTATGGGGGGATGTGGGGGTCAGTGTTATGGGGGATGTGGGGGTCAGTGTAATGGGGGATGTGGAGGTCAGTGTTATGGGGGGATGTGGGGGTCAGTGTTATGGGGGGATGTGGAGGTCAGTGTTATGGGGGATGTGGAGGTCAGTGTTATGGGGGATGTGGGGTTCAGTGTTATGGAGGATGTGGGGGTCAGTGTTATGAGGGGATGTGTAGGTTAGTGTTATGGGGGGGATGTGGGGGTCAGTGTTATGGGGGATGTGGATGTTAGTGTTATGGGGGGATGTGGAGGTCAGTGTTATGGGGGGGATGTGGGGGTCAGTGTTATGGGGGGTGTGGAGTTCAGTGTTATGGAAGGATGTGGGGGTCAGTGTTATGGGGGGATGTGGGGGTCAGTGTTATGGGGGATGTGGAGGTCAGTGTTATGGGGGGGATGTGGAGGTCAGTGTTATGGGGGATGTGGGGGTCAGTGTTATGGGGGATGTGGGGGTCAGTGTTATGGGGGATGTGGAGGTCAGTGTTATGGGGGATGTGGGGGTCAGTGTTATGGGGGATGTGGGGGTCAGTGTTATGGGGGATGTGGAGGTCAGTGTTATGGGGGGATGTGGGGGTCAGTGTTATGGGGGATGTGGGGGTCAGTGTTATGGGGGATGTGGAGGTCAGTGTTATGGGGGGATGTGGGGGTCAGTGTTATGGGGGATGTGGGGGTCAGTGTTATGGGGGGATGTGGAGATCAGTGTTATGGGGGATGTGGAGGTCAGTGTTATGGGGGGATGTGGAGGTCAGTGTTATGGGGGATGTGGGGGTCAGTGTTATGGGGGGATGTGGAGGTCAGTGTTATGGGAGGATGTGGAGGTCAGTGTTATGGGGGGATGTGGAGGTCAGTGATATGGGGGGCTGTGGAGGTCAGTGTTATGGGGGATGTGGAGGTCAGTGTTATGGGGGATGTGGGGGTCAGTGTTATGGGGGATGTGGGGGTTAGTGTTATGGGGGATGTGGAGGTCAGTGTTATGGGGGATGTGGAGGTCAGTGTTATGGGGGATGTGGAGGTCAGTGTTATGGGGGATGTGGGGGTCAGTGTTATGGGGGAAGTGGAGGTCAGTGTTATGGGGGGATGTGGGGGTCAGTGTTATGGGGGGATGTGGGGGTCAGTGTTATGGGGGATGTGGGGGTCAGTGTAATGGGGGATGTGGAGGTCAGTGTTATGGGGGGATGTGGGGGTCAGTGTTATGGGGGGATGTGGAGGTCAGTGTTATGGGGGATGTGGAGGTCAGTGTTATGGGGGATGTGGGGTTCAGTGTTATGGAGGATGTGGGGGTCAGTGTTATGAGGGGATGTGTAGGTTAGTGTTATGGGGGGGATGTGGGGGTCAGTGTTATGGGGGATGTGGATGTTAGTGTTATGGGGGGATGTGGAGGTCAGTGTTATGGGGGGGATGTGGGGGTCAGTGTTATGGGGGGTGTGGAGTTCAGTGTTATGGAAGGATGTGGGGGTCAGTGTTATGGGGGGATGTGGGGGTCAGTGTTATGGGGGATGTGGAGGTCAGTGTTATGGGGGGGATGTGGAGGTCAGTGTTATGGGGGATGTGGGGGTCAGTGTTATGGGGGATGTGGGGGTCAGTGTTATGGGGGATGTGGAGGTCAGTGTTATGGGGGATGTGGGGGTCAGTGTTATGGGGGATGTGGGGGTCAGTGTTATGGGGGATGTGGAGGTCAGTGTTATGGGGGGATGTGGGGGTCAGTGTTATGGGGGATGTGGGGGTCAGTGTTATGGGGGATGTGGAGGTCAGTGTTATGGGGGGATGTGGGGGTCAGTGTTATGGAGGATGTGGAGGTCAGTGTTATGGGGGGATGTGGAGGTCAGTGTTATGGGGGATGTGGATGTTAGTGTTATGGGGGATGTGGGGGTCAGTGTTATGGGGGATGTGGAGGTCAGTGTTATGGGGGGATGTGGGGGTCAGTGTTATGGGGGATGTGGGGGTCAGTGTTATGGGGGATGTGGAGGTCAGTGTTATGGGGGGATGTGGGGGTCAGTGTTATGGGGGATGTGGGGGTCAGTGTTATGGGGGGATGTG
This sequence comes from Engystomops pustulosus, assembly GCF_040894005.1. Taxonomy (NCBI): domain Eukaryota; kingdom Metazoa; phylum Chordata; class Amphibia; order Anura; family Leptodactylidae; genus Engystomops; species Engystomops pustulosus. The sequence goes on from NC_092413.1 coordinate 4,135,405, forward strand.
GAGATCAGTGTTATGGGGGATGTGGAGGTCAGTGTTATGGGGGGATGTGGAGGTCAGTGTTATGGGGGATGTGGGGGTCAGTGTTATGGGGGGATGTGGAGGTCAGTGTTATGGGAGGATGTGGAGGTCAGTGTTATGGGGGGATGTGGAGGTCAGTGATATGGGGGGCTGTGGAGGTCAGTGTTATGGGGGATGTGGAGGTCAGTGTTATGGGGGATGTGGGGGTCAGTGTTATGGGGGATGTGGGGGTTAGTGTTATGGGGGATGTGGAGGTCAGTGTTATGGGGGATGTGGAGGTCAGTGTTATGGGGGATGTGGAGGTCAGTGTTATGGGGGATGTGGGGGTCAGTGTTATGGGGGAAGTGGAGGTCAGTGTTATGGGGGGATGTGGGGGTCAGTGTTATGGGGGGATGTGGGGGTCAGTGTTATGGGGGATGTGGAGGTCAGTGTTATGGGGGGATGTGGAGGTCAGTGTTATGGGGGATGTGGAGGTCAGTGTTATGGGGGATGTGGGGGTCAGTGTTATGGGGGAAGTGGAGGTTAGTGTTATGGGGGGATGTGGGGGGTCAGTGTTATGGGGGGATGTGGGGGTCAGTGTTATGGGGGATGTGGAGGTCAGTGTTATGGGGGATGTGGAGGTCAGTGTTGTGGGGGGGATGTGGAGGTCAGTGTTATGGAGGGATGTGGGGGTCAGTGTTATGGGGGATGTGGAGGTCAGTGTTATGGGGGATGTGGAGGTCAGTGTTATGGGGGGCTGTGGGGGTCAGTGTTATGGGGGCTATGTAAGTATAACCCTTTCACCACAGATCTTTCCCTATACATTCACAGGCCTTAGGCGTTATCGTGGACATTGTGGCGACTTCCTCCATCGTCTCATCTGGAAGGAATCGGGGTCACTGCGTCGCTGACCTGGACCTGAACCTGAACCCTCTCCTTCTGCTGATACAGATGTTCCTCGGGGGTCTCTGAGCAGCTGAATTTCCTGGATAGACTCTGAGAAGGAGACACGGAGGAGCAGAGGAAGCTGGGAGACGGGGGATGGGCCACACTGATACATTGTATAGAAATAATGTAACACATGTGGACCCCAATAATATAACTACTACAGACTCCTGCCGATCACCTGGATACCCCCGGGTGTCTTCTCCCTGAGGGGCGGCGTTACTCTGGATGTATATATATACGGGGATGCACATTCTGTCTTCTGGATTAACATTAATGTGAATTTGTAGAAACAAAACCTCCCGAGGGACTAATGTTGTGTTTCAGAGGTTGTAACAATCCACATGGTAAGTGCAGTTACCTCTATAGTACGGAAGACTGTAACCATCAAGCATCTCCCTCATGTGTCACCGGCCGCTCCTGGTTATTGTGGTAGAAATCCTACAGCCGCTGGAAGAACCAACCACATGTGTCCCCTATGTGCTGCCCACAGGAGAGTATCCAAATACCACCAGAAAGCCGGGGTACCCTGCCTATGGTGGGCCACAATACAGACCCCAGACCAATCTAATAACAACCCCTGAATGTATTCTCCACAATACAGACCCCAGACCAATCTAATAACAACCCCTGAACGTATTGTCCACAATACAGACCCCAGACCAATCTATAAAACAGCCCAAGAATGTATTGTCCACAATACAGACCCCAGACCAATCTAATAACGACCCCTGAACTTATTCTCCACAATACAGACCCCAGACCAATCTAATAACAACCTCTGAACGTATTGTCCACAATACAGACCCCAGACCAATCTAATAACAACCCCTGAACGTATTGTCCACAATACAGACCCCAGACCAATCTATAAAACAGCCCAAGAATGTATTCTCCACAATACAGACCCCAGACCAATCTAATAATGACCCCTGAATGTATTGTCCACAATACAGACCCCAGACCAATCTAATAACAACCCCTGAATGTATTGTCCACAATACAGACCCCAGACCAATCTAATAACGACCCCTGAATGTATACTCCACAATACAGACCCCAGACCAATCTAATAACGACCCCTGAATGTATACTCCACAATACAGACCCCAGACCAATCTAATAACAACCCCTGAACGTATTGTCCACAATACAGACCCCAGACCAATCTATAAAACAGCCCAAGAATGTATAGTCCACAATACAGACCCCAGACCAATCTAATAACGACCCCTGAATGTATACTCCACAATACAGACCCCAGACCAATCTAATAATGACTCCTGAATGTATTGTCCACAATACAGACCCCAGACCAATCTAATAACGACCCCTGAATGTATTGTCCACAATACAGACCCCAGACCAATCTAATAACAACCCCTGAATGTATTGTCCACAATACAGACCCCAGACCAATCTAATAACGACCCCTGAATGTATTGTCCACAATACAGACCTCAGACCAATCTAATAACAACCCCTGAATGTATTGTCCACAATACAGACCCCAGACCAATCTAATAACGACCCCTGAATGTATTGTCCACAATACAGACCCCAGACCAATCTAATAACAACCCCTGAATGTATTGTCCACAATACAGACCCCAGACCAATCTAATAACGACCCCTGAATGTATTGTCCACAATACAGACCCCAGACCAATCTAATAACGACCCCTGAATGTATTGTCCACAAAACAGACCCCAGACCAATCTAATAACAACCCCTGAACGTATTCTCCACAATACAGACCCCAGACCAATCTAATAACGACCCCTGAACGTATTCTCCACAATACAGACCCCAGACCAATCTAATAACAACCTCTGAACGTATTGTCCACAATACAGACCCCAGACCAATCTAATAACAACCCCTGAACGTATTGTCCACAATACAGACCCCAGACCAATCTATAAAACAGCCCAAGAATGTATTCTCCACAATACAGACCCCAGACCAATCTAATAACGACCCCTGAATGTTTAGTCCACAATACAGACCCCAGACCAATCTAATAACAACCCCTGAATGTATTGTCCACAATACAGACCCCAGACCAATCTAATAACGACCCCTGAATGTATTGTCCACAATACAGACCCCAGACCAATCTAATAACGACCCCTGAATGTATTGTCCACAAAACAGACCCCAGACCAATCTAATAACAACCCCTGAACGTATTCTCCACAATACAGACCCCAGACCAATCTAATAACGACCCCTGAACTTTTTCTCCACAATACAGACCCCAGACCAATCTAATAACAACCTCTGAACGTATTGTCCACAATACAGACTCCAGACCAATCTAATAACAACCCCTGAACGTATTGTCCACAATACAGACCCCAGACCAATCTATAAAACAGCCCAAGAATGTATTCTCCACAATACAGACCCCAGACCAATCTAATAATGACCCCTGAATGTATAGTCCACAATACAGACCCCAGACCAATCTAATAACGACCCCTGAATGTATAGTCCACAATACAGACCCCAGACCAATCTAATAACGACCCCTGAATGTATTGTCCACAATACAGACCCCAGACCAATCTAATAATTACTCCTGAATGTATTGTCCACAATACAGACCCCAGACCAATCTAATAACGACCCCTGAATGTATTGTCCACAATACAGACCCCAGACCAATCTAATAACGACCCCTGAATGTATTGTCCACAATACAGACCCCAGACCAATCTAATAACGACCCCTGAATGTATTGTCTACAAAACAGACCCCAGACCAATCTAATAACAACCCCTGAACGTATTCTCCACAATACAGACCCCAGACCAATCTAATAACGACCCCTGAACGTATTCTCCACAATACACACCCCAGACAAATCTAATAACGACCCCTGAACTTATTCTCCACAATACAGACCCCAGACCAATCTAATAACAACCTCTGAATGTATTGTCCACAATACAGACCCCAGACCAATCTAATAACAACCCCTGAACGTATTGTCCACAATACAGACCCCAGACCACTCTAATAACGACCACTGAATGTATTGTCCACAATACAGACCCCAGACCAATCTTATTACGACCCCTGAATGTATTGTCCACAATACAGACCCCAGACCAATCTAATAACAACCCCTGAACGTATTGTCCACAATACAGACCCCAGACCAATCTAATAACAACGCCTGAACGTATTTTCCACAATACAGACCCCAGACCAATCTAATTACGACCCCTGAACGTATTATTCACAATACAGACCCCAGACCAATCTAATTACGACCCCTGAATGAATTGTCCACAATACAGACCCCAGACCAATCTAATAACGACTCCTGAATGTATTGTCCACAATACAGACCCCAGACCAATCTAATAACAACCCTTAATGTATTGTCCATAATACAGACCCCAGACCAATCTAATAACGACTCTTGAATGTATTGTTCACAATACAGACCCCAGACCAATCTAATAACAACCCCTGAATGTATTGTCCACAATACAGACCCCAGACCAATCTAATTACGACTCCTGAATGTATTGTCCACAATACAGACCCCAGACCAATCTAATAACGACCCCTGAATGTATTGTCCACAATACAGACCCCAGACCAATCTAATAACGACCCCTGAATGTATTGTCCACAATACAGACCCCAGACCAATCTAATAATGACTCCTGAATGTATTGTCCACAATACAGACCCCAGACCAATCTAATAACGACCCCTGAATGTATTGTCAACAATACAGACCCCAGACCAATCTATAAAACAGCCCAAGAATGTATTCTCCACAATACAGACCCCAGACCAATCTATAAAACAGCCCAAGAATGTATTCTCCACAATACAGACCCCAGACCAATCTATAAAACAGCCCAAGAATGTATAGTCCACAATACAGACCCCAGACCAATCTAATAACGACCCCTGAATGTATTGTCCACAATACAGACCCCAGACCAATCTAATAACGACCCCTGAATGTATTCTTCACAATACAGACCCCAGACCAATCTAATAACGACCCCTGAATGTATTGTCCACAATACAGACCCCAGACCAATCTAATATCGACCCCTGAATGTATTGTCCACAATACAGACCCCAGACCAATCTAATAACAACCCCTGAATGTATAGTCCACAATACAGACCCCAGACCAATCTAATAACGACCCCTGAATGTATTGTCCACAATACAGACCCCAGACCAATCTATAAAACAGCCCAAGAATGTATTCTCCACAATACAGACCCCAGACCAATCTAATAACAACCCCTGAATGTATAGTCCACAATACAGACCCCAGACCAATCTAATAACGACCCCTGAATGTATTGTCCACAATACAGACCCCAGACCAATCTATAAAACAGCCCAATAATGTATTCTCCACAATACAGACCCCAGACCAATCTAATAACGACCCCTGAATGTATTGTCCACAATACAGACCCCAGACCAATCTAATAATGACTCCTGAATGTATTGTTGACAATACAGACCCAAGACCAATCTAATAATGACTCCTGAATGTATTGTTGACAATACGGACCCCAGACCAATCTAATAACGACCCCTGAATATATTGTCCACAATACAGTACCCAGACCAATCTAATAATGACTCCTGAATGTATTGTTGACAATACAGACCCCAGACCAATCTAATAACGATCCCTGAATGTATTGTCCACAATACAGTACCCAGACCAATCTAATAATGACTCCTGAATGTATTGTTGACAATACAGACCCCAGACCAATCTAATAACGACCCCTGAATGTATTGTCCACAATACAGACCCCAGACCAATCTAATAACGACCCCTGAATGTATTGTCCACAATACAGACCCCAGACCAATCTAATAACGACCCCTGAATGTATTGTCCACAATACAGACCCCAGACCAATCTAATAACGACCCCTGAATGTATTGTCCACAATACAGAGCCCAGACCAATCTATAAAACAGCCCAAGAATGTATTCTCCACAATACAGACCCCAGACCAATCTAATAACAACCCCTGAATGTATAGTCCACAATACAGACCCCAGACCAATCTAATAACGACCCCTGAATGTATTGTCCACAATACAGACCCCAGACCAATCTATAAAACAGCCCAATAATGTATTCTCCACAATACAGACCCCAGACCAATCTAATAACGACCCCTGAATGTATTGTCCACAATACAGACCCCAGACCAATCTAATAATGACTCCTGAATGTATTGTTGACAATACAGACCCCAGACCAATCTAATAATGACTCCTGAATGTATTGTTGACAATACGGACCCCAGACCAATCTAATAACGATCCCTGAATGTATTGTCCACAATACAGTACCCAGACCAATCTAATAATGACTCCTGAATGTATTGTTGACAATACAGACCCCAGACCAATCTAATAACGATCCCTGAATGTATTGTCCACAATACAGTACCCAGACCAATCTAATAATGACTCCTGAATGTATTGTTGACAATACAGACCCCAGACCAATCTAATAACGATCCCTGAATGTATTGTCCACAATACAGTACCCAGACCAATCTAATAATGACTCCTGAATGTATTGTTGACAATACAGACCCCAGACCAATCTAATAACGACCCCTGAATGTATTGTCCACAATACAGACCCCAGACCAATCTAATAACGACCCCTGAATGTATTGTCCACAATACAGACCCCAGACCAATCTAATAACGACCCCTGAATGTATTGTCCACAATACAGACCCCAGACCAATCTAATAACGACCCCTGAATGTATTGTCCACAATACAGAGCCCAGACCAATCTATAAAACAGCCCAAGAATGTATTCTCCACAATACAGACCCCAGACCAATCTAATAACAACCCCTGAATGTATAGTCCACAATACAGACCCCAGACCAATCTAATAACGACCCCTGAATGTATTGTCCACAATACAGACCCCAGACCAATCTATAAAACAGCCCAATAATGTATTCTCCACAATACAGACCCCAGACCAATCTAATAACGACCCCTGAATGTATTGTCTACAATACAGACCCCAGACCAATCTAATAATGACTCCTGAATGTATTGTTGACAATACAGACCCCAGACCAATCTAATAATGACTCCTGAATGTATTGTTGACAATACGGACCCCAGACCAATCTAATAACGATCCCTGAATGTATTGTCCACAATACAGTACCCAGACCAATCTAATAATGACTCCTGAATGTATTGTTGACAATACAGACCCCAGACCAATCTAATAACGATCCCTGAATGTATTGTCCACAATACAGTACCCAGACCAATCTAATAATGACTCCTGAATGTATTGTTGACAATACAGACCCCAGACCAATCTAATAACGATCCCTGAATGTATTGTCCACAATACAGTACCCAGACCAATCTAATAATGACTCCTGAATGTATTGTTGACAATACAGACCCCAGACCAATCTAATAATGACTCCTGAATGTATTGTTGACAATACGGACCCCAGACCAATCTAATAACGACCCCTGAATGTATTGTCCACAATACAGTACCCAGACCAATCTAATAATGACTCCTGAATGTATTGTTGACAATACAGACCCCAGACCAATCTAATAACGATCCCTGAATGTATTGTCCACAATACAGTACCCAGACCAATCTAATAATGACTCCTGAATGTATTGTTGACAATACAGACCCCAGACCAATCTAATAACGACCCCTGAATGTATTGTCCACAATACAGACCCCAGACCAATCTAATAACGACCCCTGAATGTATTGTCCACAATACAGACCCCAGACCAATCTAATAACGACCCCTGAATGTATTGTCCACAATACAGACCCCAGACCAATCTAATAACGACCCCTGAATGTATTGTCCACAATACAGAGCCCAGACCAATCTATAAAACAGCCCAAGAATGTATTCTCCACAATACAGACCCCAGACCAATCTAATAACAACCCCTGAATGTATAGTCCACAATACAGACCCCAGACCAATCTAATAACGACCCCTGAATGTATTGTCCACAATACAGACCCCAGACCAATCTATAAAACAGCCCAATAATGTATTCTCCACAATACAGACCCCAGACCAATCTAATAACGACCCCTGAATGTATTGTCCACAATACAGACCCCAGACCAATCTAATAATGACTCCTGAATGTATTGTTGAGAATACAGACCCCAGACCAATCTAATAATGACTCCTGAATGTATTGTTGACAATACGGACCCCAGACCAATCTAATAACGACCCCTGAATGTATTGTCCACAATACAGTACCCAGACCAATCTAATAATGACTCCTGAATGTATTGTTGACAATACAGACCCCAGACCAATCTAATAACGATCCCTGAATGTATTGTCCACAATACAGTACCCAGACCAATCTAATAATGACTCCTGAATGTATTGTTGACAATACAGACCCCAGACCAATCTAATAACGACCCCTGAATGTATTGTCCACAATACAGACCCCAGACCAATCTAATAACGACCCCTGAATGTATTGTCCACAATACAGAGCCCAGACCAATCTATAAAACAGCCCAAGAATGTATTCTCCACAATACAGACCCCAGACCAATCTAATAACGACCCCTGAATGTATAGTCCACAATACAGACCCCAGACCAATCTAATAACAACCCCTGAATGTATTGTCCACAATACAGACCCCAGACCAATCTAATAATGACCCCTGAATGTATTGTCCACAATACAGACCCCAGACCAATCTATTAACGACCCCTGAATGTATTGTCAACAATACAGACCCCAGACCAATCTAATAACGACCCCTGAATGTATTGTCCACAATACAGACCCCAGACCAATCTAATAACGACCCCTGAATGTATTGTCCACAATACAGACCCCAGACCAATCTAATAACGACCCCTGAATGTATTGTCCACAATACAGACCCCAGACCAATCTAATAACAACCCCTGAATGTATAGTCCACAATACAGACCCCAGACCAATCTAATAACGACCCCTGAATGTATTCTCCACAATACAGACCCTGAAACACATTCATATCCCTCCAAAATATTTGTAGATCTCAGATCAGAACACCCTCTGAGATTGTTGCTGAGCGTTTTCTCCACCACTGCCCCCCAGCCCCCGCTGCGCCTGATGTTGGAGCCTCAGAAGCGTCCGGTGCCAGTATCATGATGCAAGTCCTTGTGGGGTCCAATATGGTGAAGCTTCATCCGCTGGTCCCTGTGTGGAGATGACAGAAGGTCCATGGGTTGTGCCTGTTTTGGAGTCCCCTGTATTCGAGCCCCTCGTGTGCGCAGGTTCTGGTCGGAGAAATACCCACATAATGGATCAAAGCCTCCGGAGAAGATAAGGGGCCGCCGCAGCTTCCATAACAAGCAGGTCCCGTCAGTGGGGGCTCCGATTTCATCTTGGATGGGGAAGACTGTGTTTTGTGATGACAGCGATGATGGCGCCGCTGGATTGATTGATATCTCTGCAGAGACGACGCATGGAGGGGCCACAAGGCTCCAGGTTAACTGTCTGCAGCCTGAACACAGCTGTAAGGGCCCAGTCACATCCCATCTATGAAGTCCGGTCTAGGGAGAATTTACCAGAACCGCACTGGAATAAATGCAACAAAGTTCTGCACCGATTTCCTACGGATCTCTATGGGGTCTCCTAAGACCCATAACTTATAGCAGGACATGGATTCCCTATTGCTTGCATATTCTTTCCCAGGACGGGACACAGGCGGCAGGGGGCCTGCAGGACAGGACACAGGCAGCAGGGGGCCTGCAGGACAGGACACAGGCAGCAGGGGGCCTGCAGGACAGGACACAGGCAGCAGGGGGCCTGCAGGACAGGACACAGGCAGCAGGGGGCCTGCAGGACAGGACACAGGCGGCAGGGGGCCTGCAGGACAGGACACAGGCAGCAGGGGGCCTGCAGGACAGGACACAGGCAGCAGGGGGCCTGCAGGACAGGACACAGGCAGCAGGGGGCCTGCAGGACAGGACACAGGCGGCAGGGGGCCTGCAGGACAGGACACAGGCAGCAGGGGGCCTGCAGGACAGGACACAGGCAGCAGGGGGCCTGCAGGACAGGACACAGGCAGCAGGGGGCCTGCAGGACAGGACACAGGTGGCAGGGGGCCTGCAGGACAGGACACAGGCAGCAGGGGGCCTGCAGGACAGGACACAGGCAGCAGGGGGTGCTGCAGGACTGGGGCTCAGATGCCTCTGTGGCTCCTGTGGATGGATATATATTGAATATTACATGAGAGCAGCCGAAGAAATATTATATTATTCATAACTGCAAATCATCCGAGGAAAGTAACTGCAGCGCAGAGAACATCATCATCCAGAACCCCAACATCCTCATACATGTCACATGTACTGGTCAGTGACCCAATCATCAGAAGACCAGGATCATCCCTATTATATGGAATACAGGGAATCTCCAAAAACATGTCATGACCTGCCCTGATCCTGAGCCACATCCGGGAGATTTTATATAAAAATGAAAAACAATAATAAACATAAATCAAGTCATAACACAGCGGACACCTAAACATAAAGTCCCATCAACGAAACTAAACAACACAGAGATAAAATACACATAAACAGAAATAGTATTAAATATAACTAAATCCCCATCACCCTCCCCCCAGACACTGGTCTAATGCCCAAAGTTTGCGCTATATAGTCCAGACCAGTGCCCAGGATCGTACAGTCCAAGTCCCGTCCACCCCCCTCCCAACCTAACACCCTAACACCAACACCCCAAAACCAACCAACCTATAAACACATTAACTATAACTACATATAACTATATACACACTGTACACAAGATACAAACACATTAAACATATCAACATATAACAAACCAAAACCACATAAAGCCCAGGTTCGGCACCTGCAGCCCAACATCACTATAACCTCAGAACACAAAACAAAAATCTACAGTGCAGCATCAGCCCAACACCAGGAGCGGAGATGACAGACTAAGGGACACTAAAGGAGAACCCCCTCCAAAGGAGAGAGGCCCTCCCCGTGCCCAGCCTCTCATACTCCAGAGAGCGCACCTTCACCAGGGGGGAGAGGACAGACTAAGGGACACTAAGGAGAGAGGTCCTCCCCGTGCCCAGACTCTCATACTCCAGAGAGCGCACCTTCACCAGGAGGGGAGAGGACAGACTAAGGGACACTAAGGAGAGAGGCCCTCCACATGCCCAGCCTCTCATACTCCAGAGAGCGCACCTTCAACAGGAGAGGACAGACTAAGGGACACTAAGGAGAGAGGTCCTCCCCATGCCCAGCCTCTCATACTCCAGAGAGCGCACCTTCACCAGGGGGGAGAGGACAGACTAAGGGACACTAAGGAGAGAGGTCCTCCCCATGCCCAGCCTCTCATACTCCAGAGAGCGCACCTTCACCAGGGGGGAGAGGACAGACTAAGGGACACTAAGGAGAGAGGTCCTCCCCGTGCCCAGCCTCTCATACTCCAGAGAGCGCACCTTCACCAGGAGGGAGAGGACAGACTAAGGGACACTAAGGAGAGAGGCCCTCCCCGTGCCCAGCCTCTCATACTCCAGAGAGCGCACCTTCACCAGGGGGGAGAGGACAGACTAAGGGGCACTAAGGAGAGAGGTCCTCCCCGTGCCCAGCCTCTCATACTCCAGAGAGCGCACCTTCACCAGGGGGGAGAGGACAGACTAAGGGACACTAAGGAGAGAGGTCCTCCCCGTGCCCAGCCTCTCATACTCCAGAGAGCGCACCTTCACCAGGAGGGGAGAGGACAGACTAAGGGACACTAAGGAGAGAGGTCCTAACCGAGCCCAGCCTCTCATACTCCAGAGAGCGCACCTTCACCAGGGGGGGGAGGACAGACTAAGGGACACTAAGGAGAGAGGTCCTCCCCGTGCCCAGCCTCTCATACTCCAGAGAGCGCACCTTCACCAGGAGGGAGAGGACAGACTAAGGGACACTAAGGAGAGAGGTCTCCTCGTGCCCAGCCTCTCATACTCCAGAGAGCGCACCTTCACCAGGAGGGAGAGGACAGACTAAGGGACACTAAGAAGAGAGGCCCTCCCCGTGCCCAGCCTCTCATACTCCAGAGAGCGCACCTTCACCAGGGGGTAGGGGACAGACTAAGGGGCACTAAGGAGAGAGGTCCTCCCCGTGCCCAGCCTCTCATACTCCAGAGAGCACACCTTCACCAGGAGGGGAGAGTACAGACTAAGGGGCACTAAGGAGAGAGGCCCTCCCCGTGCCCAGCCTCTCATACTCCAGAGAGCGCACCTTCACCAGGGGGGAGAGTACAGACTAAGGGACACTAAGGAGAGAGGTCCTCCCCGTGCCCAGCCTCTCATACTCCAGAGAGCGCACCTTCACCAGGGGTTAGAGGACAGACTAAGGGACACTAAGGAGAGAGGTCCTAACCGAGCCCAGCCTCTCATACTCCAGAGAGCGCACCTTCACCAGGGGGGGGAGGACAGACTAAGGGACACTAAGGAGAGAGGTCCTCCCCGTGCCCAGCCTCTCATACTCCAGAGAGCGCACCTTCACCAGAAGGGAGAGGACAGACTAAGGGACACTAAGGAGAGAGGTCTCCTCGTGCCCAGCCTCTCATACTCCAGAGAGCGCACCTTCACCAGGAGGGAGAGGACAGACTAAGGGACACTAAGAAGAGAGGCCCTCCCCGTGCCCAGCCTCTCATACTCCAGAGAGCGCACCTTCACCAGGGGGTAGGGGACAGACTAAGGGGCACTAAGGAGAGAGGTCCTCCCCGTGCCCAGCCTCTCATACTCCAGAGAGCACACCTTCACCAGGAGGGGAGAGTACAGACTAAGGGGCACTAAGGAGAGAGGCCCTCCCCGTGCCCAGCCTCTCATACTCCAGAGAGCGCACCTTCACCAGGGGGGAGAGTACAGACTAAGGGACACTAAGGAGAGAGGTCCTCCCCGTGCCCAGCCTCTCATACTCCAGAGAGCGCACCTTCACCAGGGGTTAGAGGACAGACTAAGGGACACTAAGGAGACAGGTCCTCCCTGTGCCCAGCCTCTCATACTCCAGAGAGCGCACCTTCACCAGGAGGGAGAGGACAGACTAAGGGACACTAAGGAGAGAGGTCCTCCCCGTGCCCAGCCTCTCATACTCCAGAGAGCGCACCTTCACCAGGAGGGGAGAGGACAGACTAAGGGGCACTAAGGAGAGAGGCCCTCCACGTGCCCAGCCTCTCATACTCCAGAGAGCGCACCTTCACCAGGAGGAAGAGGACAGACTAAGGGACACTAAGGAGAGAGGCCCTCCCCATGCCCAGACTCTCATACTCCAGAGAGCGCACCTTCACCAGGAGGGAGAGGACAGACTAAGGGACACTAAGGAGAGAGGTCCTCCCCGTGCCCAGCCTCTCATACTCCAGAGAGCGCACCATCACCAGGGGGGAGAGGACAGACTAAGGGACACTAAGGAGAGAGGCCCTCCCCGTGCCCAGCCTCTCATACTCCAGAGAGCGCACCTTCACCAGGAGGGAGAGGACAGACTAAGGGACACTAAGGAGAGAGGTCCTCCCCGTGCCCAGCCTCTCATACTCCAGAGAGCACACCTTCACCAGGAGGGGAGAGGACAGACTAAGGGGCACTAAGGAGAGAGGCCCTCCCCGTGCCCAGCCTCTCATACTCCAGAGAGCGCACCTTCACCAGGAAGGAGAGGACAGACTAAGGGACACTAAGGAGAGAGTCCCTCCCCGTGCCCAGCCTCTCATACTCCAGAGAGCGCACCTTCACCAGGAGGAAGAGGACAGACTAAGGGACACTAAGGAGAGAGGCCCTCCCCGTGCCCAGCCTCTCATACTCCAGAGAGCGCAACTTCACCAGGAGGGAGAGGACAGACTAAGGGACACTAAGGAGAGAGGTCCTCCCCGTGCCCAGCCTCTCATACTCCAGAGAGCGCACCTTTACCAGGGGGGAGAGGACAGACTAAGGGACACTAAGGAGAGAGGCCCTCCCCGTGCCCAGCCTCTCATACTCCAGAGAGCGCACCTTCACCAGGAGGGGAGAGGACAGACTAAGGGACACTAAGGAGAGAGGTCCTCCCCGTGCCCAGCCTCTCATACTCCAGAGAGCGCACCTTCACCAGGAGGGGACAGGACAGACTAAGGGACACTAAGGAGAGAGGCCCTCCCCGTGCCCAGCCTCTCATACTCCAGAGAGCGCACCTTCACCAGGGGGGAGAGGACAGACTAAGGGATACTAAGGAGAGAGGTCCTCCCCGTGCCCAGCCTCTCATACTCCAGAGAGCACACCTTCACCAGGAGGGAGAGGACAGACTAAGGGACACTAAGGAGAGAGGCCCTCCCCGTGCCCAGCCTCTCATACTCCAGAAAGCGCACCTTCACCAGGAGGAGAGGACAGACTAAGGGACACTAAGGAGAGAGGTCCTCCCCATGCCCAGCCTCTCATACTCCAGAGAGCGCACCTTCACCAGGAGGGAGAGGACAGACTAAGGGACACTAAGGAGAGAGGTCTCCTCGTGCCCAGCCTCTCATACTCCAGAGAGCGCACCTTCACCAGGAGGGAGAGGACAGACTAAGGGACACTAAGAAGAGAGGCCCTCCCCGTGCCCAGCCTCTCATACTCCAGAGAGCGCACCTTCACCAGGGGGTAGGGGACAGACTAAGGGGCACTAAGGAGAGAGGTCCTCCCCGTGCCCAGCCTCTCATACTCCAGAGAGCACACCTTCACCAGGAGGGGAGAGTACAGACTAAGGGGCACTAAGGAGAGAGGCCCTCCCCGTGCCCAGCCTCTCATACTCCAGAGAGCGCACCTTCACCAGGGGGGAGAGTACAGACTAAGGGACACTAAGGAGAGAGGTCCTCCCCGTGCCCAGCCTCTCATACTCCAGAGAGCGCACCTTCACCAGGGGTTAGAGGACAGACTAAGGGACACTAAGGAGAGAGGTCCTAACCGAGCCCAGCCTCTCATACTCCAGAGAGCGCACCTTCACCAGGGGGGGGAGGACAGACTAAGGGACACTAAGGAGAGAGGTCCTCCCCGTGCCCAGCCTCTCATACTCCAGAGAGCGCACCTTCACCAGAAGGGAGAGGACAGACTAAGGGACACTAAGGAGAGAGGTCTCCTCGTGCCCAGCCTCTCATACTCCAGAGAGCGCACCTTCACCAGGAGGGAGAGGACAGACTAAGGGACACTAAGAAGAGAGGCCCTCCCCGTGCCCAGCCTCTCATACTCCAGAGAGCGCACCTTCACCAGGGGGTAGGGGACAGACTAAGGGGCACTAAGGAGAGAGGTCCTCCCCGTGCCCAGCCTCTCATACTCCAGAGAGCACACCTTCACCAGGAGGGGAGAGTACAGACTAAGGGGCACTAAGGAGAGAGGCCCTCCCCGTGCCCAGCCTCTCATACTCCAGAGAGCGCACCTTCACCAGGGGGGAGAGTACAGACTAAGGGACACTAAGGAGAGAGGTCCTCCCCGTGCCCAGCCTCTCATACTCCAGAGAGCGCACCTTCACCAGGGGTTAGAGGACAGACTAAGGGACACTAAGGAGACAGGTCCTCCCTGTGCCCAGCCTCTCATACTCCAGAGAGCGCACCTTCACCAGGAGGGAGAGGACAGACTAAGGGACACTAAGGAGAGAGGTCCTCCCCGTGCCCAGCCTCTCATACTCCAGAGAGCGCACCTTCACCAGGAGGGGAGAGGACAGACTAAGGGGCACTAAGGAGAGAGGCCCTCCACGTGCCCAGCCTCTCATACTCCAGAGAGCGCACCTTCACCAGGAGGAAGAGGACAGACTAAGGGACACTAAGGAGAGAGGCCCTCCCCATGCCCAGACTCTCATACTCCAGAGAGCGCACCTTCACCAGGAGGGAGAGGACAGACTAAGGGACACTAAGGAGAGAGGTCCTCCCCGTGCCCAGCCTCTCATACTCCAGAGAGCGCACCATCACCAGGGGGGAGAGGACAGACTAAGGGACACTAAGGAGAGAGGCCCTCCCCGTGCCCAGCCTCTCATACTCCAGAGAGCGCACCTTCACCAGGAGGGAGAGGACAGACTAAGGGACACTAAGGAGAGAGGTCCTCCCCGTGCCCAGCCTCTCATACTCCAGAGAGCACACCTTCACCAGGAGGGGAGAGGACAGACTAAGGGGCACTAAGGAGAGAGGCCCTCCCCGTGCCCAGCCTCTCATACTCCAGAGAGCGCACCTTCACCAGGAAGGAGAGGACAGACTAAGGGACACTAAGGAGAGAGTCCCTCCCCGTGCCCAGCCTCTCATACTCCAGAGAGCGCACCTTCACCAGGAGGAAGAGGACAGACTAAGGGACACTAAGGAGAGAGGCCCTCCCCGTGCCCAGCCTCTCATACTCCAGAGAGCGCAACTTCACCAGGAGGGAGAGGACAGACTAAGGGACACTAAGGAGAGAGGTCCTCCCCGTGCCCAGCCTCTCATACTCCAGAGAGCGCACCTTTACCAGGGGGGAGAGGACAGACTAAGGGACACTAAGGAGAGAGGCCCTCCCCGTGCCCAGCCTCTCATACTCCAGAGAGCGCACCTTCACCAGGAGGGGAGAGGACAGACTAAGGGACACTAAGGAGAGAGGTCCTCCCCGTGCCCAGCCTCTCATACTCCAGAGAGCGCACCTTCACCAGGAGGGGACAGGACAGACTAAGGGACACTAAGGAGAGAGGCCCTCCCCGTGCCCAGCCTCTCATACTCCAGAGAGCGCACCTTCACCAGGGGGGAGAGGACAGACTAAGGGATACTAAGGAGAGAGGTCCTCCCCGTGCCCAGCCTCTCATACTCCAGAGAGCACACCTTCACCAGGAGGGAGAGGACAGACTAAGGGACACTAAGGAGAGAGGCCCTCCCCGTGCCCAGCCTCTCATACTCCAGAAAGCGCACCTTCACCAGGAGGAGAGGACAGACTAAGGGACACTAAGGAGAGAGGTCCTCCCCATGCCCAGCCTCTCATACTCCAGAGAGCGCACCTTCACCAGGAGGGAGAGGACAGACTAAGGGACACTAAGGAGAGAGGCCCTCCCCGTGCCCAGCCTCTCATACTCCAGAGAGTGCACCTTCACCAGGGGAGAGAGGACTGACTAAGGGACACTAAGGAGAGAGGCCCTCCCCGTGCCCAGCCTCTCATACTCCAGAGAGCGCACCTTCACCAGGAGGAGAGGACAGACTAAGGGGCACTTAGGAGAGAGGCCCTCCCCGTGCCCAGCCTCTCATACTCCAGAGAGCGCACCATCACCAGGGGGGAGAGGACAGACTAAGGGACACTAAGGAGAGAGGCCCTCCCCGTGCCCAGCCCATCATACTCCAGAGAGCGCACCTTCACCAGGAGGGAGAGGACAGACTAAGGGACACTAAGGAGAGAGGCCCTCCCCGTGCCCAGCCCCTCATACTCCAGAGAGCGCACCTTCACCAGGGGGGAGAGGACAGACTAAGGGACACTAAGGAGAGAGGTCCTCCCCGTGCCCAGCCTCTCATACTCCAGAGAGCGCACCTTCACCATGTCACCCAGAATGTTCCTAACCACCTCATCCACTGGGAGGATTTTACGCTGCGTTGATACTAAGCACCGTGCGTTCCACTTGTGGTACCTGACCACTAGACTAACTAGGAAAAACGTTCAGCGGTCCCGGCCACCCAGGCCTCTGAATGCTCCATAGGCCCACTCTGCATAGGAGAGACCAGCCAACCTGGGCCAATGGATGGAAGCGCCCACTCCATACCCTTTGACAGAATGATCAGGGCAGACCTCCTCATTGACTTCGGCAGAGCGCCTGAGGAAAGACACTCATTATATACCTCAGTCAAGAGGGGAACCAAGGCGTCCTTAAAGGTCTTATAAAACTCAGATGTTAAGCCATCCGGACCTGGCGATTTCTGGAGGGCGAGCCCTTCAATCCCCCGGCTGACTTCCTCTTCCCTGATCATCTCTGTCAAAACATCAAGAGAAGGGTCTACTCCTGGCTCAGGGACAGTTTCAGCCAGGAAAGCCGACATCACATCCCGATCTAGATCCTTCCTGCCCAAGAGGTGCGAGTAGAAGGATCTGACGACCTCCAGGATCCCTGATCTGGACCTTTTCAGGGATCCCGTACTGTCAACCAGTCCTGTGACAACTTTACCATTCACTGACATCTTGCAGTTTCTGTAAGGGTCGGGCGAGCGGTATTTCCCGTAATCCCTCTCAAAAACCAAAGATGCGTGTCTATCGTACTGACACCTCTTCAGCAAGGATTTCACTCTGGAGATGTCCTCACGACTACCTCCAGTCGAGACGAGATGCTGGAGTTTCCTCCTCAGGCCCTGATACAGGCGGTACCTGTCCAGGCTCCTGAGGCTCGAGAGCTGGCGGAAGAATCTCGCCACCCTTTTCTTGAGCATCTCCCACCACTCTGACTTACTGCTACAAAGGCCCAGCAATGGTACCTGGCTCTGAAGAAAGTCCTCAAAGAATTGTCTGATCTCCGCTTCTTCCAGGAGAGACTAATTGAGATCCAGGACCTGCCTCCTCATCCTCGTCTCCAGACTCTGGGCCAGTCTCCCCTCCTGAGGACCCTGACTCCCCAGGGGGAGACTCGGCACCCCCTGCAGGCTCCGCCACCTCTGGCCCTTCACCCTCAGCCCCTCCATCGGCAGGAGAGGCTCCATCCAGGGCCAGGAATCGATTTGAAAGTTCGACCAGCGGGGGGTCGGTTGCACCTTCCTTGGGTACCTTAGTCAGGGAGGGAGAAGATCTTACACCTCCCTTCTTTTTACCCTTTTGCTTCTTTTTGGCGCCACGCTTACGCTTTTCCTCTAGCCACGCCCTATTATCCTCGTCCATACTCTCATAATGGGAGGAGTCTGAGGACGTGGCACCTTCCTCTCTCTCGATCCTCCTGACCTCCTCATCCAGTACATCATCCCCTGGGGCCTCAGCGACAGGTGTGGTCTCCAGGACAGCGCCAGAGGTTGTCCCAGCAGCCCGAGACTCCCCCCGCTCTCTCTCCTGTTGACGCTTCTCTAGACGCCTTAGCTGGGCAGGCGTCTTTTTCCTGTCTTTCTTCCCTGGCTCCTCCATTCCTCCGCCTCTGCTTGTCCCCTCCCCAGCAGATTCAGCCTCATGGCTTTCATCCGCTGAGGCTGAGCCCGCATTAGCGAAGGGAAGAGGACAACGACTGTACGGGTGACCGAGATCACCACACAGGTTACACCTAATCTGCCCTGTACAGGATGCAGCGAGATGGCCGACACCCCCACACAACGCACACTTCTGCACGGTGCAGTTTGCGCTGAAATGTGTGGGGTCACCGCACCTGTGACACAGCTTAGGCTGCCCCCGGTAGAAGATCAGGATCCGATCCCTCCCCAGGAAGGCTGATGAAGGGATGTGGGCGACTGAGTTACCTGAACGCCTCAACTTCACCATGAAGGACCAGGCCCCTGACCAGATACCATACTCGTCTCGATTTTTCTCGGGTACTCCCAGTACCTCTCCATAACGATGTCAAAGCAAGATAATGATTTGTTACGGGTAAGAACGGTCACTTTCTTGAGTTCGCTCTGGCGGGACACTGCTTGCACAGCAAAGTCCCGCCACTCGGGCTCGTTGTATCTCAGCTCATAGTTGGACCAGAAGAGCTCAAGCCCCTCCGGCCGAACAAAGCTGATATCAAACTCAGATGTACCATAGGGATGGATCAAGGCAAAGATGTCAGCCGCCTTGAAGTCCATCTTCAGCAGCAGCTCAACTACCCGTGCCCGAGGGGGACACACATCACTGCCACGCCACCGAAGACGCACCACATTCCTACGGTTAGCACCCGGCCCGGTTGTCGGGAGCGACCATGGTGTCTCCCTGCCTCTTTGCTCTCGGAAGGCACAATGTACAATAACCAGAAAATCCGACACAACAGTCAGGGCACCAGGGAACGCTGGACATCAGCCAAAACATCCAGAAATTATAAACTACAGAAAGTCGGACAACCAAGACATCATGGAATCATGGACTGCATCCAGAACATGGACAACTAGAACCTCTGCAAATTATGGACATCAGTCAGAACCGCTGGGAGTCACCAAAACGTCAAGATGTCATCTGTGTCCTCACCTTCTGCTGGGAGAAGAGAACATCAAGGAACATGAGGAAGAGAACTGCAAGAATTAAGTCATCAGAGACGACCCGAGCCAAAGTTACTCCTGCAGGAGAGAAAACAGCGACCTGCACGAGTCCACGGGTGGCCGGTGATAATGTCCCTCGTGTATATTTGTATCACTGTATGGCTGTAGCTATACATACGCGCGGTTTGTCTCAGTGCGTTCGGGCACGTGCAGCGTGCTCCTGATTCATAAAGACCGGTGCCCATTGCAGCCGCAACACAAAACTGTCAGAAACGGAACATAAATCCATCTGCAGTCAGTTTCCACGAGTATTTATATGTATAGAATGTAAAAACCTGTTGCAGACCAGATATAAAACCTGCACCAATGTGTTATTTCTCTTTTTTTCTTTCCCATTGTGGCGCAGCTGAACTGCCACCATGTGACTCCCTGAACAGCGCATTATACACGGACAATGCACTTACATGCACCAGGAAGAAGAAGGTGAACTCCGGGGACCTGAGCGGGGAAGTGACACATGCAGGATATCAGGCGCAGGATCTTAGTGACTCCCCGCACAGCGCATTATACACGGACAATGCACTTACATGCACCAGGGAGAAGAAGGTGAACTCTGGGGACCTGAGCGGGGAAGTGACACATGCAGGATATCGGGCGCAGGATCTTAGTGACTCCCTGCACAGCGCATTATACACAGACAATGCACTTACATGCACCAGGAAGAAGAAGGTGAACTCCGGGGACCTGAGCGGGGAAGCGACACATGCAGGATATCGGGCGCAGGATCTTAGTGACTCCCCGCACAGCACATTATACATGGACAATGCACTTACATGCACCAGGAAGAAGAAGGTGAACTCCAGGGACCTGAGCGGGGAAGCGACACATGCAGGATATCGGGTGCAGGATCTTAGTGACTCCCCGCACAGCACATTATACACGGACAATGCACTTACATGCACCAGGAAGAAGAAAACGTGAGCGTTCGCTCGCACTCTTCATGCCGCTTGGTGTGGGAGCAGCCGGTTGGCTGTTGTTACATGTGCCCGGAGCCGGCTCCACTATTGGTGATACATGATACCTGCTTGTGTCCTGGAGCGTGGCCCATCCATAGAGCAGGATGATGTTACCTCCTGATTACATAAGGTGCGGGTGGGGCACGGCTGCTGTTACTACCCCACCGGGGGCACCATGTGACGGGTTATAAGGTGACTCATCCGCAGTTCCCTTTATCCTAATTGCTGGGGAGACGTTGTTACATCACGGAGGAGGCGCTCAGGACACTGGGAATTCTGCCGTCTCATCCTGACTCCAGCAATTACCCGGAGATTTGTTTTGGCTTCTTGTTTTAATTGAGAAAACTTATTAAATGTGAATTCTTCACCTGTTCCTGGAATAGTTGTGTCCCCTGCATGTGGCTGTATATACTATGTTATATATATATATGTATACACTTCTGCTAGTATACGATTCCTGAGGCCGTGTATACCAGGTCTATGTTATATATACACTCACTGGCCACTTTATTAGGTACACCTGTCCAACTGCTCGTTAACACTTAATTTCTAATCAGCCAATCACATGGCGGCAGCTCAGTGCATTTAGGCATGTAGACATGGTCAAGACAATCTCCTGCAGTTCTCCCGAGCATCAGTATGGGGAAGAAAGGTGATTTGAGGCCTTTGAACGTGGCATGGTTGTTGGTGCCAGAAGGGCTGGTCTGAGTATTTCACAAACTGCTGATCTACTGGGATTTTCACGCACAACCATCTCTAGGGTTTACAGAGAATGGTCCGAAAAAGAAAAAACATCCAGGGAGCAGCAGTTCTGTGGGCGGAAATGCCTTGTTGATGCCAGAGGTCAGAGGAGAATGGGCAGACTGGTTCCAGCTGATAGAAAGGCAACAGTGACTCAAATCGCCACCCGTTACAACCAAGGGAGACAGAAGAGCATCTCTGAACGCACAGTACGTCCAACTTTGAGGCAGATGGGCTACAGCAGCAGAAGACCACACCGGGTGCCACTCCTTTCAGCTAAGAACAGGAAACTGAGGCTACAATTTGCATAAGCTCATCGAAATTGGACAGTAGAAGATTGGAAAAACGTTGCCTGGTCTGATGAGTCTCGATTTCTGCTGCGACATTCGGATGGTAGGGTCAGAATTTGGCATCAACAACACGCCCAATAGAGTTACGCCTAACATAGCACAACCCAATCTGGTGAGCCTCTCCCCAATCCTTCTAATTACCACCACAAGCTACAGCAATGCTACTCTACAAGCGCTATCTGCTCTTCCCTCGCCCGCCTTTCTACATGCAGTAATAGAAGAGGAGGTGCAGAGATAGTGAAGGGAGCTGCCGGCTCTGCTACATTCAGTAATAGGAGAGGAGGCGCAGGGATAGTGCAGGGAGCTGCCGGCTCTGCTACATTCAGTAATAGGAGAGGAGGCGCAGGGATAGTGCAGGGAGCTGCCGGCTCTGCTACATTCAGTAGTAGGAGGGTAGGGGCAGGGATAGTGCAGGGAGCTGCCGGCTCTGCTACATTCAGTAGTAGTAGAGGAGGCGCAGGGATAGTGCAGGGAGCTGCCGGCTCTGCTACATTCAGTAGTAGTAGGGTAGGGGCAGGGATAGTGCAGGGAGCTGCCGGCTCTGCTACATTCAGTAGTAGTAGGGGAGGCGTGGGGATAGTGCAGGGAGCTGCCGGCTCTGCTCCATTCAGTAGTAGGAGGGTAGGGGCAGGGATAGTGCAGAGAGCTGCCGGCTCTGCTACATTCAGTAGTAGTAGGGGAGGCGTGGGGATAGTGCAGGGAGCTGCCGGCTCTGCTCCATTCAGTAGTAGGAGGGTAGGGGCAGGGATAGTGCAGGGAGCGGCCGGCACTGCTCCATTCAGTAGTAGTAGAGGAGGCGCGGGGATAGTGCAGGGAGCTGTCGGCTCTGCTACATTCAGTAGTAGTAGGGGAGGCCCGGGGATAGTGCAGGGAGCTGCCGGCTCTGCTCCATTCAGTAGTAGTAGAGGAGGCGCGGGGATAGTGCAGGGAGCTGTCGGCTCTGCTACAATCAGTAGTAATAGAGGAGGCGCAGGGATAGTGCAGGAAGCTGCCGGCTCTGCTACATTCAGTAGTAGGAGGGTAGGGGCAGGGATAGTGCAGGGAGCTGCCGGCTCTGCTACATTCAGTAGTAGGAGGGTAGGGGCAGGGATAGTGCAGGGAGCTGCCGGCTCTGCTACATTCAGTAGTAGGAGGGTAGGGGCAGGGATAGTGCAGGGAGCTGCCGGCTCTGCTACATTCAGTAGTAGGAGGGTAGGGGCAGGGATAGTGCAGAGAGCTGCCGGCTCTGCTACATTCAGTAGTAGGAGGGTAGGGGCAGGGATAGTGCAGGGAGCTGCCGGCTCTGCTACATTCAGTAGTAGGAGGGTAGGGGCAGGGATAGTGCAGGGAGCTGCCGGCTCTGCTACATTCAGTAGTAGGAGGTTAGGGGCAGGGATAGTGCAGGGAGCTGCCGGCTCTGCTACATTCAGTAGTAGTAGGGGAGGTGCGGGGATAGTGCAGGAAGCTGCCGGCTCTGCTCCATTCAGTAGTAGTAGGGGAGGCGCGGGGATAGTGCAGGGAGCTGCCGGCTCTGCTCCATTCAGTAGTAGTAGAGGAGGCGCAGGGATAGTGCAGGAAGCTGCCGGCTCTGCTACATTCAGTAGTAGGAGGGTAGGGGCAGGGATAGTGCAGGGAGCTGCCGGCTCTGCTACATTCAGTAGTAGGAGGGTAGGGGCAGGGATAGTGCAGGGAGCTGCCGGCTCTGCTATATTCAGTAGTAGGAGGGTAGGGGCAGGGATAGTGCAGGAAGCTGCCGGCTCTGCTACATTCAGTAGTAGGAGGGTAGGGGCAGGGATAGTGCAGGGAGCTGCCGGCTCTGCTACATTCAGTAGTAGGAGGGTAGGGGCAGGGATAGTGCAGGGAGCTGCCGGCTCTGCTACATTCAGTAGTAGGAGGGTAGGGGCAGGGATAGTGCAGGGAGCTGCCGGCTCTGCTACATTCAGTAGTAGTAGGGGAGGTGCGGGGATAGTGCAGGGAGCTGCCGGCTCTGCTACATTCAGTAGTAGGAGGGTAGGGGCAGGGATAGTGCAGGGAGCTGCCGGCTCTGCTACATTCAGTAGTAGGAGGGTAGGGGCAGGGATAGTGCAGGAAGCTGCCGGCTCTGCTCCATTCAGTAGTAGGAGGGTAGGGGCAGGGATAGTGCAGGGAGCCGCCGGCTCTGCTACATTCAGTAGTAGTAGAGGAGGCGCAGGGATAGTGCAGGAAGCTGCCGGCTCTGCTCCATTCAGTAATAGGAGGGTAGGCGCAGGGATAGTGCAGGGAGCTGCCGGCTCTGCTCCATTCAGTAGTAGTAGGGTAGGGGCAGGGATAGTGCAGGGAGCTGCCGGCTCTGCTCCATTCAGTAGTAGGAGGGGAGGCGCAGGGATAGTGCAGGGAGCTGCCGGCTCTGCTCCATTCAGTAGTAGTAGGGTAGGGGCAGGGATAGTGCAGGGAGCTGCCGGCTCTGCTCCATTCAGTAGTAGGAGGGGAGGCGCAGGGATAGTGCAGGGAGCTGCCGGCACTGCTCCATTCAGTAGTAGGAGGGTAGGGGCAGGGATAGTGCAGGGAGCGGCCGGCTCTGCTACATTCAGTAGTAGGAGGGTAGGGGCAGGGATAGTGCAGGGAGCTGCCGGCTCTGCTACATTCAGTAGTAGGAGGGTAGGGGCAGGGTTAGTGCAGGGAGCTGCCGGCACTGCTCCATTCAGTAGTAGGAGGGTAGGGGCAGGGATAGTGCAGGGAGCGGCCGGCTCTGCTACATTCAGTAGTAGTAGGGTAGGGGCAGGGATAGTGCAGGGAGCTGCCGGCTCTGCTACATTCTGTAGTAGGAGGGTAGGGGCAGGGATAGTGCAGGGAGCTGCCGGCTCTGCTACATTCAGTAGTAGGAGAGGAGGCGCAGGGATAGTGCAGGGAGCTGCCGGCTCTGCTCCATTCAGTAGTAGGAGGGTAGGGGCAGGGATAGTGCAGGGAGCTGCCGGCTCTGCTCCATTCAGTAGTAGGAGGGTAGGGGCAGGGATAGTGCAGGGAGCTGCCGGCTCTGCTCCATTCAGTAGTAGTAGGGGAGGCGCAGGGATAGTGCAGGGAGCTGCCGGCTCTGCTCCATTCATTAGTAGGAAAGGAGGCGCAGGGATAGTGCAGGGAGCTGCCGGCTCTGCTCCATTCAGTAGTAGTAGGGGAGGCGCATTATCACCTTAGTCAGCTCTGTCCACAGGATGCCGACAGAATTGATGTACTGGCCCATACCTTATGCTGGGCGAGACAGAGCACAAAAACTGGGACTGTCCTGCTGGATTTGCGACAGATGGGGGGGGTATGAGAAAGCAAATTACCAAAAGCTCTCCATTTCTTGAAGCACCAATCATCCACTGAAGATCTGCATCCTGCTGTAAAGCAATGCGAATGAATAAGATGCGGGCAGGAGTTACAGCCATAGATGTGGCCCCTGCCTGGGGCTTGGTTCACCCTGTGCTTTTTGGTGGTGTTTTTGCTTTGTTTTGTTATTTTTCTTAAATGAAGCCTCTTTAATCCCAGGCCTCTCTGATTGTGGTTATGACGATGCTGTCTTACTATGAGTTTCAGCTGTTCTGACCTCTGGTTCGCAGTTTTATGGTCATTCATTCACAGCTGAAATGCATATTAAGAATGTGCTTTTTATTACAACAATTAAGGAACACAAGTATTTTGCCTTTTTCAGTGATGCATTTTCCCCTGTGATTCAAAAAAGGCTAAAAAAATGTAACAAAACACAAGAATAAAACTATGTGAACCCAACCATAAATCATATACACATATCACATACTGCACTTCTTCCTTCATGACTGGCCGGACCTACTATTAGAGAGAGGACAGGATGATGTGGCAATGTTTATGGGGACTCCACAATCCTCACAACGCAATTTGTGGACGTGGCCTTACAGAGGGGTCCGAAGAAATGGACAGAGGAGTTTAAAATGGCCTAATACCCTTCCCAGATTAGTAGCAGCAGCAATGGCTCCTCTCATATCACTGCTGATATACTCCAGCAATAGCCAGAACTTCTGCTGTTATACAGGTGGTCACACTGGCTGATGGTCAATGAAAACAATATAACATAAGCCTCACTGTGCATCCACCTGGTATCAAAGGACAATAACCCTCATCACATCCTCACTCATCCCCAAGAACAATGACTAAGGGTGACGGTTGTATAATAACCCAAAATATCTCTATATCTGACTTTACAAGGAGAGTTCTTATTCTGTACATTTCTGTGGAGCCCCGTCTGCTGTCATGTAGAGCCCCACCACATATATTTCCACAGTTCCTTCATTATTGTCATACAAGTTTCCACAAAGAGCTACACAATGAAATCCCAACCTCATGTGGATATGACCCCAACCCCAAGTGTTTTCCAAAAGGGAACCCCAACATCATAGTGCAAGAACAGTTACCATGTTGCCTACCATGGAGACCCTTAACCTCATAGTGTACTGACAATTGCCAGGATCTTCCATGTAGATCCATAATCTCCGAGCGCAATGATAATTACCATGAATCCTTCCAAGATGAACCTTAACCCCACAGTACAACCCCGGGAATCACCATCATGATGTAGAGGCCTCCGAGATAAGAGTGAACTGAAGAGACTTCCCCAGCTTCCCCTCGGCCCCCCATAGCCACAGACAAGATATAAGTAACTTTCTGGCTACTTTCTATCTCGCCCCATTCTTCTCAGGTGTAAGTCCTGCAGATATTTCCATGGATATCCCGGACATTTAGGCTGGGAGAGTCCTTTATGTTGATTTATGTAACTAGATTCACGCTGGGCATGGATGGGACTACTAGCAGAGGAGAAGGAGATGCCTCCATCCATCCAGCACACAATAGATGAAAGTCGGTCTCTACAAACAACTTGCACAAAGTTACCCAACTGCCGGGAGAAACGTTTACATGGATGAAAAGCTCTTATGCTGTTTAGGTCTCGGCTCATTGGCCATGGATCCAAATACCCAGTCATCCATGAGGCAGCTGACTAAACGCTCATATCTATAGAGCTGAGTCATCTATCGAGAGCCTGAAGGGCAGCAGGGAGGCCGGGAGCATCCATTGGGATGGCCATATATACGATAGACTAAGGTAGGTCAAATGGACTGATTTCTCCACGACTGCCTCACCAGATGTTTGGTCAAGCGTCATTCGTCAGATGTTGAAGAATAACAGAATCTGGCCAACTTTATGATCATGATGACTATCAGAAGAACACTAGGAGGATATCCACATAATTAAAGGTTAGGCAAGTATTTTGGAGACTGCTATGTGGCCAACACTAGTCTTTTGGGTAAAGAAACCCAATTCAACAGCAGTGGGCAAAAAGATCCTTGGTCCAATGGATTGTAATGATCAGAGTGAACAGAGAGCGTGGGGCAACAAGAGGCCACAACTGATGGGGTGGAGCTATCCTCTTTATTATAACCCAGGTCCAATGTGTCTGACTTCTCCAAGATCCCTCCTACTAGCCGGAGAACAGATCCAAGGAGCCAAGGCTTTTCAAGAAGAAACATCTCCTCGCGACGTACATATCCAGAACCCATTCTACATGTCTCCTTGTTGAATAAAACAGGAATGTTCAACCCTATCATCAGAAATCTATCACCAATTCTTCAGATCAATATGAGATCGATGGAGGTACTTTCACGTCATGCGGCCTTTGAACAGCCATAGCCGGATCCAAGCAGTGTACTTAGTGGGAAATGGAGGAACTCTTCACTTCAGTCCAGTGAGCCTTGACAAGTCTCTTAAAATGGTGACACCAGTAATGACGTGTATAACCCCATAATGGTTCCAAAAGGATGGAGCACTGGTGGCAACATCTCACTTCAACGAGGTTTACAGGACAGTGACCTCCAGCAAACCACACAAGTATCCTTGAAAGTGTAATAAGTGGGGAAACCCCATTAAAGACTCCAACATTTCCCAATACGTGTGAATACATTATTGTGACGTGAAAGCAGAACCCTTGAGAGGCTGCAGCTCACATCAGCACCATCAGATGGCTGTACGGAGACACATGTATCGCTATGTATCACTAAATCCTGTTTTCTTTAATCAAAGCAGGTCGTCTCCTGATTCATGGTGCCAAGAGAAATAGTAAGAAAGGACACACAATAACCAACGACCATGACTCTGCTCTTCATCTGAATGTAGAATATAACTTGTCTTCCGGAATCTCACCTGGATGGATGAACACCCAACTATATCAATGGAGACTCCTAATACTGGACCATGGATCCCAAATTACAGCTCTGACTGATGTTTTTCGTGACATTTACGACTCCCTCTTCCTAGATCCCCCCATAATCCGTTGGATGAGATGTGACGCGGCTCCAGTCCTGGACTACGCTCCTCTGCAGTAGAGGAATTCATACTCCTTGGCCGTAGAGTAGATCTAATGAAAACAGAAGAGTCTCAGGAGACAGGAGGGAACATGATGAACTTTCTTGTCTTCTTGAGTAGTAAACAGAGCAATGACTATAACAAAGTTCATGGAGTCGCTGGCTGGGCTACGAGTGGCTCTGACCGGGGCAGGGCGGATTACACAACAAAGAATCTAAATCTTCCCGAAACGAGCAAAAGTTACCATTATACAGAGTCCAGAGAGGTCATTACAGCAGGATCCCAACACCACTGATATCCCCATCAATGAACGTTTAATCACAAGCCACACGGATCTGAGGGTCAGGGCAGGGAAGGGTTAATTCACAACAAATATTCTGCTTCCAGAACCAGATCCGAGTACTCGGAGGCTCCTCTGGGACCCCAGGGGCAGGAATATGTTTTATTATTTCCCATTCACTTTCTAATATGTTTAAAGGGAGCGGCTGTAATTCTACGAGACGATGATGAGTGGTGAAGCAATGGAGGAGCAGAGGTTACCATCACATGGGTCTCATGGGGGAGGGGGGCTCTCAGTCTGTTTTGGAGCATTAAAAATAAGCAAAAACGAATTTTTAAGAAAAGTTGTATCAGCACACATGTTCACATTGTTATCATTTTAAAATGTAAATTGCACAGCAAGTTGTTCTACATAAAGCTGTGGTCCACAAAAAATATCGAAGACACGGGGATCACATACAAGGTGACAATTGGCTGCTGTGGGGGTATTGTGACTATTGGCTGCTGTGGGGGCACTGTGACTATTGGCTGCTGTGTGGGGGCACTGTGACTATTGGCTGCCGTGTGGGGGCACTGTGACTATTGGCTGCTGTGTGGGGGCACTGTGACTATTGGCTGCTATGTGGGGGCACTGTGACTATTGGCTGCTATGTGGGGGCACTGTGACTATTGGCTGCTGTGTGGGGGCACTGTGACTATTGGCTGCTGTGTGGGGGCACTATGACTATTGGCTGCTCTGTGGGGGCACTGTGACTATTGGCTGCTGTGTGGGGACACTGTGACTATTGGCTGCTGTGGGGGCACTGTGACTATTGGCTGCTATGTGGGGGCACTGTGACTATTGGCTGCTGTGTGGGGGCACTGTGACTATTGGCTGCTATGTGGGGGCACTGTGACTATTGGCTGCTGTGTGGGGGCACTGTGACTATTGGCTGCTGTGTGGGGGCACTATGACTATTGGCTGCTCTGTGGGGGCACTGTGACTATTGGCTGCTGTGTGGGGACACTGTGACTATTGGCTGCTGTGGGGGCACTGTGACTATTGGCTGCTGTGTGGGGGCACTGTGACTATTGGCTGCTGGGTGGGGATCACTGACTATAACTTGGTGTAGGGGAACATACTTGCAATGGCGGGTCTCTAATTATTAATTAGTATGTTCAGCTCTGTGGTTGCTCACAGTGATTCTAATTACGGTGATTATAGGTAATTATGATGATTATAGGTAATTATGGTAATGCTGTATGAATGTAACTACTAAAAAGCCTGATTAGATACATTTATATAGTAATAAAATGCCATTTGGCCCCATAATGCAACCACAAGACTGATTGGGCTCCGGGGGGAAATGAATGCAGCAGCTCTGATCTTAGTGGGCACTGAAGCTCCAAGTATCAGACCCATAACATTGGATCCCAGTCATCCCTCAAGACTATAGGATCTGGGCCCACTAGAAGGGTTCCGGTGAAACCTCTATGTCCCTATACCAGGTCTCCAGTGTCCAATCCTTCCAGGGTTCAGGTGAAGCCTCTATGTCCCTATACTGGGTCTCCAGTGCCCCATCCTTCCAGGGTTCAGGTGAAGCCTCTATGTCCCTATACTGGGTCTCCAGTGCCCCATCCTTCCAGGGTTCCGTTGAAGCCTCTATGTGCCTATACCGGAGACTCCGGTGTCCCATCCATCCAGGGTCCCAGTGAAGCCTCTATGTCTCAATATCAGGGTCCCCAGTGTCACAACCTTCCAGGGTCCTGTGAAGCCTCCATGTCTCTATACCAGGGTCCCCAGTGTCCCATCCATCCAGGGTCCTGTGAAGCCTCTATGTCTCAATATCAGGGTCCCCAGTGTCCCAACCTTCCAGGGTCCTGTGAAGCCTTTATGTCTCAATATCAGGGTCCCCAGTGTCCCATCCTTACAGGGTTCTTGTGAAGCCTCCATGTCTCTATATTGTGGTCCCTAGTGTCCCATCCATCCAGGGTCCGAGTAAAGCCTCCATGTCCCTATACCGGGGTCTCCAGTGTCCCATCCTTCCAGGGTCCTGTGAAGCCTCCATGTCCCTATATTGAGTCTCCAGTGTCCCATCCATTCAGGAATCAGGTGAAGCCTCTGTCCCTATACTGGGGTCCCCAGTGTCCCATCCGTTCAGGAATCAGGTGAAGCCTCTGTCCCTATACTGGGGTCCCCAGTGTCCCATCCATCCAGGGTCCCAGTGAAGCCTCCATGTCTCTATATCGGGGTCCCCAGTGTCCCATCCTTCCAGGGTCCTGTGAAGCCTCTATGTCTCTATACCAGGGTCCCCAGTGTCCCATCCATCCAGGGTCCCAGTGAAGCCTCCATGTCTCTATATCAGGGTCCCCAGTGTCCCATCCTTCCAGGGTCCTGTGAAGCCTCCATGTCTCTATATTAAGGTCCCTAGTGTCCCATTCATCCAGGGTCCCAGTGAAGCCTCCATGTCTCTATATTAAGGTCCCTAGTGTCCCATTCATCCAGGGTCCCAGTGAAGTCTCCATGTCTCTATATCGGGGTCCCCAGTGTCCCATCCTTCCAGGGTTCTTGTGAAGCCTACATGTCTCTATATTAAGGTCCCTAGTGTCCCATTCATCCAGGGTCCTGTGAAGCCTCCATGTCTCTATACCAGGGTCCCCAGTGTCCCATCCATCCAAGGTCCCAGTGAAGCCTCCATGTCTCTATATCGGGGTCCCATCCTTCCAGGGTCCTGTGAAGCCTCCATGTCTCTATACCAGGGTCCCCAGTGTCCCATCCTTCCAGGGTCCTGTGAAGCCTCCATGTCTCTATACCAGGGTCCCCAGTGTCCCATCCTTCCAGGGTCCTGTGAAGCCTCCATGTCTCTATACCAGGGTCCCCAGTGTCCCATCCATCCAGGGTCCCTGTGAAGCCTCCATGTCTCTACATCAGGGTCCCCAGTGTCCCATCCTTCCAGGGTCCTGTGAAGCCTCTATGTCTCTATACCAGGGTCCCCAGTGTCCCATCCATCCAGGTTGCCCTGTGTTCTGGCTCCTCAGCGGCTTCAGCTTGTGTTTCCTCTCAGACGGGTCTTTCATCAGTCGTCTCATGTCTCACCTCTTGAGCCTTGATCCTGTACACCGCCCTGATGCGTTAATGATCACACCCCGCGGCCATTTTGTCACCATTGCTTTTGTCTCTCATCAGCTTTCATCCCGGGGTCCTCAGATCTCCTGCTCATTAGTCAGCCATCTTTCATGACCTCTGGATACATTGGTGCAATCATGTAGTCATCATCTGCAGTCCGCGCTTCACAGGCGCTTTCACACGCACTGGACCAGAGGGAAGTGGATTATCAGATCCCTGTGATGTCCAGTCAAGTAGATGAAAGGGCAGAATTACCTATCCTCCCCCCCAAACCTGCACCCTCCCGACACTGCTGTGCAGCCGAACGACCATCCTGTGTGGAGAGAGATGCTGACTAATGGTGGAGGAGGGAATGCAAAACAAATAGACGCAAAAGCAATCAACACATACACATAAATAATCTGCTCATGACCAACACCTTTAGGACCTCTTTCTACTCCCCGCGATGAAGGACTCGGAGCGAAACGCGTCAGATGTTTCCTCTGCACGGCTTCTATCCTGATGTAATAAAGACCTTAGAGGTGTCCGAGCGCTGGAACTTCTATGTCCTGTGATAAAGCTCCATCAGGGGAAGCTTCTTTACACAAAGAGCTCACACTTCATTGATACATTTCTTATGTGTGATAAAATGGAAACGACAATTGGGACAATTACTTTTTTACACTGAATGGGATAATAATTTCTATATTGATACATTGGAGATTTGGTAATAATGATAAAGAGAGAGATACTGTTGTCATTTAGTTTTTTAAATTTATATTATTATTCTAAAAAGTGATTGCTTTTAATTAAACTTTAGTGGGAGAGATCATACAGACTACAGCCATTATGTAATGTGCCTGGAGACAAGTAAAGAGCTCCCCCTAGTGGTGGTGTATAATGTGTATGTAGTGATCTCCTCCTAGTGGTGGTGGATAATCTGTATGTAGTGATCTCCCCCTAGTGGTGTATAATGTGTATGTAGTGATCTCCCCCTAGTGGTGGTGTATAATGTGTATGTAGTGATCTCCCCCTAGTGGTGGTGTATAATGTGTATGTAGTGATCTCCTCCTAGTGGTGGTGTATAATGTGTATGTAGTGATCTCCCCCTAGTGGTGGTGTATAATGTGTATGTAGTGATCTCCCCCTAGTGGTGGTGTATAATCTGTATGTAGTGATCTCCCCCTAGTGGTGGTGTATAATCTGTATGTAGTGATGTCCTCCTAGTGGTGGTGTATAATGTGTATGTAGTGATCTCCTCCTAGTGGTGGTGTATAATGTGTATGTAGTGATCTCCCCCTAGTGGTGGTGTATAATCTGTATGTAGTGATCTCCCCCTAGTGGTGGTGTATAATGTGTATGTAGTGATCTCCTCCTAGTGGTGGTGTATAATGTGTATGTAGTGATCTCCCCCTAGTGGTGGTGTATAATCTGTATGTAGTGATCTCCTCCTAGTGGTGGTGTATAATGTGTATGTAGTGATCTCCTCCTAGTGGTGGTGTATAATGTGTATGTAGTGATCTCCCCCTAGTGGTGGTGTATAATGTGTATGTAGTGATCTCCCCCTAGTGGTGGTGTATAATCTGTATGTAGTGATCTCCCCCTAGTGGTGGTGTATAATCTGTATGTAGTGATCTCCCCCTAGTGGTGGTGTATAATGTGTATGTAGTGATCTCCTCCAAGTGGTGATGTATAATGTGTATGTAGTGATCTCCCCCTAGTGGTGGTGTATAATGTGTATGTAGTGATCTCCTCCTAGTGGTGGTGTATAATGTGTATGTAGTGATCTCCCCCTAGTGGTGGTGTATAATGTGTATGTAGTGATCTCCCCCTAGTGGTGGTGTATAATCTGTATGTAGTGATCTCCCCCTAGTGGTGGTGTATAATCTGTATGTAGTGATGTCCTCCTAGTGGTGGTGTATAATGTGTATGTAGTGATCTCCTCCTAGTGGTGGTGTATAATGTGTATGTAGTGATCTCCCCCTAGTGGTGGTGTATAATCTGTATGTAGTGATCTCCCCCTAGTGGTGGTGTATAATGTGTATGTAGTGATCTCCTCCTAGTGGTGGTGTATAATGTGTATGTAGTGATCTCCCCCTAGTGGTGGTGTATAATGTGTATGTAGTGATCTCCCCCTAGTGGTGGTGTATAATGTGTATGTAGTGATCTCCCCCTAGTGGTGGTGTATAATCTGTATGTAGTGATCTCCCCCTAGTGGTGGTGTATAATCTGTATGTAGTGATCTCCCCCTAGTGGTGGTGTATAATGTGTATGTAGTGATCTCCTCCAAGTGGTGATGTATAATGTGTATGTAGTGATCTCCCCCTAGTGGTGGTGTATAATCTGTATGTAGTGATCTCCCCCTAGTGGTGGTGTATAATGTGTATGTAGTGATCTCCTCCTAGTGGTGGTGTATAATGTGTATGTAGTGATCTCCCCCTAGTGGTGGTGTATAATGTGTATGTAGTGATCTCCCCCTAGTGGTGGTGTATAATGTGTATGTAGTGATCTCCCCCTAGTGGTGGTGTATAATGTGTATGTAGTGATCTCCTCCTAGTGGTGGTGTATAATGTGTATGTAGTGATCTCCTCCTAGTGGTGGTGTATAATGTGTATGTAGTGATCTCCCCCTAGTGGTGGTGTATAATGTGTATGTAGTGATCTCCTCCTAGTGGTGGTGTATAATGTGTATGTAGTGATCTCCTCCTAGTGGTGGTGTATAATGTGTATGTAGTGAGCTCCCCCTAGTGGTGGTGTATAATGTGTATGTAGTGATCTCCTCCTAGTGGTGGTGTATAATGTGTATGTAGTGAGCTCCCCCTAGTGGTGGTGTATAATCTGTATGTAGTGATCTCCTCCTAGTGGGGGTGTATAATGTGTATGTAGTGATCTCCTCCTAGTGGTGGTGTATAATCTGTATGTAGTGATCTCCTCCTAGTGGTGGTGTATAATGTGTATGTAGTGATCTCCCCCTAGTGGTGGTGTATAATGTGTATGTAGTGAGCTCCCCCTAGTGGTGGTGTATAATGTGTATGTAGTGATCTCCTCCTAGTGGTGGTGTATAATCTGTATGTAGTGATCTCCTCCTAGTGGTGGTGTATAATGTGTATGTAGTGATCTCCCCCTAGTGGTGGTGTATAATGTGTATGTAGTGATCTCCCCCTAGTGGTGGTGTATAATCTGTATGTAGTGATCTCCCCCTAGTGGTGGTGTATAATGTGTATGTAGTGATCTCCTCCTAGTGGTGGTGTATAATCTGTATGTAGTGATCTCCCCCTAGTGGTGGTGTATAATCTGTATGTAGTGAGCTCCCCCTAGTGGTGGTGTATAATGTGTATGTAGTGAGCTCCCCCTAGTGGTGGTGTATAATGTGTATGTAGTGAGCTCCCCCTAGTGGTGGTGTATAATGTGTATGTAGTGAGCTCCCCCTAGTGGTGGTGTATAATCTGTATGTAGTGATCTCTCCCTAGTGGTGGTGTATAATCTGTATGTAGTGATCTCCTCCTAGTGGTGGTGTATAATGTGTATGTAGTGAGCTCCCCCAAGTGGTGGTGTATAATGTGTATGTAGTGAGCTCCCCCTAGTGGTGGTGTATAATCTGTATGTAGTGATCTCCCTCTAGTAGTGGTGTATAATCTGTATGTAGTGATCTCCTCCTAGTGGTGGTGTATAATGTGTATGTAGTGATCTCCTCCTAGTGGTGGTGTATAATGTGTATGTAGTGATCTCCCCCTAGTGGTGGTGTATAATGTGTATGTAGTGAGCTCCCCCTAGTGGTGGTGTATAATGTGTATGTAGTGAGCTCCCCCTAGTGGTGGTGTATGTGTATGTAGTGATCTCCTCCTAGTGGTGGGGTATAATGTGTATGTAGTGATCTCCCCCTAGTGGTGGTGTATAATCTGTATGTAGTGAGCTCCCCCTAGTGGTGGTGGATAATGTGTATGTAGTGATCTCCCCCTAGTGGTGGTGTATAATGTGTATGTAGTGATCTCCCCCTAGTGGTAGTGTATAATGTGTATGAAGTGAGCTCCCCCTAGTGGTGGTGTATAATCTGTATGTAGTGAGCTCCCCCTAGTGGTGGTGTATAATGTGTATGTAGTGAGCTCCCCCTAGTGGTGGTGTATAATGTGTATGTAGTGAGCTCCCCCTAGTGGTGGTGTATAATCTGTATGTAGTGAGCTCCCCCTAGTGGTGGTGTATAATGTGTATGTAGTGAGCTCCCCCTAGTGGTGGTGTATAATGTGTATGTAGTGAGCTCCCCCTAGTGGTGGTGTATAATGTGTATGTAGTGAGCTCCCCCTAGTGGTGGTGTATAATCTGTATGTAGTGATCTCTCCCTAGTGGTGGTGTATAATCTGTATGTAGTGATCTCCTCCTAGTGGTGGTGTATAATCTGTATGTAGTGATCTCCTCCTAGTGGTGGTGTATAATGTGTATGTAGTGAGCTCCCCCTAGTGGTGGTGTATAATGTGTATGTAGTGAGCTCTCCCTAGTGGTGGTGTATAATCTGTATGTAGTGATCTCCTCCTAGTGGTGGTGTATAATCTGTATGTAGTGAGCTCCCCCTAGTGGTGGTGTATAATGTGTATGTAGTGAGCTCCCCCTAGTGGTGGTGTATAATGTGTATGTAGTGAGCTCCCCCTAGTGGTGGTGTATAATCTGTATGTAGTGAGCTCCCCCTAGTGGTGGTGTATAATGTGTATGTAGTGAGCTCCCCCTAGTGGTGGTGTATAATGTGTATGTAGTGAGCTCCCCCTAGTGGTGGTGTATAATGTGTATGTAGTGAGCTCCCCCAAGTGGTGGTGTATAATGTGTATGTAGTGAGCTCCCCCTAGTGGTGGTGTATAATCTGTATGTAGTGATCTCCCTCTAGTAGTGGTGTATAATCTGTATGTAGTGATCTCCTCCTAGTGGTGGTGTATAATGTGTATGTAGTGATCTCCCCCTAGTGGTGGTGTATAATGTGTATGTAGTGATCTCCTCCTAGTGGTGGTGTATAATCTGTATGTAGTGATCTCCCCCTAGTGGTGGTGTATAATGTGTATGTAGTGAGCTCCCCCTAGTGGTGGTGTATAATGTGTATGTAGTGATCTCCTCCTAGTGGTGGGGTATAATGTGTATGTAGTGATCTCCCCCTAGTGGTGGTGTATAATCTGTATGTAGTGAGCTCCCCCTAGTGGTGGTGGATAATGTGTATGTAGTGATCTCCCCCTAGTGGTGGTGTATAATGTGTATGTAGTGATCTCCCCCTAGTGGTAGTGTATAATGTGTATGAAGTGAGCTCCCCCTAGTGGTGGTGTATAATCTGTATGTAGTGAGCTCCCCCTAGTGGTGGTGTATAATGTGTATGTAGTGATCTCTCCCTAGTGGTGGTGTATAATCTGTATGTAGTGATCTCCTCCTAGTGGTGGTGTATAATGTGTATGTAGTGAGCTCCCCCAAGTGGTGGTGTATAATGTGTATGTAGTGAGCTCCCCCTAGTGGTGGTGTATAATCTGTATGTAGTGATCTCCCTCTAGTAGTGGTGTATAATCTGTATGTAGTGATCTCCTCCTAGTGGTGGTGTATAATGTGTATGTAGTGATCTCCCCCTAGTGGTGGTGTATAATGTGTATGTAGTGATCTCCTCCTAGTGGTGATGTATAATGTGTATGTAGTGATCTCCTCCTAGTGGTGGTGTATAATCTGTATGTAGTGATCTCCCCCTAGTGGTGGTGTATAATGTGTATGTAGTGAGCTCCCCCTAGTGGTGGTGTATAATGTGTATGTAGTGATCTCCTCCTAGTGGTGGGGTATAATGTGTATGTAGTGATCTCCCCCTAGTGGTGGTGTATAATCTGTATGTAGTGAGCTCCCCCTAGTGGTGGTGTATAATGTGTATGTAGTGAGCTCCCCCTAGTGGTGGTGTATAATGTGTATGTAGTGATCTCCCCCTAGTGGTGGTGTATAATGTGTATGTAGTGAGCTCCCCCTAGTGGTGGTGTATAATCTGTATGTAGTGATCTCCTCCTAGTGGTGGTGTATAATGTGTATGTAGTGAGCTCCCCCAAGTGGTGGTGTATAATGTGTATGTAGTGAGCTCCCCCTAGTGGTGGTGTATAATCTGTATGTAGTGATCTCCCTCTAGTAGTGGTGTATAATCTGTATGTAGTGATCTCCTCCTAGTGGTGGTGTATAATGTGTATGTAGTGATCTCCCCCTAGTGGTGGTGTATAATGTGTATGTAGTGATCTCCTCCTAGTGGTGGTGTATAATCTGTATGTAGTGATCTCCCCCTAGTGGTGGTGTATAATGTGTATGTAGTGAGCTCCCCCTAGTGGTGGTGTATAATGTGTATGTAGTGAGCTCCCCCTAGTGGTGGTGTATAATCTGTATGTAGTGATCTCCCCCTAGTGGTGGTGTATAATGTGTATGTAGTGAGCTCCCCCTAGTGGTGGTGTATAATGTGTATGTAGTGATCTCCTCCTAGTGGTGGGGTATAATGTGTATGTAGTGATCTCCCCCTAGTGGTGGTGTATAATCTGTATGTAGTGATCTCCCCCTAGTGGTGGTGTATAATGTGTATGTAGTGAGCTCCCCCTAGTGGTGGTGTATAATGTGTATGTAGTGATCTCCCCCTAGTGGTGGTGTATAATGTGTATGTAGTGAGCTCCCCCTAGTGGTGGTGTATAATCTGTATGTAGTGATCTCCTCCTAGTGGTGGTGTATAATGTGTATGTAGTGAGCTCCCCCAAGTGGTGGTGTATAATGTGTATGTAGTGAGCTCCCCCTAGTGGTGGTGTATAATCTGTATGTAGTGATCTCCCTCTAGTAGTGGTGTATAATCTGTATGTAGTGATCTCCTCCTAGTGGTGGTGTATAATGTGTATGTAGTGATCTCCCCCTAGTGGTGGTGTATAATGTGTATGTAGTGATCTCCTCCTAGTGGTGGGGTATAATGTGTATGTAGTGATCTCCCCCTAGTGGTGGTGTATAATCTGTATGTAGTGAGCTCCCCCTAGTGGTGGTGTATAATCTGTATGTAGTGATCTCCCTCTAGTAGTGGTGTATAATGTGTATGTAGTGATCTCCTCCTAGTGGTGGTGTATAATGTGTATGTAGTGATCTCCCCCTAGTGGTGGTGTATAATGTGTATGTAGTGATCTCCTCCTAGTGGTGGTGTATAATCTGTATGTAGTGATCTCCCCCTAGTGGTGGTGTATAATGTGTATGTAGTGAGCTCCCCCTAGTGGTGGTGTATAATGTGTATGTAGTGAGCTCCCCCTAGTGGTGGTGTATAATGTGTATGTAGTGAGCTCCCCCTAGTGGTGGTGTATAATGTGTATGTAGTGGGCTCCCCCTAGTGGTGGTGTATAATGTGTATGTAGTGAGCTCCCCCTAGTGGTGGTGTATAATGTGTATGTAGTGATCTCCCCCTAGTGGTGGTGTATAATGTGTATGTAGTGAGCTCCCCCTAGTGGTGGTGTATAATGTGTATGTAGTGATCTCTCCCTAGTGGTGGTGTATAATCTGTATGTAGTGATCTCCTCCTAGTGGTGGTGTATAATGTGTATGTAGTGAGCTCCCCCAAGTGGTGGTGTATAATGTGTATGTAGTGAGCTCCCCCTAGTGGTGGTGTATAATCTGTATGTAGTGATCTCCTCCTAGTGGTGGTGTATAATCTGTATGTAGTGATCTCCCCCTAGTGGTGGTGTATAATGTGTATGTAGTGATCTCCCCCTAGTGGTGGTGTATAATGTGTATGTAGTGATCTCCTCCTAGTGGTGGTGTATAATGTGTATGTAGTGATCTCCCCCTAGTGGTGGTGTATAATCTGTATGTAGTGGTCTCCCCCTAGTGGTGGTGTATAGTCTCTAAGTAGTGATCTCCCCCTAGTGGTGGTGTATAGTCTCTATGTAGTGATCTCCCCCTAGTGGTGGTGTATAATCTGTATGAAGTGAGCTCCCCCTAGTGGTGGTGTATAATCTGTATGTAGTGATCTCCCCCTAGTGTTGGTGTATAATCTGTATGTAGTGATCTCCTCCTAGTGGTAGTGTATAATGTGTATGTAGTGAGCTCCCCCTAGTGGTGGTGTATAATCTGTATGTAGTGATCCCCCCCTAGTGGTGGTGTATAATCTGTATGTAGTGATCTCCCCCTAGTGGTGGTGTATAATCTGTATGTAGTGATCTCCTCCTAGTGGTGGTGTATAATCTGTATGTAGTGACCTCCCCCTAGTGGTGGTGTATAATGTGTATGTAGTGATCTCCCCCTAGTGGTGGTGTATAATGTGTATGTAGTGATCTCCTCCTAGTGGTGGTGTATAATGTGTATGTAGTGATCTCCCCCTAGTGGTGGTGTATAATCTGTATGTTGTGATCTCCTCCTAGTGGTGGTGTATAATGTGTATGTAGTGATCTCCCCCTAGTGGTGGTGTATAATGTGTATGTAGTGATCTCCCCCTAGTGGTAGTGTATAATGTGTATGTAGTGATCTCCCCCTAGTGGTGGTGTATAATCTGTATGTAGTGATCTCCCCCTAGTGGTGGTGTATAATCTGTATGTAGTGAGCTCCCCCTAGTGGTGGTGTATAATGTGTATGTAGTGATCTCCTCCTAGTGGTGGTGTATAATGTGTATGAAGTGAGCTCCCCCTAGTGGTGGTATATAATCTGTATGTAGTGAGATCCCCCTAGTGGTGGTGTATAATCTGTATGTAGTGATCTCCTCCTAGTGGTGGTGTATAATCTGTATGTAGTGATCTCTCCCTAGTGGTGGTGTATAATCTGTATGTAGTGGTCTCCTCCTAGTGGTGGTGTATAATCTGTATGTAGTGATCTCCCCCTAGTGGTGGTGTATAATCTGTATGTAGTGATCTCCTCCTAGTGGTGGTGTATAATCTGTATGTAGTGGTCTCCCCCTAGTGGTGGTGTATAATCTGTATGTAGTGGTCTCCCCCTAGTGGTGGTGTATAGTCTGTATGTAGTGATCTCCCCCTAGTGGTGGTGTATAATCTGTATGAAGTGATCTCCCCCTAGTGGTGGTGTATAATCTGTATGTAGTGATCTCCTCCTAGTGGTGGTGTATAATGTGTATGTAGTGATCTCCCCCTAGTGGTGGTGTATAATGTGTATGTAGTGATCTCCTCCTAGTGGTGGTGTATAATCTGTATGTAGTGATCTCCCCCTAGTGGTGGTGTATAATGTGTATGTAGTGAGCTCCCCCTAGTGGTGGTGTATAATGTGTATGTAGTGAGCTCCCCCTAGTGGTGGTGTATAATGTGTATGTAGTGAGCTCCCCCTAGTGGTGGTGTATAATGTGTATGTAGTGAGCTCCCCCTAGTGGTGGTGTATAATGTGTATGTAGTGAGCTCCCCCTAGTGGTGGTGTATAATGTGTATGTAGTGATCTCTCCCTAGTGGTGGTGTATAATGTGTATGTAGTGAGCTCCCCCTAGTGGTGGTGTATAATCTGTATGTAGTGATCTCTCCCTAGTGGTGGTGTATAATCTGTATGTAGTGATCTCCTCCTAGTGGTGGTGTATAATGTGTATGTAGTGAGCTCCCCCAAGTGGTGGTGTATAATGTGTATGTAGTGAGCTCCCCCTAGTGGTGGTGTATAATCTGTATGTAGTGATCTCCTCCTAGTGGTGGTGTATAATCTGTATGTAGTGATCTCCCCCTAGTGGTGGTGTATAATGTGTATGTAGTGATCTCCCCCTAGTGGTGGTGTATAATGTGTATGTAGTGATCTCCTCCTAGTGGTGGTGTATAATGTGTATGTAGTGATCTCCCCCTAGTGGTGGTGTATAATCTGTATGTAGTGGTCTCCCCCTAGTGGTGGTGTATAGTCTCTAAGTAGTGATCTCCCCCTAGTGGTGGTGTATAGTCTCTATGTAGTGATCTCCCCCTAGTGGTGGTGTATAATCTGTATGAAGTGAGCTCCCCCTAGTGGTGGTGTATAATCTGTATGTAGTGATCTCCCCCTAGTGTTGGTGTATAATCTGTATGTAGTGATCTCCTT
This sequence comes from Engystomops pustulosus, assembly GCF_040894005.1. NCBI lineage: Eukaryota > Metazoa > Chordata > Amphibia > Anura > Leptodactylidae > Engystomops > Engystomops pustulosus. Next base: position 4,177,306 of record NC_092413.1, read on the forward strand.
CTAGTGGTAGTGTATAATGTGTATGTAGTGAGCTCCCCCTAGTGGTGGTGTATAATCTGTATGTAGTGATCTCCCCCTAGTGGTGGTGTATAATCTGTATGTAGTGATCTCCCCCTAGTGGTGGTGTATAATCTGTATGTAGTGAGCTCCCCCTAGTGGTGGTGTATAATCTGTATGTAGTGATCTCCTCCTAGTGGTGGTGTATAATGTGTATGTAGTGATCTCCCCCTAGTGGTGGTGTATAATGTGTATGTAGTGATCTCCCCCTAGTGGTAGTGTATAATGTGTATGTAGTGATCTCCCCCTAGTGGTGGTGTATAATCTGTATGTAGTGATCTCCCCCTAGTGGTGGTGTATAATCTGTATGTAGTGAGCTCCCCCTAGTGGTGGTGTATAATGTGTATGTAGTGATCTCCTCCTAGTGGTGGTGTATAATGTGTATGAAGTGAGCTCCCCCTAGTGGTGGTATATAATCTGTATGTAGTGAGATCCCCCTAGTGGTGGTGTATAATCTGTATGTAGTGATCTCCTCCTAGTGGTGGTGTATAATCTGTATGTAGTGATCTCTCCCTAGTGGTGGTGTATAATCTGTATGTAGTGATCTCCTCCTAGTGGTGGTGTATAATCTGTATGTAGTGATCTCCCCCTAGTGGTGGTGTATAATCTGTATGTAGTGATCTCCTCCTAGTGGTGGTGTATAATCTGTATGTAGTGGTCTCCCCCTAGTGGTGGTGTATAATCTGTATGTAGTGGTCTCCCCCTAGTGGTGGTGTATAGTCTGTATGTAGTGATCTCCCCCTAGTGGTGGTGTATAATCTGTATGAAGTGATCTCCCCCTAGTGGTGGTGTATAATCTGTATGTAGTGATCTCCTCCTAGTGGTGGTGTATAATCTGTATGTAGTGAGCTCTCCCTAGTGGTGGTGTATAATATGTATGTAGTGATCTCCTCCTAGTGGTGGTGTATAATCTGTATGTAGTGGTCTCCCCCTAGTGGTGGTGTATAATCTGTATGTAGTGATCTCCTCCCAGTGGTGGTGTATAATCTGTATGTAGTGAGCTCGCCCTAGTGGTGGTGTATAATATGTATGTAGTGATCTCCTCCTAGTGGTGGTGTATAATCTGTATGTAGTGAAATCCCAATAGTGGTGGTGTATACTGTGTATGTAGTGATCTCCCCCTAGTGGTGGTGTATAATCTGTATGTAGTGAGCTCCCCCTAGTGGTGGTGTATAATCTGTATGTAGTGATCTCCCCCTAGTGGTGGTGTATAATGTGTATGTAGTGTTCTCCCCCTAGTGGTGGTGTATAATCTGTATGTAGTGGTCTCCCCCTAGTGGTGGTGTATAGTCTCTATGTAGTGATCTCCCCCTAGTGGTGGTGTATAGTCTCTATGTAGTGATCTCCCCCTAGTGGTGGTGTATAATCTGTATGAAGTGAGCTCACCCTAGTGGTGGTGTATAATCTGTATGTAGTGATCTCCTCCTAGTGTTGGTGTATAATCTGTATGTAGTGATCTCCTCCTAGTGGCAGTGTAAAATGTGTATGTAGGGAGCTCCCCCTAGTGGTGGTGTATAATCTGTATGTAGTGAGCTCCCCCTAGTGGTGGTGTATAATCTGTATGTAGTGATCTCCCCCTAGTGGTGGTGTATAATCTGTATGTAGTGATCTCCTCCTAGTGGTGGTGTATAATCTGTATGTAGTGATCTCCTCCTAGTGGTGGTGTATAATGTGTATGTAGTGAGCTCGCCCTAGTGGTGGTGTATAATGTGTATGTAGTGATCTCCCCCTAGTGGTGGTGTATAATGTGTATGTAGTGAGCTCGCCCTAGTGGTGGTGTATAATGTGTATGTAGTGATCTCCCCCTAGTGGTGGTGTATAATGTGTATGTAGTGATCTCCTCCTAGTGGTGGTGTATAATCTGTATGTAGTGATCTCCCCCTAGTGGTGGTGTATAATGTGTATGTAGTGATCTCCTCCTAGTGGTGGTGTATAATCTGTATGTAGTGATCTCCTCCTAGTGGTGGTGTATAATCTGTATGTAGTGAGCTCCCCCAAGTGGTGGTGTATAATCTGTATGTAGTGATCTCCTCCTAGTGGTGGTGTATAATGTGTATGTAGTGATCTCCCCCTAGTGGTGGTGTATAATGTGTATGTAGTGATCTCCTCCTAGTGGTGGTGTATAATCTGTATGTAGTGATCTCCTCCTAGTGGTGGTGTATAATCTGTATGTAGTGAGCTCCTCCTAGTGGTGGTGTATAATCTGTATGTAGTGATCTCCTCCTAGTGGTGGTGTATAATGTGTATGTAGTGATCTCCCCCTAGTGGTGGTGTATAATGTGTATGTAGTGATCTCCCCTAGTGGTGGTGTATAATGTGTATGTAGTGATCTCCCCCTAGTGGTGGTGTATAATGTGTATGTAGTGATCTCCCCCTAGTGGTGGTGTATAATGTGTATGTAGTGATCTCCCCCTAGTGGTGGTGTATAATCTGTATGTAGTGAGCTCCCCCTAGTGGTGGTGTATAATCTGTATGTAGTGATCTCCTCCTAGTGGTGGTGTATAATCTGTATGTAGTGATCTCCCCCTAGTGGTGGTGTATAATGTGTATGCAGTGATCTCCTCCTAGTGGTGGTGTATAATGTGTATGTAGTGAGCTCCCCCTAGTGGTGGTGTATAATGTGTATGTAGTGATCTCCTCCTAGTGGTGGTGTATAATGTGTATGTAGTGATCTCCTCCTAGTGGTGGTGTATAATCTGTATGTAGTGATCTCCCCCTAGTGGTGGTGTATAATGTGTATGTAGTGATCTCCTCCTAGTGGTGGTGTATAATGTGTATGTAGTGATCTCCTCCTAGTGGTGGTGTATAATCTGTATGTAGTGATCTCCTCCTAGTGGTGGTGTATAATGTGTATGTAGTGAGCTCCCCCTAGTGGTGGTGTATAATGTGTATGTAGTGATCTCCTCCTAGTGGTGGTGTATAATGTGTATGTAGTGATCTCCCCCTAGTGGTGGTGTATAATGTGTATGTAGTGATCTCCCCCTAGTGGTGGTGTATAATGTGTATGTAGTGATCTCCTCCTAGTGGTGGTGTATAATGTGTATGTAGTGAGCTCCCCCTAGTGGTGGTGTATAATGTGTATGTAGTGATCTCCTCCTAGTGGTGGTGTATAATGTGTATGTAGTGATCTCCCCCTAGTGGTGGTGTATAATGTGTATGTAGTGATCTCCCCCTAGTGGTGGTGTATAATGTGTATGTAGTGATCTCCCCCTAGTGGTGATGTATAATGTGTATGTAGTGATCTCCTCCTAGTGGTGGTGTATAATCTGTATGTAGTGATCTCTCCCTAGTGGTGGTGTATAATCTGTATGTAGTGATCTCCCCCTAGTGGTGGTGTATAATCTGTATGTAGTGATCTCCCCCTAGTGGTGGTGTATAATGTGTATGTAGTGATCTCCCCCTAGTGGTGGTGTATAATCTGTATGTAGTGATCTCCTCCTAGTGGCAGCGGTGGTGAAGGGGTTACCCGGCAGCCGGAGGACAAAACATCTGCAGGTCTTTGATGTAATAGAGACCAAACAAAATGTAAATGCCCCTATAATAATGTAAATCAAGATGTTATATAGAGCTTCAAAGGGTCTCAGTACCTCTGTGTGATGCAAAAGAGAGGGAACCCACAGAGAGACCAAACACATAAGAGAACAGCGCCCCCTGTATGTACACCCTGAGAAAGGGCACAGCGCCCCCTGTATGTACACCCTGAGAAAGGGCACAGCGCCCCCTGTATGTACACCCTGAGAAAGGACACAGCGCCCCCTGTATGTACACCCTGAGAAAGGGCACAGCGCCCCCTGTATGTACACCCTGAGAAAGGGCACGGCGCCCCCTGTATGTACACCCTGAGAAAGGGCACGGCGCCCCCTGTATGTACACCCTGAGAAAGGGCACAGCGCCCCCTGTATGTACACTCTGAGAAAGGGCACAGCGCCCCCTGTATGTACACCCTGAGAAAGGGCACAGCGCCCCCTGTATGTACACCCTGAGAAATGGCACGGCGCCCCCTGTATGTACACTCTGAGGAAGGGCACAGCGCCCCCTGTATGTACACCCTGAGAAAGGGCACAGCGCCCCCTGTATGTACACCCTGAGAAAGGGCACAGCGCCCCCTGTATGTACACCCTGAGAAAGGGCACAGCGCCCCCTGTATGTACACTCTGAGAAAGGGCACAGCGTCTCCTGTCATGAGGGCATGAAGGGAGTCGCGGCTGGAGACATATTTCTATACTATTCTATAAATATACGCAGCATGGCCGCCCTGCCTCTAGATGTATCGGGTGGCACCGCACGGCGCCGGTGTGTGATAAATCTCCCCCACTGTCTGTATTCTGACCACTTCTCATTCAGGGTCCAGTGGGTCCTTGTGGTGCACCTTGTGCTCCGTCCTGTGTCCCCCTCCCCACTCCAGTGCAGACCTCCAGCAGTGTTGGGGGGATCGGTAGTGACACCTCTTATTGCCCTTTGTCCTCCATTATCTCAATCAAAGGAGCAAGGGCCCCTCCGGGACAAGAGGTCAGGGTAAACAAGCAGCCAGTGTCAGCTGTCAGAGGAATGTGTCCTCCTTCCTAAAGGGACAAGTTCAATATTATCCTCCAGAAATATTCAGGGCAAAAGACAACAATAAAGTCAGCGACTAATGGAGAATCCTAAGAAGTTCAGCTGCACAGAGCGTCTCATACTTACCACTAAGTCACCATCCCGAGTGACGAACATCCAGCACCATGTACAGAAGAAGCTGTGGATGAGCAAAGTGCCTCCAGGAGAGCACAACCAACCTTAGGCCACACAAGACCCGGCTCTGGCATCTGCCAAGTGTTAGGTGCAAGTTCAGCAGCACAAAGAATAGCAAAAGCACCGCAAAACAGAAGAGAACTGAGAAGATGTCAGGTCACAGGGTCAAGGCCGTAGATATGACATCATGGTGGCTCTCAAATATCTCCTATCTGTGCTCAGTGTTATGGTCGTCCTCGATGAGCATCTGAATATGTGGTGGACACTGGGACATGAAAGTGCAGAATAACTAGAGAATATGACAACATAATGCAAACACTGGGTTATAAATGATGGGACTTCAGGGGACAGATGTGTTGGAGAAGTTCTGGCTGCATCATTCCCGGCCGGGACCTTGGACCACGTGTGGCTGTTATTATTATTATCAGTTTCATCCATGTGGCCCTCAAGAACTTTGCCCTGGATAACATAACACATGTGTTGCCTCGGAGTGCCCAACCTCTCACCCACTAAGTGCCCTGAAAACCAGAGCAAGGACCATGGCCGGGTCCTTCCTCCACTCCACAAAAACATGTCATTCTTAGAGGCTGGGGGGTTATCGATGTGCAATGACTTCAGAACATCTGACCTGCAGTTCCATCCATTTCCAGGCAGCGACACTTTAAGGAAGTGACTTGTGGCTGAACGTGTCCTTTGTCCTACTGTACACAGGTCATCAGAGCCTAAGAATAGAGTCACCATCCTCATAAGAAGACGTCAAATGTAGCAGAGGGGAGCGTGGAGGTTTTAGTGGTTTTATTCCCATCCAAGGCTGATAGGAATTTTCTACATGACCCAAAAATATCTCTTAGAAATTTTGTAGCCAGGAACTTCCTCTCAGTCATCACAGATCTACCCCTGGCATCCGAGCATGGCCGCTATCCCTAACCTTGGCTTGGTTCTACAAATCCATCTCTGCCGACTCAGAGTGACCCAACATATGTTTTGTAGCCAATGTCTATGGGACACATTTACTTACAAAGTCACTCGAGTTCACTGAAGACTCACTAAGATCCTGCGCCAGAAATCATGACTGTGTCGCCTCCCCGCTCAGGTCCAACAGATTTCACCATCTTAGGGCTGGCGACACAATTTGAATGTTAAATACTGCGCTCAGTCCAAATCAGACGGATCGTCCAACGGCCGCCAGGGTAGCTGCGCCACAAAAGGGTCACATGCATCACAATCCCACACACTTCTTAGATACCTGTGTAAGGCGCTTGAAGAAGCTGCACTGCCCGAATAATGTGCAGAACGTGACCCTAAACCCGTAAATGAACCCCATCGTATGTGTCCAAAATGTGACCGACAACATCTCCTCGGACCTAAACCCTCGAGGGCAGCGCACAGGAGATCACTGCTTTGCCACTGCTTAGCTGCATGCACTGTTTTCTGCAGGACTCCCATGCGGTTCTGCATCGAATGCCTGGGGGCTCATGAAGGCTCCTGGAGATTCGTGATGAGGCCTTCATCACCGGAGACATAATTTACGCTCCCATTGTTGATCTTTTATGGCACTGATAGAATGCTGACACACGAGGAATACGAGCTAAGGATCATGGTGTGGGCTGCATTAGTAGCTTGCCTTTCACCTCGGGTGACCTCCAGGGAGGCTGCTCATTGCCGTTCGTAGAGCCCAACCATATCACGTCCGCGGCGAAAGATAAAACAATTTACTCTTAAGAGAAACACAAGACGTGATGTTTAAAGAGGAAATCAGTGAGCGATGCGTGAGCGCCCCCTCCGCTGACAGACTCCGCTATACCTCGACTTTCATCTGGGTCTCTCCATTGTAAATATTTTTATAAGAGCGAAGCGACTTTCAGACAGATCTGTGAATTTCTAATGTCTTGAGCCCTGATTCCCTCCAGGCATTTGTATATTGTATGAGCTGGGGATGGCCGGCTCGAGGCGCGCTGCGGTACGTGCACTCAGGAAAACCTTCATGGAGGATTGGGAAGAGCGGGAAGAAGAGGAGGATGTCGGAGCTCTAGGGGTGCATCCAAAACAAAGCGAGGCTATTCTGTCAGCTTGGAAAAACAAAAACAGTTTTGGTTGGTTTTCGGATGCAAAACAGAAGAAAAGCCTCAATCTGTTTTTTGCAAACCTCATCAGAATCAGTCCCCAAAAATGGCAAGTCTAAAACAGCTGCAATGTAACATCGGTCCCTGCAGTAAGAAGGGCATCAAATCACCTAAAACCCACAGATTTCAACTCCCAACTTACCTGACACATCTGTTTTATTGCTTGATGCTCTTGTCCTCAGGTGAAGTGATTCCCTTTTTTTCATTCAGAACACATACATGCTCAGCCAAGCGAATGTGAGGATAGAAAGATATATAAGCACCTTAAAGGGAACCAATCATCTCTCGGGTCACATATAAACTAAATATATGAGATATAACCCATGCACAAAGTGTTTGTGGGAGGTGGGTGGTTTGGCTGTGCCTCATGCACCTCTCATGCCCTGGTGCAGGTGATACTTTATTACTTTTATTAATGTTTCTGTTCTGAGTAGGAGCCTGGATGGAGCCTCCGGTAGAACGTGCTGAGGGTTGGCACCATGCGCCCCATATCTGTATTACCTATCAATAATAAATCGCAGGTGTGGCGTCTCACCAGCACATCTGTGTGTAATCAGGAGCCTAGAAGAGCCCTGGCCCGGGTCCACCGCGCTGACCTTCAGAGGCTGCGCCCTGGTGTGGAGCATCTCCATGGAGCTGAAGGTTAAGTAATTGCTTTGTTTCTCTCACAATCCCACAGTGATAGCAAGTCGTCAGCCGAGCCTCAACTGGAAGCGAATGTAAACAAGATGCGGACGACCGCTACAATGATAACAACTTCATTTTGTCCATCATCAAACACTGATGGTTCATTGATGGAAAGACATTAGAAGATCAAGGTGTTGTGTATATCTGGATAAATGGATACAATGGGGCTCATTTACTAAGGGTCGTTAAGTTTCCTGAAAATTTCCATTTTGTGCCGAATTGCCCTGGGGTTTTGGCGCACGCGATCGGATTGTGGCGCATCAGCACCGCCTTGCACGCGACAGAAATCAGGGGGGCAGCGTGGCCGTCAGACAACCTGCCGGATACGGACAAACCGCAGAATTTAAAAAAAGGATTTGTGTCGCTAGATCATGCACTCACATGCACCGGGAAGAAGAAGGTGAACTCCGGCGGACCTCAGCGCAGCAGCGACATGGGCAGGAAGTCGGACGCACAATGTTATCCCCGTCGGACAACGCACCACGAGATCGCGACGGGACCGGGTAAGTAAACAACAATCTGGGGAAATCGGACCTCTAAGAGACGGCGGGCAGGGAACCTCACAGAGGTGTGCCATATGTAACAGGGCAGGAGCCCCACAGGCTCATTTCTCGAGGACATAAGGAGCAAAAAGAAGAATGGATCCGGCAGAGCGGGCACACACCTGCAGGTAAGTCTGGTGGTAGATGTCCTTTAAGGCATCTATTCCTCCTGGACTTGGATGGGGAGGTGTGATGAGGCCGATAATCACTGGACCCGCGGGTCACTGCATCGTGTCATTATTGTTTGTCTTGTATGTGCTGTTCTTGGCTTCTGCGGCACAAATAAACAGTTTACTTTGTATTCCTCTTTAATAAATTCCTCTTCTCTGTGGGTGTGTGATGTCCCTTGGCCCAGGGCCCTCAATGCGCTGCTCCTGCCCTTCACTCCCTTACAGGAGACATGGATTAAGCACCATGAGGGCTCCTATTAAGATCTTGGATAAGAGGCAGGCAATATAGGCAGCGGCATAGGGCAGCAGTGATAACATATGTATCAAATGTATATGCAACACTCAACAATATAAAATGATATTCCATATAAATCTATGTATCACAGTTCTGCTGCTACTAACAACTAACACAAAGGTATTATCACATGTCTCAACAGGGATAATAACTGACAGTGGCTGCACAGAGCACAGCAGTGTGAGGACACGCCCCCCAGCTACAATCCTGGAATGTAAATACATATTTCACACTCCTGCTGCTACTAACAGGATCCCTTTAAAAGATAATTAAGGATCACATCCAGATAAAACATTATCCTTTCTCCTAGAAGTAAGGGACAGTATAAGATATCTTGTAGGAGAGTGTCCCATGCACAGTCCCTTCTGGCAGTGAGGTCAGCGCGGATGCTCGCCAGTGTCTGAATGTGGCGGATTAGATCCATGTTAATAGAAGTAAGAAGATACAAGTGCGGTGACATCACACTGACCACATCTGTATACAACATCGCTAAGTGTTTCCAGGCCGAGCAGATGGCTCCTGTCTGTTCTTCTCGCATCTTCCCTGTAGGTCTCCGAGCATCCAGCTTGTGTTTGTAAAGAAAACCACCTCGTGTCCAGGCAGCAAACACAGAAGGCGGAGGGGAGGTCACAGACCGACACGTGCAATTATCACGGTTTAACAGAATTTATTAAATCACACTGCACAAAGTGCACTGGAGTTTATCTAGCTCCGCAATGGCCAGAATAGTGAGTGCAGCTCTGCAGTATAATACAGGATGTAACTCAGGATCAGTACAGGATAAGTAATGTCATGTATGTACACAGTGACTGCACCAGCAGCAGAATAGTGAGTGCAGCTCTGGAGTATAATACAGGATGTAACTCAGGATCAGTACAGGATAAGTAATGTCATGTATGTACACAGTGACTGCACCAGCAGCAGAATAGTGAGTGCAGCTCTGGGGTATAATACAGGATGTAACTCAGGATCAGTACAGGATAAGTAATGTCATGTATGTACACAGTGACTGCACCAGCAGCAGAATAGTGAGTGCAGCTCTGGGGTATAATACAGGATGTAACTCAGGATCAGTACAGGATCAGTAATGTCATGTATGTACACAGTGACTGCACCAGCAGCAGAATAGTGAGTGCAGCTCTGGGGTATAATACTGGATGTAACTCAGGATCAGTACAGGATAAGTAATGTCATGTATGTACACAGTGACTGCACCAGCAGCAGAATAGTGAGTGCAGCTCTGGGGTATAATACAGGATGTAACTCAGGATCAGTACAGGATAAGTAATGTCATGTATGTACACAGTGACTGCACCAGCAGCAGAATAGTGAGTGCAGCTCTGGGGTATAATACAGGATGTAACTCAGGATCAGTACAGGATCAGTAATGTCATGTATGTACACAGTGACTGCACCAGCAGCAGAATAGTGAGTGCAGCTCTGGGGTATAATACTGGATGTAACTCAGGATCAGTACAGGATAAGTAATGTCATGTATGTACACAGTGACTGCACCAGCAGCAGAATAGTGAGTGCAGCTCTGGGGTATAATACAGGATGTAACTCAGGATCAGTACAGGATAAGTAATGTCATGTATGTACACAGTGACTGCACCAGCAGCAGAATAGTGCGTGCATCTCTGGAGATCGTTATCTCATTAGCAGAGGGTGTGGCTGTGTGTGGAGCTGCTGTGTGTTTGTGCTCCTGAGCTCCTGGAGGAAGATCTGCCCGCCCAGGGCCTGCTCTCTCCTCTCCCAGGGAGGGAGTTAGGTTCCTGGGGATGAGTGAGGGAGCCAAGTCCCAGGCTCCTGCTTCCCGGTCTAGGCCGGCGGGAGGCAGGAAAGGACAGCAACCGGCCAGCGCTATGGAGGACTCAGGGGTGAGACGTTCCACCCGGAGTCGTAGCAATACGGCTCCTGCTCCCCCTGAGAAGCGGAGAACCCAGAAGCTGAATGCCCAAGTCGGTGCGGGTGGGAGCGGTCCTTCCGGGGCTGGAGTTATGAAGCGGAGTGCTCACAGAGGTAAGGCTGACCATGCGGTGGGAGGCTGGGCGGTGCAGGGACCCCGGGAGTCTTTGTCCACCTATGCCTCCCGGGTCCAGAGCTGCGTTGTGCCCGTGCCAGGGTGAATACAGCAATGGGGAAGCAGAGGTCAGAGATTACCAGTGAAATTAAAAGACTAAAATCAGACATTGAGAAGCTTCTTATAAGAAAGACTTTTATTAGCGAGAACGGCGGTCCATTCAAGGAAAAATTGTTGAATGATGACAGATTTGCAGAAATGGCTGACAACAGAGAGCAAAGGCTGAAGGGGTTGCAGCCTGCGAGCCAGGTGGAGGAGGAGGATGATGATGATGATAACGAGCTGCAGGACACACCTGGCGGCCTGCAGGAAGATCAGCAGGCCTCGTGCAGTGGGCCCCCTGCAGGACAGCCAGCAGTAACACCTCGCTCGGGGGAGGACAGTGACACCGGCAGCCAGGGAGGGGCGCTCATGGCGGAGATCCGGCTGCTCGAGTCCCCAGTGCGCATGGAAAACTTTTCTTTTGGTGACGAACTCCCAGAGGAAGCCGCTGGGGGGAGCAGCCGGAGGAAGGCGAAGAAGACCAGGCCCAAGCAGCAAGAAGAGGTAAGATTCATCTTTACCCCCCTCCCTGTACACCCCCCCGAGCACAGCGCAGGGTCAGCTCACTGTGCAAGCCCTGCTACCCAAACCCCCCCGAGTTCTGCTGTGGACCCGGTGCAAAGGTGCAGGGAGATTACAAAGCCAGGTGGCGAGGCGCAAGGCTCCATCTCTGCTTGTAGTAGTGGAAATGGAGCAGGGAAAGCATCGGCTGAAAGGCCGGACACTGAGTGTCGCCCCGCGGGGGGCGCTCCATCTAGCACCGGCACTGTGGCCTGCTCCCCAGGGGGAGGGGGGGCAGCCTGGTGTCGGCGTCGGTTACGGGTCCCAACTCCAGTCCTCCCAGCGGTGGCGATTTCTCTATGGGAAAAAAAGTCCTGTTTTGTATTGGAACTGGTAATACTGAAAATAGACATCCTGTAGAGACTGGTGAAAGACGGACGGCGAGCAAACGCAAACTGACATCTGACGCCGAAGAAGCGGAGGGCAAAAGCCAATCTGGGGTTGGGGTCACCTCTGGACGACCCATGCAGGCCGGGGGAATTGGTTCTGTGGAGGTGGCCTCTGCCCCTACGGCCAGAGATGCTGAGGCTGTCCTGCCGTCCGTCGTTACTGCTGGTCCAGCGAGTGTGAATGGTGCTGTGGCTGAAAGGTCGTTATCAGGGGTAGAAAATGCAGGTGATGGTGGTGCTGTGAGTAGAGATGGTGGTATGGAGAGAGGTATTGCTGGGACTAGTGGTGCTGCTATGGTGGGAGGTGATGTTGTTACTATGAGTGGAAGTGTTGCTGTGGATGAGGGGGCTGTTGTGAGTGGCAGGGCTGCTGTGAGTGGAGATGGTGGTATGGAGAGAGGTATTGCTGGGACTAGTGGTGCTGCTATGGCGGGAGGTGTTGCTGTAACTGGGGAGGTTCCTGTGAGTAGAGATACTGGTGTGGCTGGAGGTGTTGCTGGGACTTGTGGTGATGCTATGGTGGGAGGTGATGGTGTTGTGGGATGTTTTGCAGGTAATAAGAGGGCTGTTATGAGTGGCGGTATGGTGGGATCTGGTCCTGTTGTGCCCCCAGCGGTGGCAACCCCCAGCGGTGGCAGAAGTTATGCCAGTGTCACTGCTGTGGGAGATTTCGCATCCTCCTCGTCTTCGGGCCCTAGGGGCAATATTTTGCAGCAGCGTCTTCTGGAAGCTCTGAGAAAAGGGGAAAGATCAATCACTGTAGAGGGTGGAGAGGTTGATCTGTCCTTCTGGATAGAGAGGCACGGCCTTGGAGCCTTCCGAGAAAATAGAGGGGGGGAAACTGCATGGTCCCTCCCGACAGCCGGGCCAGGTGGCGCCCGTAGGAATGTGGTCCGTCTTAGGTGGCGGGGCAGTGATGCGTGTCCACCTAGAACTAAGGTGGTTGAGCTCCTCCTAGAGATGGGCTTCAAGGCAATAGACATCTTTGCCTTGATTCATCCTTATGGCACATCTGAGTTCGATGTCAGTTTTGTTCGCCCAGAGGGACTTGAGCTCTTCTGGGGGAATTATGAGCTGAAAAAGAACATGCCCGGTTGGCGAGACTTTGCTGTTCAGGCGGTGTCTCGCCAAAACCAGGTCAAGAAAGTGACCGTTTTAACCCGTAATGAATCACTTTCTTGCTATGACATCATGACTTGGCTTGGGCGATATGGTGAAGTATTGGAGACGCCAAGGAAAAATCGGGACGAGTTTGGTATCTGGTCAGGGGCCTGGACCTTTATGATGAAGTTAAAGGTTTCAGGTAACTCGGTTGCCCACATCCCTTCATCAGCCTTCCTGGGGAGGGATCGCATCCAGATCTTCTACCAGGGTCAGCCCAAGCTGTGCCACATGTGCGGTGACCCCACACATTTCAGCGCAAACTGCACCGTGCAGAATTGCGCGTTGTGTGGGGGTGTCGGCCATCTCGCTGCATCCTGTAAGCAGATTCCGTGTCACCTGTGTGGTGACTTAGGTCACCCGTTCAGCCGTTGTCCTCGTTCTTTTGCTAATGCGGTTCTGGCTCCGGTGGGTGAAGGCCATGAGGCCGAATCTGCTGGGGAGGGGACTAGCAGAGGCGGAGGAACTGAGGGGCCAGGGAAGAAAGATAAGAAAGTGACGCCATCACGACAGAGGCGTCAGGAGAGGCGCCAGAGGGACAGGGAGGTGGGGGAGTCGCGGGTCACTGCCCCCGGCCCTGTCCTTCAGCCCACTCTTGTTGCTGAGGCCCCGAGGAATGATGAGTTGGATGAGGAGGTCAGGAGGATCCAGAGGGAGGAAGCGGCCACGCTCTCAGAATCCTCCCATTATGAGAGTATGGATGAGGATAGTAGGGCGTGGCTACAGGAAAAGCGCAAGCAGGGCAAAAGGAAAAAGAAAAAGAAGGGAGATTTACAATCTTCTCTCACCCTGACTCAGAAGCCAAAGGAAGGTAAAACTGATTCCCCTCTGGTTGGTCTTTCCAACTGGTTCCAAGCCCTTGACAACGTCTCTGCCTCAGAGGTTGAGGGTGAGGTTCCGGAGAGGGCGGGAGGGCTTTCAGGAGATGCTGAGTCTTCCGCTGAGGATGCTTCGTCCTCAGAATGGGAGACTGACCTGGAGTCCGGAGACGAGGATGAAAGAGCTGATATGGACACTACAGTTTCAAAAAAGAGAGGGAAAGGGTCCTCTTCTGAAACTGAGGAAAAGGGTGGTGGGAAAAAGAAAGCCGTCTAACTCAATCATTCATGATGGCGGCACCCACTCCGTTGACGCTGGCGTCCATTAATGTCGCCAGCATTAAGTCTGATGCGGCTAGATTTGCGGCCTTTGATTTTCTCGGCCGTGTTGAAGCCGACATTTTATTTTTGCAGGAGACCAGGCTGCCAGATTTGGCCGCCGTGTTTAAAGCTAAGAGGGAATGGAGACACGGGCCTTCCTATTGGTCTCTTGCGGCCGAGCCGTATAGCGGAGTGGCGGTCCTTTTTACCGCATCGGTAGAATGCCGACGAGTTATTGAGCTAGAAATGGGGAGGTGCCTGATCCTGGATGTCCTCATGAAGGGACAAGAACTTCGCCTAATTAACATCTATGGTCCCCAGTCCAAGTGGGACAGGAAGTGTCTCTTTATGAGGATCTACCTTTTTACAAGTCGGCAGGTGGTCTTTGGAGGGGACTTCAATGCTGTCACGAGGTCCCAGGATAGGGGAGGTTCCAGAGACAAGCTGACTTATGATAGCGTCGCTCTTAATAGCATAGCCAGTGAGGCTCGCCTGGTGGATGTCCACATCCGGCACACCCCAGGCCACGCGGGGTTCACCTATTATAGGGGTAGCTGTAGGTCTAGAATAGACAGGTTTTATTTAAAGGAGGAAGCCATCTCTTCAGCAGTGTCCGTTGTTGAGGTGGAATTCTCCGACCACTGTTTAATTTTGTTTTCTCTGAATGTTACAGAGACCCCCCGGATGGGAAGAGGCTATTGGAAGCTCAATTCGTCTCTCCTGGAGGAAGCGGAGATCAGACAATCCTTTGAGGACTTTCTTCAGAGCCAGGTACCATTGCTGGGCCTTTGTAGCAGTAAGTCAGAGTGGTGGGAGATGCTCAAGAAAAGGGTGGCGAGATTCTTCCGCCAGCTCTCGAGCCTCAGGAGCCTGGACAGGTACCGCCTGTATCAGGGCCTGAGGAGGAAACTCGAGCATCTCGTCTCGACTGGAGGTAGTCGTGAGGACATCTCCAGAGTGAAATCCTTGCTGAAGAGGTGTCAGTACGATAGACACGCATCTTTGGTTTTTGAGAGGGATTACGGGAAATACCGCTCGCCCGACCCTTACAGAAACTGCAAGATGTCAGTGAATGGTAAAGTTGTCACAGGACTGGTTGACAGTACGGGATCCCTGAAAAGGTCCAGATCAGGGATTCTGGAGGTCGTCAGATCCTTCTACTCGCACCTCTTGGGCAGGAAGGATCTAGATCGGGATGTGATGTCGGCTTTCCTGGCAGAAACTGTCCCTGAGCCAGGAGTAGACCCCTCTCTTGATATTTTGACAGAGATGATCAGGGAAGAGGAAGTCAGCCAGGCGATTGAAGGGCTCGCCCTCAAGAAATCGCCAGGTCCGGATGGCTTAACATCTGAGTTTTATAAGACCTTTAAGGACGCCTTGGTTCCCCTCTTGACCGAGGTATATAATGAGTGTCTTTCCTTGGGCGCTCTGCCGAAGTCAATGAGGAGGTCAGTCCTGATCATCCTGTCAAAGGGTAAGGACCGATCTCGTATTGAGAACTGGCGTCCCATAGCGCTTCTCAATGCGGACAGAAAGGTTTTGGCAAAGGTGCTGTATAATCGGCTGGTGCAGTTTGCACCCCGGCTCCTTTCGGGGACCCAGCACTGCTCTGTTCCAGGCCGCAGTACATTTAGTGCTGTGCTTTGTGTCCGGGAGGCAGTGGAGCAGGGCAGGGCTGGTAACTGAAAGGGGTACTTGCTGTCCTTGGATCAGGCAAAAGCGTTTGATCGGGTTAACCACGAGTACCTCTGGTCTGTCCTTCTGAGGTATGGCCTGCCGGGGAAGTTTGTCAATTGGCTAAAGGTTTTGTACGCAGGGGCAGAGAGTTTCCCGCTTGTGAACGGTTGGATTGGCCGCTCTTTTGAGGTCGGGTCTGGTGTTCGCCAGGGTTGTCCTCTGAGCCCACTACTGTACGTGTTCGCGATTGACCCATTCCTTAGGAGGGTTGATCGTGGGCCGTTAGTGGGAGTCGGGATGGACCGGGCAGCACCGGAAGCCACTCTAAGGGTGGTAGCGTATGCTGATGATGTCACCCTTTTCGTGTCCTCGGGAGGGGAGGCGCAATGGGTGATGTCAGAGGTTGACCGCTACTCAGAGGCTTCTGGGTCCAAGATCAACCGGGATAAGTGTGAGAGTCTCTGGCTGGGAGAGGGAGGTCCAGGCTTTGATCTCCCGGACACTCTTCCAGGGCCCCAGGACTCCGCCAAAGTTCTCGGCATCGATTTCGGCCAGGGGGATTACCCCATGCAAAACTGGGACGGCAGGCTTAAGATCGCCGCTCAGAAGGTGGACCAGTGGAAGGGTTGGTCTTTGACCCTCAGAGAAAGGGTTAATCTGATCAAAACTTACCTGCTGCCGTTGCTGATATATCTTGGCAGTGTGTGCATGTTGCCAGAGCCCCTCTGGACTCGGGTCTACAGTCTGTTCTTCCAGCTGTTATGGGGGAATAGGCTGAACCTTATCAAGAGGGAGGTTACTTACCGCACGAGGAGACAAGGAGGGTTGTGTATGGTCAACCCTGTGGTGTTCCTAGTGAATACCTTTCTTAAGATCAATGTAGCAAACCTCTGGAAAGAGAGGGCTCCTCCGTGGGTATACTCCTGCAGGGGATGGTTTCGGCCTTTCTTCCAGGAATGGGAGACAGGAGGATAAGTGAAGGATCTCCGTACACCACATGGGCATCTTCCGGCTTACGCTACCCCGGTTCTGAAGGTGATTCTCCGGTGGGGTCTGGGAATGTGGGAGATCAGGACCATGTCGAGGAAAGTCCTTGACAAGAGGGTTCTGTTGACCCATTTCCAGAAGCCTCTGGCCCTCAGGGATTGCCCAAGTCAGGATCTGAGGGTGGGTTTGAGTTTATTGAATTCTATCCGGATCCCCTTGAAGTTTTGGGACGTGACTTGGCGCTGCTTCCATGGAAAGCTGTGTGTGAGGGACAATCTGAAGTGTAGGAGCTCTGAGGAAAGGGGTTGTCCCCGGGAGGAGTGCGGTGGTCTGCTGGAGAGCATGGACCACTTCCTGCTTCAGTGCCCCTTTAACACATAGGTGTACAACCGGGTGGGCGCTTCCATCCATTGGCCCGGGTTGGCCGGTCTCTCCTATGCGGAGTGGGCCTATGGAGCATTCAGAGGCCTGGGTGGCCGGGACTGCTGCACGTTATTCCTAGTTAGGCTAGTGGTCAGGTACCACACGTGGAACGCACGGTGTTTAGTATCGATGCAGCGTAAAATCCTCCCGGTGGATGAGGTGGTTAGGAACATTCTGGGTGACCTGGTGAAGGTGCGCTCTCTGGAGTATGAGGGGCTGGGCACGGGGAGGGCCTCTCTCCTTTGGAGGGGGTTCTCCTTTAGTGTCCCTTAGTCTGTCATCTCCTCTCCTGGTGTTGGGCTGATGCTGCACTGTAGATTTTTGTTTTGTGTTCTGGGCATGTAGTGATGTTGGGCTTGCAGGCGCCGAACCTGGGCTTTATGTGGTTTTGATTGATGTTGTTCAGGTTTTATTTGTATTCTGTTTTCTTTGTTATGTTGTAAATACTGTATATATTGTATATATTGTATATAGTGGGGTTTGGGACATAGTGTTAGGTTGGGAGGGGGGTGATGGTGGTGGGATTTTGGGATTTATGAACTGACCTTGGACACTGGTCTGGACTACTTAACGCAAACTTTGGACGTTAGACCAGTGTCTGGGGGGAAGGGGAGGGTGCGGGCGAGGGATTTAGTTTAGTGTAGTGTTGTGTGTATTATGTGTTTGTTATTATATATTTATAAAAAAAAAAAAAAATGGGTGTGGGGTGGTTTGTTATTAGAGGGTGTGGGGTGGGTTTTTGTATATGTATAGTCATTTATGTTTATTTGTGGGTGTGGCTTGTCTTATTGTTTATTGGTTTGGTTGAGGGTGTGACAATCGGTTGGGTGGGGGTTGTAGTATTTGGTGTTTATACATTTTGGTGTATTTTAAATTATTGTTTTTGCTAGGAGTGAATGTGGCTGGACCAGCAGGTAAGATATTGTACATAGTGTATATTATGTTTGGTTTGTATAGTTATGTTTTTTATTTTTATATAAAATAAAAGATCTACAGGATGTAACTCAGGATCAGTACAGGATAAGTAATGTCATGTATGTACACAGTGACTGCACCAGCAGCAGAATAGTGAGTGCAGCTCTGGAGTATAATACAGGATGTAACTCAGGATCAGTACAGGATAAGTAATGTCATGTATGTACAGTGACTGCACCAGCAGCAGAATAGTGAGTGCAGCTCTGGGGTATAATACAGGATGTAACTCAGGATCAGTACAGGATAAGTAATGTCATGTATGTACACAGTGACTGCACCAGCAGAATAGTGAGTGCAGCTCTGGAGTATAATACAGGATGTAACTCAGGATCAGTACAGGATAAGTAATGTCATGTATGTACACAGTGACTGCACCAGCAGCAGAATAGTGAGTGCAGCTCTGGAGTATAATACAGGATGTAACTCAGGATCAGTACAGGATAAGTAATGTCATGTATGTACACAGTGACTGCACCAGCAGCAGAATAGTGAGTGCAGCTCTGGGGTATAATACAGGATATAACTCAGGATCAGTACAGGATAAGTAATGTCATGTATGTACACAGTGACTGCACCAGCAGCAGAATAGTGAGTGCAGCTCTGGGGTATAATACAGGTTGTAACTCAGGATCAGTACAGGATAAGTAATGTCATGTATGTACACAGTGACTGCACCAGCAGCAGAATAGTGAGTGCAGCTCTGGAGTATAATACAGGATGTAACTCAGGATCAGTACAGGATAAGTAATGTCATGTATGTACACAGTGACTGCACCAGCAGCAGAATAGTGAGTGCAGCTCTGGAGTATAATACAGGATGTAACTCAGGATCAGTACAGGATAAGTAATGTCATGTATGTACACAGTGACTGCACCAGCAGCAGGATAGTGAGTGCAGCTCTGGGGTATAATACAGGATGTAACTCAGGATCAGTACAGGATAAGTAATGCCATGTATGTACAGTGACTGCACCAGCAGCAGGATAGTGAGTGCAGCTCTGGGGTATAATACAGGATGTAACTCAGGATCAGTACAGGATAAGTAATGTTATGTATGTACACAGTGACTGCACCAGCAGCAGAATAGTGAGTACAGCTCTGGTGTATAATACAGGATGTAACTCAGGATCAGTACAGGATAAGTCATGTCATGTATGTACACAGTGACTGCACCAGCAGCAGAATAGTGAGTGCAGCTCTGGGGTATAATACAGGATGTAACTCAGGATCAGTACAGGATAAGTAATGTCATGTATGTACACAGTGACTGCACCAGCAGCAGAATAGTGAGTGCAGCTCTGGGGTATAATACAGGATGTAACTCAGGATCAGTGCAGGATAAGTAATGTCATGTATGTACACAGTGACTGCACCAGCAGCAGAATAGTGAGTGCAGCTCTGGGGTATGTATCTTTGTTCTATGTGACCTGTAATCTGGGGTCAGGGGTGACAGAAGCTTTAGCCGGTAACATTCCAGCAGGGATCATGTGTGGGTCTTGGTTATTTCCTGGGTGAGGGTTTTTGTCTCACCCCAGTGAGTGCAGGAATAAAGCTGTCAGTGCTCCTGTCATTATCTCATACACATGGCAGCGTGTGGAGTCTGGCATCTGCTTTTATGGAGGTTTTTCCATTGTTGATGCCATTATATAAAGGCAGTGACACACCCGGCAATCGTTCACCTGCGGCTAAGCTCTGGGGGGGACTCTGAGCTCCATCGCTCATGGCTGAAGGATCTATCTCATTCTGCTCCGGATTATGTATCACCAGAGTCTACAATTAGTGTAAGTTCTGTACCGGGATTGTATCTGGTGCCACGTGGACCCTCCGTCTTATCACAACATATTATTAAATCTTAAATCATGTTTGGCAGCACATAGAGTCATACATGGTCAGAAGGTCAAATATCTGATCAGAGCGGGCACCACCTCCGTCCTCCTAACCTGCTCTCCTGAATTCCATCTTGCTAGAAGCATGGACAGAAGCTGAAGGAGGTGACTGATTACATAAAGGTCTATGGAGAGGGGAGGGACAGCAGCGAGGTCACCAGTGTCAGCCTTTCACCAAAACAAGTGTCTAGTGAGGACAGCGCGCCGTGTTTTTGTGTTCATTTAGGATCTGCCTGAGTGCAGTCTATGTAACTAACATAAATGTCTAAGTTAATAAGGATGAAAAAAGGGAAACAAGTTTTATTGAAGCTCTCTGCTGTCCCTACTCTGACCAGCGCCTGAGCTCTCTGCTGTCCCTACTCTGACCAGCGCCTGAGCTCTCTGCTGTCCCTACTATGACCAGCGCCTGAGCTCTCTGCTGTCCCTACTCTGACCAGCGCCTGAGCTCTCTGCTGTCCCTACTGTGACCAGCGCCTGAGCTCTCTGCTGTCCCTACTCTGACCAGCGCCTGAGCTCTCTGCTGTCTCTACTCTGCTGTCCCTACTCTGACCAGCGCCTGAGCTCTCTGCTGTTCCTACTCTGACTAGCGCCTGAGCTCTCTGCTGTCCCTGCTGTGACCAGCGCCTGAGCTCTCTGCCTTTCCTACTCTGACCAGCGCCTGAGCTCTCTGCTGTCTCTACTCCGCTGTCCCTACTCAGACCAGCGCCTGAGCTTTTTTGCTGTTCCTACTCTAACTAGCGCCTGAGCTCTCTGCTGTCACTACTCTGACCAGCGCCTGAGCTCTCTGCTGTCACTACTCTGACCAGCGCCAGAGCTCTCTGCTGTCCCTACTCTAACCAGCGCCTGAGCTCTCTGTTGTCCCTGCTCTGACCAGCGCCTGAGCTCTCTGCTCTCTCTACTCTGACCAGCGCCTGAGCTCTCTGCTGTCCCTACTGTGACCAGCGCCTGAGCTCTCTGCTGTCTCTACTCCGCTGTCCCTACTCTGACCAGCGCCTGAGCTCTCTGCTGTCTCTACTCCGCTGTCCCTACTCTGACCAGCGCCTGAGCTCTCTGCTGTTCCTACTCTGACCAGCGCCTGAGCTCTCTGCTGTCCCTACTCTGACCAGCGCCTGAGCTCTCTGCTGTCCCTGCTGTGACCAGCGCCTGAGCTCTCTGCTGTTCCTACTCTGACCAGCGCCTGAGCTCTCTGCTGTCCCTACTCTGACCAGCGCCTGAGCTCTCTGCTGTCCCTGCTGTGACCAGCGCCTGAGCTCTCTGCTGTCCCTACTCTGACCAGAGCTTGAGCTCTCTGCTTTTCCTACTCTGACCAGCGCCTGAGCTCTCTGCTGTCCCTACTCTGACCAGAGCCTGAGCTTTATGCTGTTCCTACTCTGACCAACGCCTCAGCTCTCTGCTGTCCCTACTCTGACCAGCACTTGAGCTGCTTTTCCTACTCTGACCAGCGCCTGAGCTCTCTGCTGTCCCTACTCTGACCAGCGCCTGAGCTCTCTGCTGTCCCTACTCTGACCAGTGCCTGAGCATTTCTACCTGTTATCTGTTCCATTTGATTAACAGCAGGAGAATTTGATTCACAAACAGTTTTAATTCATAACTGGACAGGTTGATGTCACAGAAGTGTCACTTCTCTCATGCTCTATCTGTACTCTAGAGCACCCAATCCTGTTTTAAGATGTCTTTGCCTACACGCGACAACACTTCTTTTATTCTCTTCACTTATGCACTAGAACAAGTAATTGTACTTTAGAGCTCCAAATATGTGATCTAGAACACTTAATCCCTTCTTTAGAGCTCCTCACCTTTCCACTAGAACAATAAGTCGTACTTTAGAGCTTCCCATTTGTGATCTAAAACACCTAATCCTATCTTTACTCTAGAACACTCAATCGCTTTTTCCATTCTCCTCACCTTTCCTCTAGAACAATGAATCGCACTTTAGAGCTCCTCATCTGAGATCTAGAACACTTAATCCCTTCTTTGGAGCTCCTCACCTTTCCTCTAGAATGCCTCGCCCTGGGGTGTAAGGGTAACTTCTGACCTTCTCACAAGTGTAGTGTGAATCTAATTTTTTTCATTGACACTTATGACAGGTCATATTTTCTGTAGTCACAGAAGTGGCCTTGGGGTATATTTACACATTTTTTCCCAATCTTTTTTTTTTTTGGACTGTTTGATGTACATTAAGTTAATGAAAAATAACCTAATTTTTTCTGCCTGGATGCACAGTCCCCACAGGTCTCGTTACAAATCCTCCTGTCAATGAGTATTTTATAGCAGATACCAGGAGAGTGCAGCAGCCCGGAGGCTGGAGACACCATGGACAATGCTTGGCTGCTATGGGGCTGGACACTGCCTGACCACGTAAGCCACCATGGATTCTTTACTGATTGTCTCCTCCACAATTGTCTCTCCTCATCCAGGCTCTTCTGTTCTCCTGTGACCCCTCCAGATTCCTCTGCCCAGTCCAGATCTCTGTCTCCCCTATATCAATCTGTCCCCCTCCGTACATCTTGGTTCCCTTTCAGGTTCTTCAGCTGAGTCCACATTGCTATAACTCCTCTAGATTATTTTGTCTGGTCCATACTCCTTTAGATTCCTCTGTCTTCCTCTTCCCCCTACAGATCCCTCTGCCCTGTCCCCTCTACACCCTGTGACTCCTCCAGATTACTGTCCCCTGCCTCAGTTCCCTTCCAGATTCTTCCAGATCCCCTGACAAGTTCTCATTTCTAAGTCTCCTCTAGATTCTTTTTTCCTCCTCTGTGCCCACCAGATTCCTACGCCCAGTCCAGACCCCTACGTCTTCCCTATAGCCGCTGACTCCTCCAGATTTTTCTGACCTCCTCCAGACCCCTATGTCTTCCCTATACCTGATCCCGTCCTCCCCCATATCCCTTCATCTCCTCAGACTACAATCTATAAAGCAAGGAGCATGCAGAACAAGCTTAGATACATGCTACCTATGCCTTAGATACACACACTGGAAGTCATTTTACAGCGCTGACAGCCAGGACACCGCAGAGTGTTGGCTTAGAGTTGAGATCATGGAAAATGGAAGAGGACCTGCACAGCGGAGTGGATGTAATGAGTGGAAATGTCCATTTGCCGGCTGCCCTGGCACTTGCTATAAATCAGAGGTGGTGACAAGATAATGCAGACCCTGGCCCTTATCTTCTCTGTGTCAACACGAGATGCAATTATCTGGTGATCTCCCCCTCACACCTAATGGCTGCAGGATGAAATCTGCTGAAGTGCGGATTCTGAGCTCACCTCCCTGTGCACTCCCTGTCTGCAGCTGCTGCTCCCTGGGACCGGGCCAGATCAAGGCAATTAAAGGGATCTTCCATTTAACCTCCCTCCTTTGCGTCTTTCTATCCCTTATTATCTTGCAGCCTGGATTGATGTCCTTGTATGTAGGTTTGGTCATCTTGTGCTGTTCCCATATACCTGTAGGTGCCATCAATGCGACCCGATTGGTTTTATCTAAGGTTTCTAGCTATCCACACAATAGAGCAAACCAATCAAAAAGGTGTGGGACGTGTAAACAGGGTTCTATGCCCCCTCAATTATCGGAGCGGTGTAGATTGACCTGATTGCCGCATGCAGCGATGTTATTGTAGTGCCCAGTATAACGTACAGTCCGGGTTATCCTGTACGCTAGGAATGGATCAGAATTTGTGCTGTATCTCAGTCTGTGACCAGACTTAGTACACTGTATATGTGGTATATAGATTGACTGTAATTGAGAACTTCTACTCCATTCAATGTCTAGGGGAGGTCCCGAAACAGTTGAGCAGATGATCTCCATCTATCGTAGAGGATGAATCGAGCCGCAGGACACGTCCTCCACCTCCAGATCCATCAATTACAGCGATGGAACCCAATGTAATATTCTATTAGGTTCCCAAGGTTCCAACTCTCGTGTATCAATTTCACATAATTTGTATCATGATTGGTTGATAATCGTAGTTTGGAAAACCTTGTTCATGGGATTAGATTAACACCTAAAGGGGTATTGGAAGTGCATTGTGGGGATTTGTATGTTCATCTCAATGTAAAAGAAACAAATAAAAATCTTCTGATTTCTTGACTTGATCTTAAGACGTGCGGCTCTCTAACCCTAGAAAACAAGATCCCCTTTATATGCCTACACTACAAATAACCATAGTATGGTCCATGAATCGCTGATCAGTGAGGGTGTGAAACCGGGGACTTGCAGGTACTGTGACAATGACAAAACCCCCCTCAGAATACGTTCCTTTTCAGTGAAGGTTGGCAGAGATCTTGAGGTCCATGATGTAGCTGCAGGACTTCGTTGCCGCTGTTCCGGCAGTGGACTCCAGGTTTGTGCATTGCGGTGTCCTTGATGAAGCTGCAGGACCTCGTTGCCGCTGTTCTGGCAGAGGACTCCAGGTCTGTGCATTGCGGGATCCATGATGAAGCTACAGGACTCGTTGCCACTTTTCCGGCAGTGGACTCCAGGTCTGTGCGTTGTGGGGTCCTTGATGAAGCTGCAGGACCTCGTTGCCGCTGTTCCGGCAGTGGACTCCAGGTCTGTGCGTTGTGGGGTCCATGATGAAGCTGCAGGACCTCGTTGCCACTGTTCCGGCAGTGGACTCCAGGTCTGTGCGTTGTGGGGTCCATGATGAAGCTGCAGGACCTCGTTGCCGCTGTTCTGGCACTGGACTCCAGGTCTGTGCGTTGTGGGGTCCATGATGAAGCTGCAGGACCTCGTTGCCGCTGTTCCGGCAGTGGACTCCAGGTCTGTGCATTGCGGGGTCCATGATGAAGCTGCAGGACCTCGTTGCCGCTGTTCCGGCACTGGACTCCAGGTCTGTGCATTGCGGGATCCATGATGAAGCTGCAGGACCTCTTTGCCGCTGTTCCGGCAGTGGACTCCAGGTCGGTGCATTGCGGGATCCATGATGAAGCTGCAGGACCTCGTTGCCGCTGTTCCGGCAGTGGACTCCAGGTCTGTGCATTGCGGGATCCATGATGAAGCTACAGAACTCGTTGCCGCTGTTCCGGCAGTGGACTCCAGGTCTGTGCGTTGCGGGGTCCATGATGAAGCTGCAGGACCTCTTTGCCGCTGTTCTGGCAGTGGACTCTAGGTCTGTGCATTGCGGGGTCCATGATGAAGCTGCAGGACCTCGTTGCCGCTGTTCCGGCACTGGACTCCAGGTCTGTGCATTGCAGGATCCATGATGAAGCTGCAGGACCTCGTTGCCGCTGTTCTGGCAGTGGACTCTAGGTCTGTGCATTGCGGGGTCCATGATGAAGCTGCAGGACCTCGTTGCCGCTGTTCCGGCACTGGACTCCAGGTCTGTGCATTGCGGGATCCATGATAAAGCTGCAGGACCTCGTTGCCGCTGTTCCGGCAGTGGACTCCAGGTCTGTGCATTGCGGTGTCCTTGATGAAGCTGCAGGACCTCGTTGCTGCTGTTCCGGCAGTGGACTCCAGGTCTGTGCGTTGCAGTGTCCATGATGAAGCTGCAGGACCTCGTTGCCACTGTTCCGGCACTGGACTCCAGGTCTGTGCATTGCGGGATCCATGATGAAGCTGCAGGACCTCGTTGCCGCTGTTCCGGCAGTGGACTCTAGGTCTGTGCATTGCGGTGTCCTTGATGAAGCTGCAGGACCTCGTTGCCGCTGTTCTGGCAGTGGACTCCAGGTCTGTGCGTTGCGAGGTCCATGATGAAGCTGCAGGACCTTTTTGCCGCTGTTCCGGCACTGGACTCTAGGTCTGTGCATTGCGGTGTCCTTGATGAAGCTGCAGGACCTCGTTGCCGCTGTTCCGGCAGTGGACTCTAGGTCTGTGCATTGCGGGATCCATGATGAAGCTGCAGGACCTCGTTGCCGCTGTTCTGGCAGTGGACTCTAGGTCTGTGCATTGCGGTGTCCTTGATGAAGCTGCAGGACCTCGTTGCCGCTGTTCCGGCAGTGGACTCCAGGTCTGTGCATTGCGGTGTCCTTGATGAAGCTGCAGGACCTTGTTGCCGCTGTTCTGGCAGTGGACTCTAGGTCTGTGCATTGCGGGGTCCATGATGAAGCTGCAGAACCTCGTTGCCGCTGTTCCGGCACTGGACTCCAGGTCTATGCATTGCGGGATCCATGATGAAGCTGCAGGACCTCGTTGCCGCTGTTCCAGCAGTGGACTCCAGGTCTGTGCATTGCGAGGTCCTTGATGAAGCTGCAGGACCTCGTTGCCGCTGTTCCGGCAGTGGACTCCAGGTCTGTGCGTTGTAGGGTCCATGATGAAGCTGCAGGACCTCGTTGCCGCTGTTCTGGCAGTGGACTCTAGGTCTGTGCATTGCGGGGTCCATGATGAAGCTGCAGGACCTCGTTGCCGCTGTTCCGGCACTGGACTCCAGGTCTGTGCCTTGCGGGGTCCATGATGAAGCTGCAGGACCTCGTTGCCGCTGTTCCGGCAGTGGACTCTAGGTCTGTGCGTTGCGGGGTCCATGATGAAGCTGCAGGACCTCGTTGCCGCTGTTCTGGCAGTGGACTCCAGGTCTGTGCATTGCGGTGTCCTTGATGAAGCTGCAGGACCTCGTTGTCGCTGTTCTGGCAGTGGACTCTAGGTCTGTGCATTGCGGGGTCCATGATGAAGCTGCAGGACCTCGTTGCCGCTGTTCCGGCACTGGACTCCAGGTCTGTGCATTGCGGGATCCATGATGAAGCTGCAGGACCTCGTTGCCGCTGTTCCGGCAGTGGACTCCTGGTCTGTGCATTGCGGGGACCATGATGAAGCTGCAGGACCTCGTTGCCGCTGTTCCGGCACTGGACTCCAGGCCTGTGTGTTGCGGGGTCCATGATGAAGCTGCAGGACCTCGTTGCCGCTGTTCTGGCAGTGGACTCCAGGTCTGTGCATTGCGGGATCCATGATGAAGCTGCAGGACCTCGTTGCCGCTGTTCTGGCAGTGGACTCCAGGTCTGTGCATTGCGGGGACCATGATGAAGCTGCAGGACCTCGTTGCCGCTGTTCCGGCACTGGACTCCAGGTCTGTGCATTGCGGGGACCATGATGAAGCTGCAGGACCTCGTTGCCGCTGTTCCGGCACTGGACTCCAGGTCTGTGCTTTGCGGGATCCATGATGAAGCTGCAGGACCTCATTGCCGCTGTTCCGGCAGTGGACTCTAGGTCTGTGCGTTGCGGGATCCATGATGAAGCTGCAGGACCTCGTTGCCGCTGTTCTGGCACTGGACTCTAGGTCTGTGCATTGCGGGGTCCATGATGAAGCTGCAGGACCTCTTTGCTGCTGTTCCGGCAGCGGACTCCAGGTTTGTGCATTGTGGGGTCCATGATGAAGCTGCAGGACCTTGTTACCGCTGTTCCGGCACTGGACTCCAGGCCTGTGCGTTGCGGCACATGGACATCCTCCAGCTGGCGGTGACACTGCCTCTCAGTCACACATTCCTGCTCCTCATGGCGGGGTGTTACCGCTCATCTGACGGAGGATTAAGCTTCGCCTGCAGCCAAAAAGCCTCATAAACTGCGAGACAAAAAGGAACTGAATGAACACAGTATTTATGGGCTTAGGTGAAAGGATGTTGTATCCTGTTGTCTCTCAGATCCCTGCCAATTGGGGTCACGTGTCAGCGAGGAGTCCTACACCGCTACACTGGAGCGACGTCCTCTGCGTACAACTAGTGCTGCCCAGAGCTGAGATTCTGCTACAGAGTCACCTGCTGCATCATTGATAAACCAAGACTATAATCTGAGGTGGAGGAAAGGTACAAGCACTGGTTTCCCAAAGATCCCCATAATAATTCACAGGGCCCGGTAAGAGGAAAGATATAGGAGATGGATACAATCCATGAGAAAAGGTGACGGCACCCTCTGCACTTTATACATCACACAAAGATTCCCCCAAGTTAGTACCAAAAATATAGGAGAGAGATGTCCTCCCTACTGCTTCTATAGGAACTGAGAGGGTAAATTGCTGATAATCACGTGCCTCAGATAGATACATTGACCATCAGCCAGTGGGACCCCCTGTATAACAGCAGAAGATCTGACCTGTCATAAGCTCCTCCTGGTCAGTGCTCTGTGCTCGCTATATTCTCCGCTTTTGGTATCTTGATATTATATTATTTGTATTCGGGTATCTTCCCCTTTTGCCTGTATCCAGACTGCCCTTCTGCTTTGTGATTTTGTACTGTGTATGCTCTCTTAGTTTGACACGGCTGTGGAGACTATTCTTCTGTGTGTCTTTGATGCAGGGAAGGGAAAGTCTTCTAGTTGTTTACCCACCACCGAGGGTGAGCCGGGCAATAGGAAGGAAAATATGGGAATTGGTTTTCGCTTTAGGGTCCGGGTTTAGGGTTAGACTGTAAATGGCGGCCAATGGGACAGATATATCTAGTGGATTCTTGACACATCTCTTGCTGGACACATAGTGAACATGGTGCAGACTATAGGCAGTGCACCGGCGTGGGGGATCCTTGCTTTGACCCCCTTGGCTATGCACCAGGAATTTTGGCTATATACCCCAGATAAATCTCCCCCATTGAATTGTCATCTCCTCCAGGCCAATACGGGCAGCTAACATTACCCCGCTTCTGCACAAGGTTGGGTGCCTGAGGTCTTAGATATATAGAGGATAAATGTCCATGCAGTGACATGACCATAACTAAGGATGAAATATGTAACGTCTGAAACGCGTAGGTCCATCTGTGCTTTTTATCCTGTATGTAAGCTCACTACTTCCCTTTTTTTGTATGTAACATTTTTCGATTTTTAATGGAACTATAATAAAGAAAATGGACTTTCAGTTTCAAGTAAACGAGTGCTGGATCTTCAACTTGTCTATTACTCATGTTTAGCACAATCCTTTACATTGAGGACATTGGTTCCTTTCAGTATCTGCAGCGTCACCCTGTAGTATTTTAGGTGCACAGGGGTGTGAGGCTCTGCAGGCGGCCGGGCTCTGTGCCTCCTGTTGTGACCCGGCCTCTGACTCCAGTCTATGTAAGAACCTCAGGCTCCATATTTGTACAGATTTATTCTGCAGGGCTGTAATTATATGAAATTTACGCCCAAGTTCCAGCTAAATATGAAACCTAAGTGAGACAGATCCCACTGCAAGGAAACTGTCAGCAGTCAGGGGATATATATATATATATATATATTATATTATATATAGCAGGGCTGAAAACAGACAGAGACTCATTACATCATCTGACATGTAATCTACTGAGGCAAGAGATATTCTGCAGATTATTGTATAAAGAACACTACTCTGAACCCTCTACCTCCAAATAGTGGAATATCCTGCACATTATTACACCAATGACCCTTCTGCAGAGCATCACTCCCTCTATTTGAGGCCACCTAGAGGCCATAGTGTAACAAGTAATAAAACTGAACAACCCCTTTAAATCAAGATCTTACTTTCTCCTAGTCTGATCATTTGTTACAGTGTATCAGTGCAGGTGAAATGTATCAGCCATGAGTCACGGCTGTTTATTTTTGCAGAGATGGATACAGTGAAACAAACCCTCAGCACTGAGCCTGTGCACATAAACATGAAGATGCCTGGAGAATCATAAAACTGATGGGGAATTCAAGCAATTAGCGATGTTTACTCATTGGAAGCCGCAAGGAACTTAATGTCGTCATCGATTCTGCCACTTTATGTACACAGTGAATGCAACATGGGATGGGGACCTATAGGTGTGGGATGTTCTGATCATGGCGACCGTGTGCACCAGTTACAAGGGAGCTCGGATACGGTACGATACATCCCTGCTGCTCCAGCCAGGACGGGGTTAATGAGATGCTTAATTCTGATATTTTCGCTGTTTGGTGTTTTCTCCGGTCTCCTCACTCCTTTCATCGGCCTTGGCGAGAACCATGCTGGAAAAACAAACACAAAACAAACAGGAGGCAGAAAGACAAGCGGATTGGGTTGCAGCAGAGATTATTTACGTGTCCGGACACATATTCCCGATGGCGCTCCATCCATGTGCCGGAATAATAACTTCTATATACATCACTGGTAAAAAGGGAAGCAGCAGAGATCCAACTAAAGTGAAAAAGACTGAAGATACTTTATATACGATGTGTCTACAACAGCGAAGCTTCCGCCCCTCGTGGCTGGAGTTTTATTTTTGGATGAAGTTTTGTCTCCGTTCTGGGTGTGCACCCCTGAGAATTGTGCATTTACCTGCTGCTTCTTTCCATTTATTGCACATTCATCGATGTATATATCAATGCCTACATTTATAGCTTGTACCTACACCAGATACATTGTAGCTACACATCAATGCCCGGCGTACAGAGGGCCTTAGGAAGGAAACCTGTAGCCAAGGCTGTTTCCATGTCATTGCATCTCGTCAGTACAGGGCGGGGAACGGTTTTCATTAGATGAGAGGACATAGATGTAGGTCAGGCTGAAAGTCCTGAGGTTTTACATGGATTCTGGTGGCAATAGTGTACTTACCCCTTAGAAGTACCATTGTTCATGTGACCTGCTTCAGCCCATGGCCAGGGATGTCCTGAGGTCAGAGGAGACCAGGGATGGGCCGAAGCAAGTCCAGTGATCCCTGCTACCTCTGGACTGACACTGCATCACCTCTAGTCTAGCCCAAAACAATGTGAAACCTCATTGGAAGTCGCCAAAGCCCACCAGAGTCCCCCTTCTTTCTGAGGGGTCACTGCCCTGCTCCGGAAAGCCCTGTGTGGACGCTAGAGCTCCCACAGAGTTGACACCCCACGCTTTTACTCCATGATCCTCTCCTCTCTGCTGAAGACGTGCGTGCATGAAGCATTAGCGCCCATTCAATGTTCTCCATCTGATAAGCGGCGTCGAGTTTCTCTCCAGTCCTATGACCCAGAGTAAATACTAGACTTTTATGAATGGGAGTTAATGTGAGGTTTGAGCAGCTGGAGGCCGGGGTTGTGTAACGTGCAGGACTGGACATTTCTTCACTTTCAGGTGCGGGCCTCGCCTCCACCCCTGGGCTGTGATGTAACATGTCATCATCAGCATGGGATCAGCTGTAAGGAGTTAGGAAATACAAGTCACGAGCCGCTTCCAATATTATTTCCACCATGTGAGATGATATCTGCTGCGTCCTCGCGTGCGGCATTGAGGGGAAAATAAACCGGTTCACGGAGATTGGCTGGCGGATCGTCTTCCCATGTTGTGACGTTGGTGGCCTGCGAGGTTACAGCAGTTCATATCTTGTAGGTTCAGGTTAGGCAAGTTCTAAGGAAACTCCCATAATACATGAACACATAATGGGCATGATCCAGATGAGCCCGCGCCGCTATCAATGATCAGGACGGCTGCCATGACACCTTCTACAGAGAAGGAATGGATCCGATACTCATTACACCCCATGTGGGGGAGCTACTCCAACACAGACTCCGTTACATGGCTGATCGCCCATTCATCCCAATGCAGAACTAAATACAGGATAGGAGGAGTAGTACAGTGCCCATATATGCAGGATAGGAGTAGTAGTACTGTGCTGTGCCCATATATGCAGGATAGGAGTAGTAGTACTGTGCTGTGCCCATATATGCAGGATAGGAGTAGTAGTACAGTGCCCATATATGCAGGATAGGAGTAGTAGTACTGTGCTGTGCCCATATATGCAGGATAGGAGTAGTAGTACTGTGCTGTGCCCATATATGCAGGATAGGAGTAGTAGTACAGTGCCCATATATGCAGGATAGGAGTAGTAGTACTGTGCTGTGCCCATATATACAGGATAGGAGTAATAGTACTGTGCTGTGCCCATATATACAGGATAGGAGTAATAGTACTGTGCTGTGCCCATATATACAGGATAGGAGTAGTAGTCTGTGCCCATATATACAGGATAGGAGTAGTAGTACTGTGCTGTGCCCATATATACAGGATAGGAGTAGTAGTACTGTGCTGTGCCCATATATACAGGATAGGAGTAGTAGTACTGTGCTGTGCCCATATATACAGGATAGGAGTAGTAGTACTGTGCTGTGCCCATATATACAGGATAGGAGTAGTAGTACTGTGCTGTGCCCATATATACAGGATAGGAGTAGTAGTACTGTGCTGTGCCCATATATACAGGATAGGAGTAGTAGTACTGTGCTGTGCCCATATATACAGGATAGGAGTAGTAGTACTGTGCTGTGCTCATATATACAGGATAGGAGTAGTAGTACTGTGCTCTGCCCATATATACAGGATAGGAGTAGTAGTACTGTGCTGTGCCCATATATACAGGATAGGAGTAGTAGTACTGTGCTGTGCCCATATATACAGGATAGGAGAAGTAGTACTGTGCTGTGCCCATATATACAGGATAGGAGTAGTAGTACTGTGCTGTGCCCATATATACAGGATAGGAGTAGTATTACTGTGCTGTGTCCATATATACAGGATAGGAGTAGTAGTACTGTGATGTGCCCATATATACAGGATATGAGTAGTAGTACTGTGCTGTGCTGATATATGCAGGATAGGAGTAGTAGTACTGTGCTGTGCCCATATATGCAGGATAGGAGTAGTAGTACTGTGCTGTGCCCATATATAAAAGGATAGGAGTAGTAGTACTGTGCTGTGCCCATATATACAGCATAGGAGTAGTAGTACTGTGCTGTGCCCATATATACAGGATAGGAGTAGTAGTACTGTGCTGTGCCCATATATACAGGATAGGAGTAGTAGTACTGTGCTGTGCCCATATATACAGGATAGGAGTAGTAGTACTGTGCTGTGCTAGTCTCCCTATCAAACATAACTCATCAGTCCCATCATCTCTGGCCCATGGAGCTTACAATCTAATCTCCTTTTTCCATACACTCCAAGCTAATAACATACTCCCCCTATCTGGAAAACAAAGTCACCCTCCCATCATCTCTGTGCCCAGGGACAAGCGTTTTGTCAAGATGATGGATTTCAGTAAAAAGAATCTGTACCCCCCGCAGGTAATAACTCATCTTTCAATGCGGCTGTCACTTAGCTATATTGCCTGACATACCTGGCTGCGGGGCCGCTGGGGATGATAGCTGTCTGGCTATAGATATTGGTAAAAGCAATTAAAACTGTTGCAATATGGTGAGAGTTCAGCTCAGGTTCCCAAAACAGCAGCGACCCATCGAGGTCCGGACTGCACGGGATCTCTGAGGGTGTCCTGGTATCCTGGGCCGCAGATCCTGTAGATATTGAGCTGCGGCTTTGTTACATAGTGACAGATACATGTAGCCATCCGTTGTGTGCATATGATAACTTGTTGCAAGTGATGAATCAAAAGCCAACAAAAACCTTTAAAAATAGTCAAGTGAAAGTTTTCTGCAACTGTTTTAAGTTTTTCCCTGTAATGAAAGACTTCACATCTACTGTATGGCTGAAATTAGAAATATGTCCATCAATCTGAGCCAAGGAATGGGAAAGGAGAGGGCCGAGGGGAAGGGGCGTGGGAAACAAGAATTCTGCAAAACTCTCTCTACAACTCGTCCTGCGGATGATCGATTGGATCGAGGTCACCACCAAGATCTGTCACGTTTCTCTGATTCTTCCTCCTGGTAGGGAATGCCGTGTATCCCAGGAATTATCCTGCTGGAGGGGGGGGGGGTGTGTGGTCTGTATGCCCAGATATCCACACGGTATAATATTTGGATGGCACAGGACTGGTTGGGGGACACAGATGGGAGAGATTGAGGCACAAGACATCCCCAGCAGTCGTCTTTACTTTAGTAGTTAGTGTGAACATCACGTCGATGGGATGTAGGTCTGCGGTTGATACTGTTTACGCTGCAGTGGTTTCCACCCGGATCTCTATCCTAATAAACAGAGGCCCTGCACAAGTTTTGAAGGACTAAACATAAACTTGGAATTTGCTGACGAGGAAGCCCAGTAAATATTTACACCGAATAAAAATCTAGTAGACGACCAAAAGAGAGAATAAACTGCATTTATGGCTCATCCTGACACATCTGGGCACGGGATCAGTGGACGCCCGCGAGCCCGATGAGCTCCTTCTCAAGAGGATGTCGTTTAATAAGATTTGGAATGTGATTGAGCTTCCATGGTGGGTCCATGTCCATAGCCTCACACTGATAGGATCTTTTCACTTGTCTCATTAGTATTTGGCACAAAACACATTAGGAATTTCCCAAATGTTTAAGATTAGATTTTAGAAGATGTAAAACTTTGAAGATTTGTGCCAATGAAACATGCCCCTCTCCGGGGTCCTAAGATACATACACCAGGTCCTGCTTCGCCAGGCCTAAGTCCTGGAACTCTTCTCCAAAACCAAATCCATGAGGCCAAAAATGAATTTTGGAACAGCTGCTATTTAGTCATGTGATGAAGATTGTTCTCTGATATCTTGTGTTACAAGAATTGCTCCTGCTGGATGAATTTAGTGGAGCAATGATCCCATACTGACAATCTATGTATATGTAAGCTCCATCCTATCTTAGGTTTGTAGTTGGGAATATTCTTCGCCCATCACCTGTAACCTACCCACCAGCCTTGCTTTCCTCCTGAAGTTCCTCAGATCCGTAGGCGATAAGATCTCAGCTTCTTCTTTATAGAACAAACATATAGACGTCCACTTCTATTTCCATTGCCTTAACACGCACTTACATGCACCGAGACGGAGAAGGTGAACTCTGGCGGACCTCGGCGCAGCAGCGACACTTGGTGAACATCGCACGCACGACCTTAGTGAATCCCGGCAGACGAGAATCCACGTCGGACAACGCGCCACGGGATCGCGACAGGACTGGGTAAGTAAACTTGCCCCTATGTTGTTATTGTTGCACGCAGAACATATAATATAAAGGGGATCCTAAAGGACTGCCCTATAGAAGAAGTCTTCTGCTGTAGCCATGGGACCTGGTGCCTCTGGTTTCTCCTCGCTGCCATCCAGTCTCTGAGGATGATGTGCAGTCAGTCGGCTCCGGCTTTGGCTTCTTTCCTCACCACAAATGATCCACTTTCCCGGCAGACCTCGAGAAGTCGCATATAATAAGATCCGTGCAGAGCGGGCCTAGTTGTCCTGAGGGAGATGATGGATTCCTGTGTGGTTTCATGTATAATGTGTTCTGGTGACAAAGATGTTTTAATGAAATTTCCAAGAAGCTTTGTAAAATTCAATGGCTGTTTGACGTGATGCGGATTAAACCTTGGTGTCCATGACGGTGTTCCCAAAGGTTAGTAATCCCCGAGTTATCCGGGAACCTGAGAACATACGTCCAGCCGAGAAGCTCAAGATTTTCTATCATTATCTATTGATGGGCCGTCCGTGTGATGTCCGCGCTTTCCTGGTCTCTGCACAGCTTGTCCATCTACCAATTCTACTTTACCAATTTGTAATATTCCTAATGCACTGAGGATGCCATGACATATGCTGGGGGTAATGCGCTTCCTCTGAGGATGCCATGACATATGCTGGGGGTAATGCGCTTGCTCTGAGGATGCCATGACATATGCTGGGGGTAATGCGCTTCCTCTGAGGATGCCATGACATATGCTGGGGGTAATGCGCTTCCTCTGAGGATGCCATGACATATGCTGGGGGTAATGCGCTTGCTCTGAGGATGCCATGACATATGCTGGGGGTAATGCGCTTCCTCTGAGGATGCCATGACATATGCTGGGGGTAATGCGCTTCCTCTGAGGATGCCATGACATATGCTGGGGGTAATGCGCTTGCTCTGAGGATGCCATGACATATGCTGGGGGTAATGCGCTTCCTCTGAGGATGCCATGACATATGCTGGGGGTAATGCGCTTCCTCTGAGGATGCCATGACATATGCTGGGGGTAATGCGCTTCCTCTGAGGATGCCATGACATATGCTGGGGGTAATGCGCTTCCTCTGAGGATGCCATGACATATGCTGGGGGTAATGCGCTTCCTCTGAGGATGCCATGACATATGCTGGAGGTAATGCGCTTCCTCTGAGGATGCCATGACATATGCTGGAGGTAATGCGCTTCCTCTGAGGGTGCCATGACATACGCTGGGGGTAATGCGCTTCCTCTGTGGATGCCATGACATATGATGGGGGTAATGCGCTTCCTCTGAGGATGCCATGACATACGCTGGGGGTAATGCGCTTCCTCTGAGGGTGCCATGACATACGCTGGGGGTAATGCGCTTCCTCTGAGGATGCCATGACATATGCTGGGGGTAATGCGCTTCCTCTGAGGATGCCATGACATATGCTGGGGGTAATGCGCTTCCTCTGAGGATGCCATGACATATGCTGGGGGTAATGCACTTCCTCTGAGGATGCCATGACATATGCTGGGGGTAATGCGCTTCCTCTGAGGATGCCATGACATATGCTGGGGGTAATGCGCTTCCTCTGTGGATGCCATGACATATGATGGGGGTAATGCGCTTCCTCTGAGGATGCCATGACATATGCTGGGGGTAATGCGCTTCCTCTGAGGATGCCATGACATATGCTGGGGGTAATGCGCTTCCTCTGAGGATGCCATGACATATGCTGGGGGTAATGCGCTTCCTCTGAGGATGCCATGACATATGCTGGGGGTAATGCGCTTCCTCTGAGGATGCCATGACATATGCTGGGGGTAATGCACTTCCTCTGAGGATGCCATGACATATGCTGGGGGTAATGCGCTTCCTCTGAGGATGCCATGACATATGCTGGGGGTAATGCGCTTCCTCTGAGGATGCCATGACATATGCTGGGGGTAATGCGCTTCCTCTGAGGATGCCATGACATATGCTGGGGGTAATGCGCTTCCTCTGAGGATGCCATGACATATGCTGGGGGTAATGCGCTTCCTCTGAGGATGCCATGACATATGCTGGGGGTAATGCGCTTCCTCTGAGGATGCCATGACATATGCTGGGGGTAATGCGCTTCCTCTGAGGATGCCATGACATATGCTGGGGGTAATGCGCTTCCTCTGAGGATGCCATGACATATGCTGGGGGTAATGCGCTTCCTCTGAGGATGCCATGACATATGCTGGGGGTAATGCGCTTCCTCTGAGGATGCCATGACATATGCTGGGGGTAATGCGCTTCCTCTGAGGATGCCATGACATATGCTGGGGGTAATGCGCTTCCTCTGAGGATGCCATGACATATGCTGGGGGTAATGCGCTGCCACTGTGGGGCTTTGAGAGGAGCAGTATATGAGGTTTGAGCGGAGCAGTATATGAGGCTTGAGCGGAGCAGTATATGAGGTTTGAGCGGAGCAGTATATGAAGTTTGAGCGGAGCAGTATATGAGGTTTGAGCGGAGCAGTATATGAGGTATGAGCGGAGCAGTATATGAGGTTTGAGCGGAGCAGTATATGAGGTTTGAGCGGAGCAGTATATGAGGTTTGAGCGGAGCAGTATATGAGGTTAGAGCGGAGCAGTATATGAGGTTTGAGCGGAGCAGTATATGAGCGGAGCAGTGTTTGAGGTTAGAGCGGAGCAGTATATGAGGTTAGAGCGGAGCAGTATATGAGGTTTGAGCGGAGCAGTATATGAGGTTTGAACGGAGCAGTATATGAGGTTTGAACGGAGCAGTATATGAGGTTTGAGCGGAGTAGTATATGAGGCTTGAGCGGAGCAGTATATGAGGTAAGAGCGGAGCAGTATATGAGGTTTGAGCGGAGCAGTATATGAGGTTTGAGCGGAGCAGTATATGAGGTATGAGCGGAGCAGTGTTTGAGGTTAGAGCGGAGCAGTGTTTGAGGTTAGAGCGGAGCAGTATATGAGGTTAGAGCGGAGCAGTATACGAGGTTTGAGCGGAGCAGTATATGAGGTTTGAGCGGAGCAGTATAAGGGGTTTGAGCGGAGCAGTATATGAGGTTAGAGCGGAGCAGTATATGAGGTTTGAGCGGAGCAGTATATGAGGTTTGAGCGGAGCAGTATACGAGGTTAGAGCGGAGCAGTATATGAGGCTTGAGCGGAGCAGTATATGAGGTTAGAGCGGAGCAGTATATGAGGTTTGAGCGGAGTAGTATATGAGGTATGAGCGGAGCAGTGTTTGAGGTTAGAGCGGAGCAGTATATGAGGTTAGAGCGGAGCAGTATATGAGGTGTGAGCGGAGCAGTATATGAGGTTTGAGCGGAGCAGTATATGAGGCTTGAGCGGAGCAGTATATGAGGTTTGAGCGGAGCAGTATATGAGGTTAGAGCGGAGCAGTATATGAGGTTTGAGCGGAGCAGTATATGAGGTTTGAGCGGAGCAGTATATGAGGTTTGAGCGGAGCAGTATACGAGGTATGAGCGGAGCAGTATACGAGGTTACAGCGGAGCAGTATATGAGGTTAGAGCGGGGCAGTATATGAGGTTTGAGCGGAGTAGTATATGAGGTTTGAGCGGAGCAGTATATGAGGTTAGAGCGGGGCAGTATATGAGGTTAGAGCGGGGCAGTATATGAGGTTAGAGCGGAGCAGTATATGAGGTTTGAGCGGAGTAGTATATGAGGTTTAAGCGGAGCAGTATATGAGGTTTGAGCGGAGCAGTATATGAGGTTTGAGCGGAGCAGTATATGAGGTTTGAGCGGAGTAGTATATGAGGTTTAAGCGGAGCAGTATATGAGGTTTGAGCGGAGCAGTATATGAGGTTAGAGCGGGGCAGTATATGAGGTTTGAGCGGAGCAGTATATGAGGCTTGAGCGGAGCAGTATATGAGGTTTGAGCGGAGCAGTATATGAGGTTTGAGCGGAGCAGTATATGAGGCTTGAGCGGAGCAGTATATGAGGTTTGAGCGGAGCAGTATATGAGGTTTGAGCGGAGCAGTATATGAGGTTTGAGCGAAGCAGTATATGCGGTTTGAGCGGAGCAGTATACGAGGTTAGAGCGGAGCAGTATACGAGGTTTGAGCGGAGCAGTATATGAGGTTTGAGCGGAGCAGTATATGAGGTTAGAGCGGAGCAGTATATGAGGTTTGAGCGGAGTAGTATATGAGGTATGAGCGGAGCAGTGTTTGAGGTTAGAGCGGAGCAGTATATGAGGTTAGAGCGGAGCAGTATATGAGGTGTGAGCGGAGCAGTATATGAGGTTTGAGCGGAGCAGTATATGAGGCTTGAGCGGAGCAGTATATGAGGTTTGAGCGGAGCAGTATATGAGGTTAGAGCGGAGCAGTATATGAGGTTTGAGCGGAGCAGTATATGAGGTTTGAGCGGAGCAGTATATGAGGTTTGAGCGGAGCAGTATACGAGGTATGAGCGGAGCAGTATACGAGGTTACAGCGGAGCAGTATATGAGGTTAGAGCGGGGCAGTATATGAGGTTTGAGCGGAGTAGTATATGAGGTTTGAGCGGAGCAGTATATGAGGTTAGAGCGGGGCAGTATATGAGGTTAGAGCGGGGCAGTATATGAGGTTAGAGCGGAGCAGTATATGAGGTTTGAGCGGAGTAGTATATGAGGTTTAAGCGGAGCAGTATATGAGGTTTGAGCGGAGCAGTATATGAGGTTTGAGCGGAGCAGTATATGAGGTTTGAGCGGAGTAGTATATGAGGTTTAAGCGGAGCAGTATATGAGGTTTGAGCGGAGCAGTATATGAGGTTAGAGCGGGGCAGTATATGAGGTTTGAGCGGAGCAGTATATGAGGTTTGAGCGGAGCAGTATATGAGGTTTGAGCGGAGCAGTATATGAGGTATGAGCGGAGCAGTATACGAGGTTACAGCGGAGCAGTATATGAGGTTAGAGCGGAGCAGTATATGAGGTATGAGCGGAGCAGTATACGAGGTTACAGCGGGGCAGTATATGAGGTTTGAGCGGAGTAGTATATGAGGTTTGAGCGGAGCAGTATATGAGGTTTGAGCGGAGCAGTATATGAGGTTTGAGCGGAGCAGTATACGAGGTATGAGCGGAGCAGTATACGAGGTTACAGCGGAGCAGTATATGAGGTTAGAGCGGGGCAGTATATGAGGTTTGAGCGGAGTAGTATATGAGGTTTGAGCGGAGCAGTATATGAGGTTAGAGCGGGGCAGTATATGAGGTTAGAGCGGGGCAGTATATGAGGTTAGAGCGGAGCAGTATATGAGGTTTGAGCGGAGTAGTATATGAGGTTTAAGCGGAGCAGTATATGAGGTTTGAGCGGAGCAGTATATGAGGTTTGAGCGGAGCAGTATATGAGGTTTGAGCGGAGTAGTATATGAGGTTTAAGCGGAGCAGTATATGAGGTTTGAGCGGAGCAGTATATGAGGTTAGAGCGGGGCAGTATATGAGGTTTGAGCGGAGCAGTATATGAGGTTTGAGCGGAGCAGTATATGAGGTTTGAGCGGAGCAGTATATGAGGTATGAGCGGAGCAGTATACGAGGTTACAGCGGAGCAGTATATGAGGTTAGAGCGGAGCAGTATATGAGGTATGAGCGGAGCAGTATACGAGGTTACAGCGGGGCAGTATATGAGGTTTGAGCGGAGTAGTATATGAGGTTTGAGCGGAGCAGTATATGAGGTTTGAGCGGAGCAGTATATGAGGTTAGAGCGGGGCAGTATATGAGGTTTGAGCGGAGCAGTATATGAGGTTTGAGCGGAGCAGTATATGAGGTTTGAGCGGAGCAGTATACGGGGTTTGAGCAGAGCAGTATATGAGGTTAGAGCGGAGCAGTATATGAGATTTGAGCGGAGCAGTATATGAGGTTTGAGCGGAGCAGTATATGAGGTTTGAGCGGAGCAGTATACGGGGTTTGAGCGGAGCAGTATATGAGGTTAGAGCGGAGCAGTATATGAGGTTTGAGCGGAGCAGTATATGAGGTTTGAGCGGAGCAGTATATGAGGTTTGAGCGGAGCAGTATATGAGGTTAGAGCGGAGCAGTATATGGGGTTAGAGTGGAGCAGTATATGAGGTTTGAGCGGAGCAGTATATGAGGTTTGAGCGGAGCAGTATATGAGGTTAGAGCGGAGCAGTATACGGGGTTTGATGCGTCTCTTTGCTCCTAGAATGTTTCACACCCCTCATTAACGTAACTTTCTCAGATACAGCGTAAATTCTCGCTCCACCCTCGTGCTGTAGGTTAAACACTTCAGGGAGGGGACGGGATTGTCAGCCCTAATCTGCTCGTTCCCTCTAGTTACATCTACAAGGGGAGAATCTCCCTACAACTTCAATACTAAACTATTCCATGAAGATGATGCACAGTCTCACTGCTCACTGCAAACTTTGCTTTTGGCAAACATGAAAGGCATGAAAGGGATATTTAAGGGCAGAACCTTTGATGACCCGTCTCTGGGTTAGAGCATAGATCATACGCATCAAATCTCCCATAACATCTATGAAGAGCTACAATTCTTTCACCTTCCTCACTATAGAAGGGTCTTAGTGCTGCGATGTTCTGGGGACCCCTTATCCATAGTTAAGGAAACCTCTATGGGAAACCATGATGTATTTCAGTTTGCACGGTCCCATAAATGGAGCTGAGTGGACCTGAGGTTTGTGACCAGGACATATTGCTGGATTAGTGGCCAAACAGCTAACCCGACAAATTGCTGACTGGTCAGGCCGAACCCAAATGCAAACATCGGGTCGGCTCATCTCCACACGTCAGACACAAGAGGCAGGGTGAGGCTCATGTGACAGGTAGTGTTACCCCATGTTACATTGTATCCAGGGTGTATCATATTTTGTATCTGCACTTCCAAATGAGATGCTTGAGAAATGTGAAATGCCATGTGATTTCTGGGCACCTCAGCCGGAGCCGTCCTCTAATAGATGAAAGCTGTCATGGAGATGAGTGTACACAACGCCTACGACGCCAATTTTAGCCGCTGTCTGATGAGCCGCCCAGCTGCCGCTTGATAATGGTGACATCTTTGGAAGTTTCAGCCAAAACACTTTGTTCCGGAGCGGAGGAATATTTATGCTGAGGGTGAACCTGACGGCACTGGAGTAAATAGCCGCAGACACCTCCGTAGTGTCATTACTCATCACGTCTTCTTCATCTTAGGCCGTGGGCTCCGGCTCATACATAATAGACAGTCACATGACTGGTATATATATATAGAGGGATCATCCAGAATATGATGCATCCAGACACTTAATTAGGTGTTGCCACCCCGGAGGAGTCATATGTACAGGTCATGACCGGAATAGATGAGGCAGATGTGAATAACAAGCTCTGCCAGGACTGGCCGTACAGCCTAGCCAATAGACCAGGGGCCCCAACTAGAGGCCGAACTTGTAGCATCTGGGGCCCAATGCAGAACCTCTACAACTATAATGTACCAAATTCTCATACACTACATGCTGACACTACACAGTATAACTTCCCTTCTCTCGAATGAGTCTTTCTCTCTGCTACAAATGTGATCATCCGAGCAGAAAACCTTCTGTAATTTCTTTGTACCAATTTGCAGCAGCTCTGGCTCATGGCAGGAGAGGAAGGGGGAAGCAAGGTCTGGATAGGGATGGGGACAGGACATTAATGCCAATCAATGCAAGGACAGGACCAAAGCTCAATATAGACAGTGCACAGTACTACTTCTCCTGTATATACAGTGCACAGTAATACTTCTCCTGTATATATATACAGTGCACAGTACTACTTCTCCTGTATATATATATACAGTGCACAGCACTACTTCTCCTGTATATATATACAGTGCCCAGTACTACTTCTCCTGTATATATATATATATATATATATATATATATATATATATATATATATACAGTGCACAGTACTACTTCTCCTGTATATATATATATACAGTGCACAGTACTACTTCTCCTGTATATATACAGTGCACAGTACTACTTCTCCTGTATATATACAGTGCACAGTACTACTTCTCCTGTATATATATACAGTGCACAGTACTACTTCTCCTGTATATATATACAGTGCACAGTACTACTTCTCCTGTATATATACAGTGCACAGTACTACTTCTCCTGTATATATACAGTGCACAGTACTACTTCTCCTGTATATATACAGTGCACAGTACTACTTCTCCTGTATATATATACAGTGCACAGTACTACTTCTCCTGTATATATACAGTGCACAGTACTACTTCTCCTGTATATATACAGTGCACAGTACTACTTCTCCTGTATATATATACAGTGCACAGTACTACTTCTCCTGTATATATGGGCAGTGCACAGTACTACTTCCCCTGTATATAT
The DNA here is from genome assembly GCF_040894005.1 of Engystomops pustulosus. Classification (NCBI taxonomy): domain Eukaryota; kingdom Metazoa; phylum Chordata; class Amphibia; order Anura; family Leptodactylidae; genus Engystomops; species Engystomops pustulosus. Next base: position 4,220,287 of record NC_092413.1, read on the forward strand.
AGTGCACAGTACTACTTCTCCTGTATATATACAGTGCACAGTACTACTTCTCCTGTATATATATATACAGTGCACAGTACTACTTCTCCTGTATATATATATATACAGTGCACAGTACTACTTCTCCTGTATATATACAGTGCACAGTACTACTTCTCCTGTATATATATACAGTGCACAGTACTACTTCTCCTGTATATATATATACAGTGCCCAGTACTACTTCTCCTGTATATATATATACAGTGCACAGTAATACTTCTCCTGTATATATATACAGTGCCCAGTACTACTTCTCCTGTATATATATATATATACAGTGCACAGTACTACTTCTCCTGTATATATATACAGTGCACAGTACTACTTCTCCTGTATATATACAGTGCACAGTACTACTTCTCCGGTATATATACAGTGCACAGTACTACTTCTCCTGTATATATACAGTGCACAGTACTACTTCTCCTGTATATATAGTGCACAGTACTACTTCTCCTGTATATATATATACAGTGCACAGTACTACTTCTCCTGTATATATAGTGCACAGTAATACTTCTCCTGTATATATACAGTGCACAGTACTACTTCTCCTGTATATATATATACAGTGCACAGTAATACTTCTCCGGTATATATACAGTGCACAGTACTACTTCTTCTGTATATATACAGTGCACAGTACTACTTCTCCTGTGTATATATATATACAGTGCACAGTACTACTTCTCCTGTATATATGGGCAGTGCACAGTACTACTTCTCCTGTATATATACAGTGCACAGTACTACTTCTCCTGTATATATACAGTGCACAGTACTACTTCTCCTGTATATATATATACATATACAGTGCACAGTACTACTTCTCCTGTATATATACAGTGCACAGTACTACTTCTCCTGTATATATGGGCAGTGCACAGTACTACTTCTCCTGTATACATACAGTGCACAGTACTACTTCTCCTGTATATATACAGTGCACAGTACTACTTCTCCTGTATATATACAGTGCACAGTACTACTTCTCCTGTATATATATACAGTGCACAGTACTACTTCTCCTGTATATATACAGTGCACAGTACTACTTCTCCTGTATATATACAGTGCACAGTACTACTTCTCCTGTATATATATACAGTGTACAGTACTACTTCCCCTGTATATATGGGCAGTGCACAGTACTACTTCCCCTGTATATACAGTGCACAGTACTACTTCCCCTGTATATATGGGCAGTGCACAGTACTACTTCTCCTGTATATATATACAGTGCACAGTACTACTTCTCCTGTATATACAGTGCACAGTACTACTTCCCCTGTATATATGGGCAGTGCACAGTACTACTTCTCCTGTATATATATACAGTGCACAGTACTACTTCTCCTGTATATATGGACGGTGCACAGTACTACTTCCCCTGTATATATGCGCAGTGCACAGTACTACCTCTCCTGCACAGTGAGTAGTCAGAGGTAGGTATAATACTCGGCACTGTGCTCTCTGAATCCTCCCTGAGCCGTTGTTAATCACCATCCGAACCTCCAGGAATCTGGATAGGAGATTATATTCATGTCTCGAAATCCACTTAGATGTGAAAGTGTTAGCGGCTCATTGCTGGGGGTGTCATGGCCTCTATAGGGGCCTTTGTATGGGGAGGTCACATGACACTGGTTGTTATGCAGGATATGTAACACCTATGACCTGCACATATGGGCTGGGGTAGGTAGCAGGTAACGCTCTGGGGGCCGCTTCCTCCCAGTGACATTGTGTATCACACAGACTCCAGCCATTGTCTCATTGTTATCAATTATATCTGACAATACAGATGTTCCACTAATCCACCGAATATGTCTGCAATTCTGTGACCTCCTTGTGCTGTAACCCAGAAATGGATGTGAAGGAGCAGAGCTTCAGTGTAAAGCAGGGAGGAGGTGTAATGCTGCAGTGTAAAGCAGGGAGGAGGTGTAATGCTGCAGCGTAAAGCAGGGAGGAGGTGTAATGCTGCAGTGTAAAGCAGGGAGGAGGTGTAATGCTGCAGCGTAAAGCAGGGAGGAGGTATAAGGCTGCAGTGTAAAGCAGGGAGGAGGTATAAGGCTGCAGTGTAAAGCAGGGAGGAGGTGTAATGCTGCAGTGTAAAGCAGGGAGGAGGTGTAATGCTGCAGTGTAAAGCAGGGAGGAGGTATAAGGCTGCAGTGTAAAGCAGGGAGGAGGTATAAAGCTGCAGTGTAAAGCAGGGAGGAGGTATAAGGCTGCAGTGTAAAGCAGGGAGGAGGTATAAAGCTGCAGTGTAAAGCAGGGAGGAGGTGTAATGCTGCAGCGTAAAGCAGGGAGGAGGTATAAGGCTGCAGTGTAAAGCAGGGAGGAGGTGTAATGCTGCAGCGTAAAGCAGGGAGGAGGTGTAATGCTGCAGCGTAAAGCAGGGAGGAGGTATAAGGCTGCAGTGTAAAGCAGGGAGGAGGTATAAGGCTGCAGTGTAAAGCAGGGAGGAGGTGTAATGCTGCAGCGTAAAGCAGGGAGGAGGTATAAGGCTGCAGTGTAAAGCAGGGAGGAGGTGTAAAGCTGCAGTGTAAAGCAGGGAGGAGGTATAAGGCTGCAGTGTAAAGCAGGGAGGAGGTGTAATGCTGCAGTGTAAAGCAGGGAGGAGGTGTAAAGCTGCAGTGTAAAGCAGGGAGGAGGTGTAATGCTGCAGCGTAAAGCAGGGAGGAGGTATAAGGCTGCAGTGTAAAGCAGGGAGGAGGTATAAAGCTGCAGCGTAAAGCAGGGAGGAGGTGTAATGCTGCAGTGTAAAGCAGGGAGGAGGTGTAATGCTGCAGTGTAAAGCAGGGAGGAGGTGTAATGCTGCAGTGTAAAGCAGGGAGGAGGTGTAATGCTGCAGTGTAAAGCAGGGAGGAGGTGTAATGCTGCAGTGTAAAGCAGGGAGGAGGTGTAAAGCTGCAGTGTAAAGCAGGGAGGAGGTGTAATGCTGCAGTGTAAAGCAGGGAGGAGGTGTAATGCTGCAGTGTAAAGCAGGGAGGAGGTGTAATGCTGCAGTGTAAAGCAGGGCAGAGGCATAAGGCTGCAGTGTAAAGCAGGGAGGAGGTGTAATGCTGCAGCGTAAAGCAGGGAGGAGGTGTAATGCTGCAGCGTAAAGCAGGGAGGAGGTGTAATGCTGCAGCGTAAAGCAGGGAGGAGGTATAAAGCTGCAGCGTAAAGCAGGGAGGAGGTGTAATGCTGCAGTGTAAAGCAGGGAGGAGGTGTAAAGCTGCAGTGTAAAGCAGGGAGGAGGTGTAATGCTGCAGTGTAAAGCAGGGAGGAGGTGTAATGCTGCAGTGTAAAGCAGGGAGGAGGTGTAATGCTGCAGTGTAAAGCAGGGAGGAGGTGTAATGCTGCAGTGTAAAGCAGGGAGGAGGTGTAATGCTGCAGTGTAAAGCAGGGAGGAGGTGTAATGCTGCAGTGTAAAGCAGGGCAGAGGCATAAGGCTGCAGTGTAAAGCAGGGAGGAGGTGTAATGCTGCAGCGTAAAGCAGGGAGGAGGTGTAATGCTGCAGCGTAAAGCAGGGAGGAGGTGTAATGCTGCAGCGTAAAGCAGGGAGGAGGTATAAAGCTGCAGCGTAAAGCAGGGAGGAGGTGTAATGCTGCAGTGTAAAGCAGGGAGGAGGTGTAAAGCTGCAGTGTAAAGCAGGGAGGAGGTGTAATGCTGCAGTGTAAAGCAGTGAGGAGGTATAAAGCTGCAGTGTAAAGCAGGGAGGAGGTGTAAAGCTGCAGTGTAAAGCAGGGAGGAGGTGTAATGCTGCAGTGTAAAGCAGGGAGGAGGTGTAAAGCTGCAGTGTAAAGCAGGGAGGAGGTGTAATGCTGCAGTGTAAAGCAGTGAGGAGGTATAAAGCTGCAGTGTAAAGCAGGGAGGAGGTGTAAAGCTGCAGTGTAAAGCAGGGAGGAGGTGTAATGCTGCAGTGTAAAGCAGTGAGGAGGTATAAAGCTGCAGTGTAAAGCAGGGAGGAGGTGTAATGCTGCAGCGTAAAGCAGGGAGGAGGTGTAATGCTGCAGTGTAAAGCAGGGAGGAGGTGTAATGCTGCAGTGTAAAGCAGGGAGGAGGTATAAAGCTGCAGTGTAAAGCAGGGAGGAGGTGTAAAGCTGCAGTGTAAAGCAGGGAGGAGGTATAAAGCTGCAGTGTAAAGCAGGGAGGAGGTATAAAGCTGCAGTGTAAAGCAGGGAGGAGGTATAAAGCTGCAGTGTAAAGCAGGGAGGAGGTATAATGCTGCAGCGTAAAGCAGGGAGGAGGTGTAATGCTGCAGTGTAAAGCAAGGAGGAGGTGTAATGCTGCAGTGTAAAGCAGGGAGGAGGTATAAAGCTGCAGTGTAAAGCAGGGAGGAGGTGTAAAGCCTAACTTGCTGATCAGTGGGGGTCTCAGTGATCTCCGTCAGTTCCATAGAGATAAATGAAGCAGAAATGTTATGCTCGGCCGTCCGACAGACCCCACGTTTTTGCGATCTCCGAGCTTTGCACCGAGACCACTACTGATAAGCAAGTTAGGCCTATCCCGTCTATAGGACCCAACTTTAGTTTGTGGGAAAACCCCTTAAAGGCACAAAATGGATTTCAGACTAAAATGATCAAACAAGTCAGATCATAGTCATCGATGGCGGCCGGTTTCTTGTCTCTCTCTTCTTAGCTGCATCTTCATGGTCTCCACTAAGGACAGTGACCACGATAATAGTGTAACACTCCAGCAGTGAGAGAGTTAAGGAGGGGGCCCCCGGAGTAATAGGGTCAGGGAGCCGTCCCCTCTCTATAAGCTTCAGGGGCCGCTTTCTGTAAACTGATAAAAGACCAATTCCCCTTTAAACTTTTAAGCTTCTTATGAATTATCAGAAGTTTCTTAATCGGATTTCTCCCGGGAGATAAAGGCCCTGTCACCTAAACAGCGCGCTGCTGGCATGTGCAGAGCCCGACACATCATGATATGAGGGCAGAGGGGGCGCCAGCAGGACCCTCTCCTTCTGAGAGGCGATTATGTGTCTGTATTTTACCACTTTGCAGCCTCTTCATGCTGGGAAGACTGGGACAAAATTTTGGGTTGTCTCAGGACTTTGTTAGGGGGGTAGGTCTGGCTCCATCATCGGACAGGGCTGAGATATGTAGGTGTCACTGTATCAGCGTGTTACTCCACAAGGCGCGGCATATTCCAGGCATAATGTAAGCTCAGATACCGGTGATACAGCCGGGGATACATTCCCGCTTCTCCAGGGCAGAAGAACTTTCCGCTACTTTGACACAAAAATCTGCTGAACATTCCCAATGTTTCCTGCTTGTGGCATCTGCTGGGGGTTATTATGTCACAGCTGCTTTGGTACACAGCTGCTGATTGTACAGGTCTATCAATATTGGGATGAATGAGATACATGGTTACATAGTTTATACGGTTGAAAAAAAAAGTCCATCAAGCACAACCAAGCACTGGATGAGGAAGAGAGTTAGAATATTCTATATAACATAACCGTCAAAGTTATTTAGATGCAATGAAAGCATCTAGGCCAGTGATGGCGAACCTTTTAGACACAGAGTGCCCAAACTACAACCAAAACCTACCTTTATGTCGCAGAGTGCCAAGATGACAATTTAAGCAGTAACCTATTGATCCCAACTGTATCATAAGTCTTAATCGTATTGGCGTTCTGAGGACATCAATACAATAGAAAAGAAATTTGGATTGTAGCTTCCCTCCAGGGTATTAAGAAAAGGAAAAATCAGGGGACACAGAGCAGGTGCTCCAACCATGAGCCATCTCTATCCACACCTTCTCGCTTCTTGTGTAGTCCTTGCAGCCAAGAAGGTGTTACCAAGAATAGTTTTGGACCGCAGGAGAAAACCTTGAGTCATGTCTAGAAAATTTTGTGCTGGGGTGAAGGCCTGGGTGCCCACAGAAAGGGCTTTGAGTGCCACCTCTGGCACCCGTGCCATAGGTTCGCCACCACTGATCTAGGCCCTTCTTGAAGCTGCTGTCCCTGCTGTGCTCTGCTTCTGAGCTCTCTGCTGTGCTCTGCTCCTAAGCTCTCTGCAGTCCCTGCTGTGCTCTGCTTCTGAGCTCTCTGCTGTCCCTGCTGTGCTCTGCTCCTAAGCTCTCTGCAGTCCCTGCTGTGCTCTGCTTCTGAGCTCTCTGCAGTCCCTGCTGTGCTCTGCTTCTGAGCTCTCTGCTGTTCCTGCTGTGCTCTGCTCCTAAGCTCTCTGCAGTCCCTGCTGTGCTCTGCTTCTGAGCTCTCTGCTGTCCCTGCTGTGCTCTGCTTCTGAGCTCTCTGCTGTTCCTGCTGTGCTCTGCTCCTAAGCTCTCTGCAGTCCCTGCTGTGCTCTGCTTCTGAGCTCTCTGCTGTCCCTGCTGTGTTCTGCTCCTAAGCTCTCTGCTGTCCCTGCTTTGCTCCTGAGCTCGTTGCTGTCCCTGCTGTGCTCTGCTCCTGAGCTCTCTGCTATGCTCTGCTCCTGAGCTCTCTGCTGTGCTCTGCTCCTGAGCTCTCTGCTGTGCTCTGCTCCTGAGCTCTCTGCTATGCTCTGCTCCTGAGCTCTCTGCTGTGCTCTGCTTCTGAGCTCTCTGCTGTTCCTGCTGTGCTCTGCTCCTAAGCTCTCTGCAGTCCCTGCTGTGCTCTGCTTCTGAGCTCTCTGCTGTCCCTGCTGTGTTCTGCTCCTAAGCTCTCTGCTGTCCCTGCTTTGCTCCTGAGCTCGTTGCTGTCCCTGCTGTGCTCTGCTCCTGAGCTCTCTGCTATGCTCTGCTCCTGAGCTCTCTGCTGTGCTCTGCTCCTGAGCTCTCTGCTGTGCTCTGCTCCTGAGCTCTCTGCTGTGCTCTGCTCCTGAGCTCTCTGCTATGCTCTGCTCCTGAGCTCTCTGCTATGCTCCCGAGCTCTCTGCTATGCTCTGCTCCTGAGCTCTCTGCTATGCTCTGCTCCTGAGCTCTCTGCTGTGCTCTGCTCCTGAGCTCTCTGCTGTGCTCTGCTCCTGAGCTCTCTGCAGTCCCTGCTTTGCTCCTGAGCTCTCTGCTGTCCCTGCTGTGCTCTGCTCCTGAGCTCTCTGCAGTCCCTGCTGTGCTCTGCTTCTGAGCTCTCTGCTGTCCCTGCTGTGCTCTGCTCCTAAGCTCTCTGCAGTCCCTGCTGTGCCCTGCTCCTGAGCTCTCTGCTATGCTCTGCTCCTGAGCTCTCTGCAGTCCCTGCTTTGCTCCTAAGCTCTCTGCAGTCCCTGCTTTGCTCCTGAGCTCTCTGCTGTCCCTGCTGTGCTCTGCTCCTAAGCTCTCTGCTATGCTCTGCTCCTGAGCTCTCTGCTGTCCCTGCTGTGCTCTGCTCCTAAGCTCCCTGCTGTGCTCTGTTCCTAAGCTCTCTGCAGTTCCTGCTTTGCTCCTGAGCTCTGCTCCTGAGCTCGGCTATTCCACAGATTGACAGTTCTCATAGTAGAAAAGCCTCTGTGTCGCCTCCGGTGATTAAACCTTGATTTCTCCAGGCGCAGACAGTGCCCCCTCGTCTTTTGATTTGATTTAATCTGAAACAACTTACCACCATATTTTTTGTATGGACCATTCATATATTTATATACATTAACCATGTCCCCTCGTAGTCGTCTCTTTTCCAGAGTAAATAAATCCAGTTGTTTTCATCTTTCCTCATCACTGAGACCCTCCGCACCCCTTATCATTTGTGTGGCTTTTTGGTGTCCCCTCTCCCTTCCTCTGTATGTACTGGAGCCCAGAACTGGACGGTACATTCCAGGTGAGGCCAATGCCTTGTACAGTGTAACATGACATCCCTATCCGGAGAGTCCAGACCACTCTGTAGTAGCAGGATAATAGAAGACATGGGATTGGAGTGATTTATTGTGATAGACCCATAATTACGGAGGCATCTATCACGCCATGTCGTTTCAAATGAGCTTAATTGTTCTCCAACTGTGGTCTGTGCTTTCCGAATAATTTTGTTCATCTTGTTCTTATTCTTTGTGTTTATGATGTGTCCCCAGCTCACTACAAGAAGAGATTCACGCTGGCGATTGGGAACATTTTGTTACAGATATGCAATGATTTTGGTTTCCTGAGGAAGTTCCCCTTTATATTGCCTTTTGGTTGATGCTTTCACGGTTTGTTGACCAGTCCAATCTGTCATCTGCGTGGCCCCCAGGTAGTTGTAGGCCTTGTTATATGGCCCAAACCTTTCATTATGATCGGTTCTGTGGCCACTTTTATCTCCTCTAAGTCAGGGACCACACGTGATCATTCTCTTCTAATGGTCAGAATATCTGTGCACCGGTTTATAACCTTGTATCACTGAGTCACATTGGTTGAGCTCCACAGTACAATTCAGAACAGTGGAAATGTCTCTCCATGAGAAGAGCAGTCTCTGCTTGATCAGTGTCTTTATGAGCCTATTCATTTACAGTGTGAGAATTATAGATCGAGGTCACATGATACATGGGGTTATTGTTTCCTTTGTCCTGCATCGGGTGTCTTGTAACATCACGCACTACAGAACCAAATTCCCAGCTCTGCACCCATTTAGCACCCCTGTACATGTGTCCCCTCAACCATCGCTTGTCAACCCATCCATTTCAATGGTTGGAAAATACCGTATCCAGAGGAGCAGATAAATGGTTGGCGTAGCCCTGTGGGGGCGCTGCTGCTGACAGGATATTCTCAGTGATGGTGGCAGACGTGACACCATGTGTCCACACCCCGGGGACTTCGCTGCTCACTGGCTACCGTCACTATGTGGCATCATGTTCACGTCCACTGTGGCCCCAGCTCCACGACGTCACCGTCACCAGTGTCATCCAAAGCGATTTCCTGTCATACCCTCCCCTGATGATTACTCCTCCTAGATACACGGCCGCAGCAGATAAACACTACTATAATTACGCCTTACGCTGCTTTGGAATAAGATGTTCTGAGTGTGGATTCCCTGGAGCCAACAAACATAACTCGTACTACAGCGGCAGGAGAAGAGGAGACGCTACTGACGTACAAGAGCTTGACATCTATTACGACACCAACCTTCAAGGTCCTAACATCAGGCAAACTGATATTCCTGATCAGGCACTGGGGAAGTTTTGTTGTGTTCTTGAATCTTTTATGTAACAGTAAAGGGTTTTGAGCATAAAGATGGGACAGAAATGATCACTGGGGTTATAAGACCCGGGATCCCCCACAATCTGAAGAACATAGGACAGAAAATCCCTGACCTGTAAAAATCACAAGTACTGTACAGAATGAAGTGCTGGGCTCTGACCTTAGGGACCCCCAGTTATTGGTAGTGTGGGGGACCACAAGTCCTTCTGAGCCGCTCTACAGTAAGGTGGCCATCCTAGAAGTCTCATAGCCCTCAATGATATAAGAGACGCACTCATCCGCGCTAGTTTACACTGGACAAGTCTTTTGCACTTGTCATCCTCATTATGCTGATCTCTGGAGGTCGCGGGGGTCGGACTCCCACTACTTACCATTCAGTACTACAGATGCAGCCATGTGAGTGTATGATACTGTGTATGATATGTCAGATATGGAGTAGTCCCCGGTCTGGGTGGGCTGTAGGTAGCAGGGCTCGGTGACAGCCAGGAGTGGCGGCCATGACAGTGATCTGCGGCTGTTTATATATACACAAAGCTTTCATGTTAGATGCAGCAGTGCTGAGCGCCGGCCCGTTATCACTTAATTAATCTTCATTAGCGGAGCATGGACCTCACCCAGAGAGCAGGTAGCTGCAGGGGATCGTGTGTCTGCAGAGGATCATGTGTCGTCTCTGGGACAATCTTATGTCATGCTTACAGGTTCCAGGACAGCAATGGCTACGGAGAAGTGATGCAGGGAACCTCTTAGGGCGGCATCGGGTGTCTCCTCCTATGAAGGAGATGACACAGCGTCGCAGGGATTGCTGTACAGGTCCTACATCTATGGTCCTGTAAGGAGAGCAGCACAATGCGGGATGAGCTGCAGGTTATCACTATGATAAGAGGATTGTCCCGGGACAAATCTCACAGAGGAATCTACACTCACCGGCCACTTTATTAGGTCCACCTGTCCAACTGCTCGTTAACACTTAATTTCTAATCAGCCAATCCCATGGCGGCAGTGCATTTAGGCATGTAGACATAGTCAAGACAATCTCCTGCAGTTCTCCCGAGCCTCAGTATGGGGAAGAAAGGTGATTTGTGGCCTGTGAACGTGGCATGGTTGTTGGTGCCAGAAGGGCTGGTCTGAGTATTTCAGAAACTGCTGATCTACTGGGATTTTCACGCACAACCATCTCTAGGGTTTACAGAGAATGGTCCGAAAAAGAAAAAACATCCAGCGAGCGGCAGTTCTGTGGGCGGAAATGCCTTGTTGATGCCAGAGGTCAGAGGAGAATGGGCAGACTGGTTCGAGCTGATAGAAAGGCAACAGTGACTCAAATCGCCACCCGTTACAACCAAGGTAGGCAGAAGAGCATCTCTGAACGCACAGTACGTCCAACTCTGAGGCAGATGGGCTACAGCAGCAGAAGACCACACCGGGTGCCACTCCTTTCAGCTAAGAACAGGAAACTGAGGCTACAATTTGCACAAGCTCATCGAAATAGGACAGTAGAAGATTGGAAAAACGCTGCCTGGTCTGATGAGTCTCGATTTCTGCTGCAACATTCGGATGGTAGGGTCAGAATTTGGTACAACAACATGAAAGCGCGGATCCATCCTGCCTTGTATCAGCGGCTCAGGCTGGTGGTGCTGGTGTCATGGATCCATCCTGCCTTGTATCAGCGGCTCAGGCTGGTGCTGGTGGTGTCATGGATCCATCCTGCCTTGTATCAGCGGTTCAGGCTGGTGCTGGTGGTGTCATGGATCCATCCTGCCTTGTATCAGCGGGTCAGGCTGGTGGTGGTGGTGTCATGGATCCATCCTGCCTTGTATCAGCGGCTCAGGCTGGTGGTGGTGGTGTCATGGATCCATCCTGCCTTGTATCAGCGGCTCAGGCTGGTGCTGGTGGTGTCATGGATCCATCCTGCCTTGTATCAGCGGCTCAGGCTGGTGGTGCTGGTGTCATGGATCCATCCTGCCTTGTATCAGCGGCTCAGGCTGGTGGTGGTGTCATGGATCCATCCTGCCTTGTATCAGCGGCTCAGGCTGGTGGTGGTGGTGTCATGGATCCATCCTGCCTTGTATCAGCGGCTCAGGCTGGTGGTGGTGTCATGGATCCATCCTGCCTTGTATCAGCGGCTCAGGTTGGTGGTGGTGTCATGGATCCATCCTGCCTTGTATCAGCGGCTCAGGCTGGTGGTGGTGGTGTCATGGATCCATCCTGCCTTGTATCAGCGGCTCAGGCTGGTGCTGGTGGTGTCATGGATCCATCCTGCCTTGTATCAGCGGCTCAGGCTGGTGGTGGTGGTGTCATGGATCCATCCTGCCTTGTATCAGCGGCTCAGGCTGGTGGTGGTGGTGTCATGGATCCATCCTGCCTTGTATCAGCGGCTCAGGCTGGTGGTAGTGGTGTCATGGATCCATCCTGCCTTGGATCAGCGGCTCAGGCTGGTGGTGGTGGTGTCATGGATCCATCCTGCCTTGTATCAGCGGCTCAGGCTGGTGGTGGTGGTGTCATGGATCCATCCTGCCTTGTATCAGCGGCTCAGGCTGGTGGTGGTGGTGTCATGGATCCATCCTGCCTTGTATCAGCGGCTCAGGCTGGTGCTGGTGGTGTCATGGATCCATCCTGCCTTGTATCAGCGGCTCAGGCTGGTGGTGGTGGTGTCATGGATCCATCCTGCCTTGTATCAGCGGCTCAGGCTGGTGGTGGTGGTGTCATGGATCCATCCTGCCTTGTATCAGCGGCTCAGGCTGGTGGTGGTGGTGTCATGGATCCATCCTGCCTTGTATCAGCGGCTCAGGCTGGTGGTGGTGGTGTCATGGATCCATCCTGCCTTGTATCAGCGGCTCAGGCTGGTGGTGCTGGTGTCATGGATCCATCCTGCCTTGTATCAGCGGCTCAGGCTGGTGGTGGTGGTGTCATGGATCCATCCTGCCTTGTATCAGCGGGTTAGGCTGGTGCTGGTGGTGTCATGGATCCATCCTGCCTTGTATCAGCGGCTCAGGCTGGTGGTGGTGGTGTCATGGATCCATCCTGCCTTGTATCAGCGGCTCAGGCTGGTGGTGCTGGTGTCATGGATCCATCCTGCCTTGTATCAGCGGCTCAGGCTGGTGGTGCTGGTGTCATGGATCCATCCTGCCTTGTATCAGCGGCTCAGGCTGGTGGTGGTGGTGTCATGGATCCATCCTGCCTTGTATCAGGGGGTCAGGCTGGTGGTGGTGGTGTCATGGATCCATCCTGCCTTGTATCAGCGGGTCAGGCTGGTGGTGCTGGTGTCATGGATCCATCCTGCCTTGTATCAGCGGCTCAGGCTGGTGGTGGTGTCATGGATCCATCCTGCCTTGTATCAGCGGCTCAGGCTGGTGGTGGTGGTGTCATGGATCCATCCTGCCTTGTATCAGCGGGTCAGGCTGGTGGTGGTGGTGTCATGGATCCATCCTGCCTTGTATCAGCGGCTCAGGCTGGTGGTGGTGGTGTCATGGATCCATCCTGCCCTGTATCAGCGGCTCAGGCTGGTGGTGGTGGTGTCATGGATCCATCCTGCCTTGTATCAGCGGCTCAGGCTGGTGGTGGTGGTGTCATGGATCCATCCTGCCTTGTATCAGCGGGTCAGGCTGGTGGTGGTGGTGTCATGGATCCATCCTGCCTTGTATCAGCGGCTCAGGCTGGTGGTGGTGGTGCCATGGATCCATCCTGCCTTGTATCAGCGGCTCAGGCTGGTGGTGGTGGTGTCATGGATCCATCCTGCCTTGTATCAGCGGCTCAGGCTGGTGGTGGTGGTGTCATGGATCCATCCTGCCCTGTATCAGCGGCTCAGGCTGGTGGTGGTGGTGTCATGGATCCATCCTGCCCTGTATCAGCGGCTCAGGCTGGTGGTGGTGGTGTCATGGATCCATCCTGCCTTGTATCAGCGGCTCAGGCTGGTGGTAGTGGTGTCATGGATCCATCCTGCCTTGTATCAGCGGCTCAGGCTGGTGGTGTCATGGATCCATCCTGCCTTGTATCAGCGGCTCAGGCTGGTGGTGGTGGTGCCATGGATCCATCCTGCCTTGTATCAGCGGGTCAGGCTGGTGGTGGTGGTGTCATGGATCCATCCTGCCTTGTATCAGCGGCTCAGGCTGGTGGTGGTGGTGCTGGTGTCATGGTGTTGTTGCTGACCATGTCCATCCCTTTATGAGCACAATGTACCCTGTAACATCTGATGGCTACTTTCAGCAGGATAATGCGCCATGTCATAAAGCTGGAAGCATCTCAGACTGGTTTTTTGAACATGACAATGAGGTCACTGGACACAAATGGCTCCACAGTCACCAGATCTCAATCCAATAGAGCATCTTTGGGATGTGGTGGAACGGGAGATTCGCATCATGGATGTGCAGCCGATAAATCTGCGGCAACTGTGTGATGCCATCATGTCAATATGGAGCAAAATCTCTGAGGAGCTTCCAGCACCTTGTTGTATCTATGCCACGAAGAATTGAGGCAGTTCTGAAGGCAAAAGGGGGTCCAACCCGTTACTAGCATGGTGGACCTAATAAAGTGGCCGGTGAGTGTATAGCGTTAAGAGCCCGTACACGTACAACCCCAGGGAGATGAGCGCTTGTAGTGCTACTACTAATTGTGCTCCAGTCCTTGTCCTTACCATGACGTCCTCATAAGACCGATTCATGTGGGATAAATAAGCTTCAATTATTCTATTGGAGCAAAAACGCCCTTAGTGTTCTCCTGTGTAGGTGCGCACCCGCTATAGTACTCCCTGTGCTTGTGTCTCACCTTGCCCTGCTCGGTGCCTGAATATTTGATTGGACTCATTTGCCATATCCCCTCCAGGGACTGTCCATTGCCCTTATTGGAGTCTCTTGAGGTCCAGATCCATGTACAGGGCCAAGAGGTGAACAGCGGGGAACTACTAAGACAAGGGCCTAGGAGCAGCACCAAGTCGTGTCCATTCAGTGACACAGAGGGTTCACACATACTGCTAGTGGTCAATGCTCATAAAGCACCTGTGCTCCGAGTTATACGATTTAGAAGGTCAATGAGTCCTTACCTTATGTCCCTGCCCGTCCCCAACTACAGGAGGCACTTCTCCCACCTGGAGGTACCTGGGCATTATGGTCACTAGTTGCTAGTCCCGGGCATTAGGGTCACTAGTTGCTAGTCCCGGGCATTAGGGTCGCTAGTTGCTAGTCCCGGGCATTAGGGTCGCTAGTTGCTAGTCCCGGGCATTAGGGTCGCTAGTTGCTAGTCCCGGGCATTAGGGTCGCTAGTTGCTAGTCCCGGGCATTAGGGTCGCTAGTTGTTAGTCCTGGGCATTAGGGTTGCTAGTCCCGGGCATTAGAGTCACTAGTTGCTAGTCCCGGGCATTAGAGTCACTAGTTGCTAGTCCCGGGCATTAGGGTCGCTAGTTGCTAGTCCCGGGCATTAGGGTCACTAGTTGCTAGTCCCGGGCATTAGGGTCTCTAGTTGCTAGTCCCGGGCATTAGGGTCGCTAGTTGCTAGTCCCTGGCATTATGGTCACTAGTTGCTAGTCACGGGCATTAGGGTCACTAGTTGCTAGTCCCGGGCATTAGAGTCACTAGTTGCTAGTCCCGGGCATTAGGGTCACTAGTTGCTAGTCCCGGGCATTAGGGTCACTAGTTGCTAGTCCTGGGCATTAGGGTCACTAGTTGCTAGTCCCGGGCATTAGGGTCACTAGTTGCTAGTCCTGGGCATTAGGGTCACTAGTTGCTAGTCCTGGGCATTAGGGTCACTAGTTGCTAGTCCTGGGCATTAGGGTCACTAGTTGCTAGTCCTGGGCATTAGAGTCACTAGTTGCTAGTCCCGGGCATTAGGGTCGCTAGTTGCTAGTCCCGGGCATTAGGGTCGCTAGTTGCCAGTCCCGGGCATTAGGGTCACTAGTTGCCAGTCCCGGGCATTAGGGTCACTAGTTGCTAGTCCCGGGCATTAGGGTCTCTTGTTGCTAGTCCCGGGCATTAGAGTCACTAGTTGCTAGTCCCGGGCATTAGGGTCACTAGTTGCTAGTCCCGGGCATTAGGGTCACTAGTTGCTAGTCCCGGGCATTAGGGTCACTAGTTGCTAGTCCCGGGCATTAGGGTCACTAGTTGCTAGTCCTGGGCATTAGGGTCACTAGTTGCTAGTCCTGGGCATTAGGGTCACTAGTTGATAGTCCCGGGCATTAGGGTCACTAGTTGCTAGTCCCGGGCATTAGGGTCACTAGTTGCTAGTCCTGGGCATTAGGGTCACTAGTTGCTAGTCCTGGGCATTAGGGTCACTAGTTGCTAGTCCTGGGCATTAGGGTCACTAGTTGCTAGTCCCGGGCATTAGGGTCACTAGTTGCTAGTCCTGGGCATTAGGGTCACTAGTTGCTAGTCCCGGGCATTAGAGTCACTAGTTGCTAGTCCCGGGCATTAGGGTCGCTAGTTGCTAGTCCCGGGCATTAGGGTCTCTAGTTGCTAGTCCCGGGCATTAGAGTCACTAGTTCATAGTCCTGGACATTAGGGTCACTAGTTGCTAGTCCCGGGCATTAGGGTCACTAGTTGCTAGTCCCGGGCATTAGGGTCACTAGTTGCTAGTCCCGGGCATTAGGGTCTCTAGTTGCTAGTCCCGGGCATTAGGGTCTCTAGTTGCTAGTCCCGGGCATTAGGGTCACTAGTTGCTAGTCCCGGGCATTAGGGTCACTAGTTGCTAGTCCCGGGCATTAGGGTCACTAGTTGCTAGTCCCGGGCATTAGGGTCTCTAGTTGCTAGTCCCGGGCATTAGGGTCACTAGTTGCTAGTCCCGGGCATTAGGGTCTCTAGTTGCTAGTCCCGGGCATTAGAGTCACTAGTTCAGTGGTGGCGAACCTATGGCACGGGTGCCAGAGGTGGCACTCAGAGCCCTTTCTGTGGGCACCCGGGCCATCGCCCCAGCACACCAGACAGGACTCAAAGAATCTTCCTCCAGTTCCAAGCAACTTAAAATATGCTGCTTTCAGTCATATTTTTCATATTTTATTACTTACTTCGCTACTTGGGACTGTAGGAAGAGGAAGAATGAGAAGACAGGGCCGAATTATCTTTGGAGGACCTCCTGCTGGCCCTACGATTCTCTGTGTATAGAGGGACACAGGACAGAAGCTAAAATTATGAAAATTTTCCATCCTTCTACTGTGTTGCTGTCCTCAGGAGGCAAATATGAAGTTGTTGTACAGGGAGCAATAAGTTACTGCTTTAACTTTTGGTTGGCACCTCGCAGTAAATAAGGGGGGTTTTGGGATCAGTTTGGGCACTCGGCCGCTAAAAGGTTCGCCATCACTGCACTAGTTGCTAGTCCCGGGCAATAGGGTCACTAGTTGCTAGTCCCGGGCATTAGGGTCACTAGTTGCTAGTCCCGGGCATTAGGGTCACTAGTTGCTAGTCCCGGGCATTAGGGTCGCTAGTTGCTAGACCCGGGCATTAGGGTCGCTAGTTGCTAGTCCCGGGCATTAGGGTCGCTAGTTGCTAGTCCCGGGCATTAGGGTCGCTAGTTGCTAGTCCCGGGCATTAGGGTCGCTAGTTGCTAGTCCCGGGCATTAGGGTCGCTAGTTGCTAGTCCCGGGCATTAGGGTCGCTAGTTGCTAGTCCCGGGCATTAGGGTCGCTAGTTGCTAGTCCCGGGCATTAGGGTCGCTAGTTGCTAGTCCCGGGCATTAGGGTCGCTAGTTGCTAGTCCCGGGCATTAGGGTCGCTAGTTGCTAGTCCCGGCATTAGGGTCACTAGTTGCTAGTCCCGGGCATTAGGGTCGCTAGTTGCTAGTCCCGGGCATTAGGGTCGCTAGTTGCTAGTCCAGGGCATTAGGGTCGCTAGTTGATAGTCCTGGACATGGTCTGTGTTTCTCTGATTCCTGTGTCTGACTCTATTGTACAATTCTAAAGGATTGTGTCCCTCACCTCAGGAGGAAACCCTTTGTTTAAAATTATTTTACTTCTTTTTCCCAAATCAAGTATTGAGCCCAGAGAATGGACTTTACCTACAAGAGCTCTGAGACTATGGTTACTCCAGGAAAAAGTTATTTATTGCACATCATGCCTTCCCTTACAGGAAGAGTACTGTGTGCTGCCTAGTGAATGCCTTTTGTTCTTTCCAGGAACCCCTTGGGCTGGTAAAGCCAATGCACAGCTATAGTAGTAGTCACTAGAAGTTAGTTTGCGTTATAACCTTTTGTTAGGCTTGGCAGCTGTGTGGACCAGACTTGTCAAATCCTGGCCGCAGGCTTACACCTCAAACCAAAGCTTTGTATTTACGTGGCCTCTGTAAACTGCAGGTCCTTAGGGGTGGATTACAGGACATGACACTAGACTTTTCCTTAGAAAACAGTTGGTTTAAGGGCGTTAGCTACCAACTGTACCGTCCTCATGTATGTACCCAGTGCCTGTAACCAGGACTGTGGGCGGTTTGTCTCCCATGCACTGCACTTAGCCAGCATTTAACGTAACATCTGCACCCCCTACATGCTGTAGTGTGCATGGACCACATGGAAGTGCTGTCCAGCATTAGCCTAATTTCCCATCCGGTCCATAGCCGAGCCATGGGTGCCTCTTTCAATTACTGAGAGGTATACAACACCCCTGTCAATACGTATGCAGACTGGTAGTTGCGAATAGCGTCATCTCTGTGTTAGGAGCTGTCTGTGGGAGGTGGGAGTCATGAACCCTCTAGTAAGAGAGATTATGTAATTGCAGCAGTAGACTCTACCACCTGACCGGGGAGGAAGGGGGGTGTTTATAAAACCACTGCACAGGGGGAGCGCATGGTCTTAATCTCAGGTCTTTGCCTGTCAGCAGTCCAGACTACATGGTCTGAGACAAGAGAGAGTCAGTGTGGAGTACACCTTTAGTGCTGTCACAGAAACCCCAGGAACTGAGTCAGGAGACTCTAATCCAGAGCTGAAGCTTCCACAGTTTGGACACCGCTCCATCCCAGCCTACATCTACTACCAGACTGGTACCATTTTCCTGACCACTCTTGACGACCACTCTCGGACCAGAATCCGAATCTGCTGTTTGACGTTCTGGCCCGTTGCCTGCTACCTGTTGTTCAATAAAGAACCGTGAGTTGATTTGAACAACGTTCCCACCACGGGTTCCCCATCTATTACCCAGGGACTTATCTTACAGACACTCAGTGGCTGCCCCAGGGAGAACCAGTACATCAGCCTCTCCCTCCATCTTTCTTGCACACACCACCTGCTGGAGAGCTGCCAGGCTGTAGGACAGTCCTCCGGTCCCCATACCGAGCACCGTGACATCAGCGGGCCCCTTATTTGATTGAGGGTCGGATTGATTAAAACTAAGTTTGCAAACACAAATTTAATAAAAATTGAATAAATATAAAGGGGCTGGGCCAGGATTAGGGGGAACATATTTGGTGGGGGTATTTTCCGGAGGTGACAGGTCCTCTTTGAAGCCAAGGTCACCGCGCTGGAGGAGAAGCGGCATCCTATACGTGAAAACAGTGCTCCGCTCCGGGAAAAGCTGGAGAACGACGCCAGAATAAAAAAAATGCAACAAGAGCAGCTAAGAGGGCAAAAGGGGCTTCAGATCCAGGCAGATCATGGCAATGATGAGGAAGACCCACCGTGTGCGTCTGTTGGCCTGTGCGAACACCAGCAGGCCTTGTACGACAGGCTGCCGGGAGGAGGAAAGTGATGGCAGCGGCCAGGGAGCGGCGCTAATAGCTCAGATCCGACAACTCGAGTCCCCAGTTCACCTCCAGAACTTTTCCTTTGCGATGATTTGTCTGATGACGTTCAGGTTGGCCGGTCTCTCCTATGCGGAGTGGGCCAATGGTGCATTCAGAGGCCTGGATGGCAGAGACTGCTGCACGTTATTCCTAGAAAGTCTAGTGGTCAGGTACCACACGTGGAACGCACTGTGTTTAGTATCGGCGCAGCGTAAAATCCTCCCGGTGGATGGGTGACCTGTAAAGGTGTGCTCTCTGGAGTATGAGGGGCTGGGCACAAAGATGGCCTCTCTCCTTAGTGTCCCTTAGTCTGTCCTCTCCCTCCTGGTGAAGGTGCGCTCTCTGGAGTATGAGGGGCTGGGCACGGGGAGGACCTCTCTCCTTAGTGTCCCTTAGTCTGTCCTCTCTCCTCCTGGTGAAGGTGCGCTCTCTGGAGTATGAGAGGCTGGGCACGGGGAGGGCCTCTCTCCTTAGTGTCCCTTAGTCTGTCCTCTCCCTCCTGGTGAAGGTGCACTCTCTGGAGTATGAGGGGCTGGGCACGGGGAGGGCCTCTCTCCTTAGTGTCCCTTAGTCTGTCCTCTCTCCTCCTGGTGAAGGTGCGCTCTCTGGAGTATGAGAGGCTGGGCACGGGGAGGGCCTCTCTCCTTAGTGTCCCTTAGTCTGTCCTCTCCGCTCCTGGTGAAGGTGCGCTCTCTGGAGTATGAGGGGCTGGGCACGGGGAGGGCCTCTCTCCTTAGTGTCCCTTAGTCTGTCCTCTCTCCTCCTGGTGAAGGTGCGCTCTCTGGAGTATGAGAGGCTGGGCACGGGGAGGGCCTCTCTCCTTAGTGTCCCTTAGTCTGTCCTCTCCCCTCCTGGTGATGGTGCGCTCTCTGGAGTATGAGAGGCTGGGCACGGGGAGGACCTCTCTCCGTAGTGTCCCTTAGTCTGTCCTCTCCCCTCCTGGTGAAGGTGCGCTCTCTGGAGTATGAGAGGCTGGGCACGGGGAGGGCCTCTCTCCTTAGTGCCCCTTAGTCTGTCCTCTCCCCCCTGGTGAAGGTGCGCTCTCTGGAGTATGAGGGGCTGGGCACGGGGAGGGCCTCTCTCCTTAGTGTCCCTTAGTCTGTCCTCTCCCTCCTGGTGAAGGTGCGCTCTCTGGAGTATGAGAGGCTGGGCACGGGGAGGGCCTCTCTCCTTAGTGTCCCTTAGTCTGTCCTCTCCCTCCTGGTGAAGGTGCGCTCTCTGGAGTATGAGAGGCTGGGCACGGGAAGGACCTCTCTCCTCAGTGTCCCCTTAGTCTGTCCTCTCCCCTCCTGGTGAAGGTGCGCTCTCTGGAGTATGAGAGGCTGGGCACGGGGAGGGCCTCTCTCCTTAGTGCCCCTTAGTCTGTCCTCTCCCCTCCTGGTGAAGGTGCGCTCTCTGGAGTATGAGAGGCTGGGCACGGGGAGGACCTCTCTCCTTAGTGTCCCTTAGTCTGTCCTCTCCCTCCTGGTGAAGGTGCGCTCTCTGGAGTATGAGAGGCTGGGCACGGGGAGGACCTCTCTCCTTAGTGCCCCTTAGTCTGTCCTCTCCCCCCTGGTGAAGGTGCGCTCTCTGGAGTATGAGAGGCTGGGCACGGGGAGGGCCTCTCTCCTTAGCGTCCCTTAGTCTGCCCTCTCCCCTCCTGGTGAAGGTGCGCTCTCTGGAGTATGAGAGGCTGGGCACGGGGAGGACCTCTCTCCTTAGTGTCCCTTAGTCTGTCCTCTCCCTCCTGGTGAAGGTGCGCTCTCTGGAGTATGAGAGGCTGGGCACGGGGAGGACCTCTCTCCTTAGTGTCCCTTAGTTTGTCCTCTCCCTCCTGGTGAAGGTGCGCTCTCTGGAGTATGAGAGGCTGGGCACGGGGAGGGCCTCTCTCCTTAGTGTCCCTTAGTCTGTCCTCTCCCCTCCTGGTGATGGTGCGCTCTCTGGAGTATGAGAGGCTGGGCACGGGGAGGGCCTTCTCCTTAGTCTCCCTTAGTCTGTCCTCTCCCTCCTGGTGAAGGTGCGCTCTCTGGAGTATGAGAGGCTGGGCACGGGGATGGCCACTCTCCTTAGTGCCCCTTAGTCTGTCCTCTCCCCCCTGGTGAAGGTGCGCTCTCTGGAGTATGAGAGGCTGGGCACGGGGAGGACCTCTCTCCTAAGTGTCCCTTAGTCTGTCCTCTCAGCTCCTGGTGAAGGTGCGCTCTCTGGAGTATGAGAGGCTGGGCACGGGGAGGACCTCTCTCCTTAGTGTCCCTTAGTCTGTCCTCTCCGCTCCTGGTGAAGGTGCGCTCTCTGGAGTATGAGAGGCTGGGCACGGGGAGGACCTCTCTCCTTAGTGTTTCTTAGTCTGTCCTCTCTCCCCTGGTGACGGTGCGCTCTCTGGAGTATGAGAGGCTGGGCACGGGGAGGGCCTCTCTCCTTAGTGTCTCTTAGTCTGTCCTCTCCCCTCCTGGTCAAGGTGCGCTCTCTGGAGTATGAGAGGCTGGGCACGGGGAGGGCCTCTCTCCTTAGTTCCCCTTAGTCTGTCCTCTCCCCTCCTGGTGAAGGTGCGCTCTCTGGAGTATGAGAGGCTTGGCACGGGGAGGGCCTCTCTCCTTAGCGTCCCTTAGTCTGTCCTCTCCCCTCCTGGTGAAGGTGCGCTCTCTGGAGTATGAGGGGCTGGGCACGGGGAGGACCTCTCTCCTTAGTGTCCCTTAGTCTGTCCTCTCCGCTCCTGGTGAAGGTGCGCTCTCTGGAGTATGAGAGGCTGGGCACGGGGAGGGCCTCTCTCCTTAGTGTCCCTTAGTCTGTCCTCTCCGCTCCTGGTGAAGGTGCGCTCTCTGGAGTATGAGAGGCTGGGCACGGGGAGGACCTCTCTCCTTAGTGCCCCTTAGTCTGTCCTCTCCCCCCTGGTGAAGGTGCGCTCTCTGGAGTATGAGGGGCTGGGCACGGGGAGGGCCTCTCTCCTTAGTGTCCCTTAGTCTGTTCTCTCCCTCCTGGTGAAGGTGCGCTCTCTGGAGTATGAGAGGCTGGGCACGGGGAGGACCTCTCTCCTTAGTGCCCCTTAGTCTGTTCTCTCCCTCCTGGTGAAGGTGCGCTCTATGGAGTATGAGAGGCTGGGCACGGGGAGGACCTCTCTCCTTAGTGCCCCTTTAGTCTGTCCTCTCCCCCCTGGTGAAGGTGCGCTCTCTGGAGTATGAGGGGCTGGGCACAAAGATGGCCTCTCTCCTTAGTGTCCCTTAGTCTGTTCTCTCCCTCCTGGTGAAAGTGCGCTCTCTGGAGTATGAGGGGCTGGGCACAAAGATGGCCTCTCTCCTTAGTGTCCCTTAGTCTGTTCTCTCCCTCCTGGTGAAGGTGCGCTCTCTGGAGTATGAAAGGCTGGGCACGGGGAGGGCCTCTCTCCTTAGTGTCCCTTAGTCTGTCCTCTCCCTCCTGGTGAAGGTGCGCTCTCTGGAGTATGAGGGGCTGGGCACGGGGAGGACCTCTCTCCTTAGTGTCCCTTAGTCTGTCCTCTCCGCTCCTGGTGAAGGTGCGCTCTCTGGAGTATGAGAGGCTGGGCACGGGGAGGGCCTCTCTCCTTAGTGTCCCTTAGTCTGTTCTCTCCCTCCTGGTGAAGGTGCGCTCTCTGGAGTTTGAGAGGCTGGGCACGGGGAGGACCTCTCTCCTTAGTGCCCCTTTAGTCTGTCCTCTCCCCCCTGGTGAAGGTGCGCTCTCTGGAGTATGAGAGGCTGGGCACGGGGAGGACCTCTCTCCTTAGTGCCCCTTAGTCTGTCCTCTCCCCCCTGGTGAAGGTGCGCTCTCTGGAATATGAGAGGCTGGGCACGGGGAGGGCCTCTCTCCTTAGTGTCCCTTAGTCTGTTCTCTCCCTCCTGGTGAAGGTGCGCTCTCTGGAGTTTGAGAGGCTGGGCACGGGGAGGACCTCTCTCCTTAGTGCCCCTTTAGTCTGTCCTCTCCCCCCTGGTGAAGGTGCGCTCTCTGGAGTATGAGAGGCTGGGCACGGGGAGGACCTCTCTCCTTAGTGCCCCTTAGTCTGTCCTCTCCCCCCTGGTGAAGGTGCGCTCTCTGGAGTATGAGAGGCTGGGCACGGGGAGGGCCTCTCTCCTTAGCGTCCCTTAGTCTGTCCTCTCCCCTCCTGGTGAAGGTGCGCTCTCTGGAGTATGAGAGGCTGGGCACGGGGAGGACCTCTCTCCTTAGTGTCCCTTAGTCTGTCCTCTCCCCCCCTGGTGAAGGTGCGCTCTCTGGAGTATGAGAGGCTGGGCACGGGGAGGGCCTCTCTCCTTAGCGTCCCTTAGTCTGTCCTCTCCCCTCCTGGTGAAGGTGCGCTCTCTGGAGTATGAGGGGCTGGGCACGGGGAGGACCTCTCTCCTTAGTGTCCCTTAGTCTGTCCTCTCCGCTCCTGGTGAAGGTGCGCTCTCTGGAGTATGAGGGGCTGGGCACGGGGAGGACCTCTCTCCTTAGTGTCCCTTAGTCTGTCCTCTCCGCTCCTGGTGAAGGTGCGCTCTCTGGAGTATGAGAGGCTGGGCACGGGGAGGACCTCTCTCCTTAGTGCCCCTTAGTCTGTCCTCTCCCCCCTGGTGAAGGTGCGCTCTCTGGAGTATGAGGGGCTGGGCACGGGGAGGGCCTCTCTCCTTAGTGTCCCTTAGTCTGTCCTCTCCGCTCCTGGTGAAGGTGCGCTCTCTGGAGTATGAGAGGCTGGGCACGGGGAGGACCTCTCTCCTTAGTGCCCCTTAGTCTGTCCTCTCCCCCCTGGTGAAGGTGCGCTCTCTGGAGTATGAGGGGCTGGGCACGGGGAGGGCCTCTCTCCTTAGTGTCCCTTAGTCTGTTCTCTCCCTCCTGGTGAAGGTGCGCTCTCTGGAGTATGAGAGGCTGGGCACGGGGAGGACCTCTCTCCTTAGTGCCCCTTAGTCTGTTCTCTCCCTCCTGGTGAAGGTGCGCTCTATGGAGTATGAGAGGCTGGGCACGGGGAGGACCTCTCTCCTTAGTGCCCCTTTAGCCTGTCCTCTCTCCTCCTGGTGAAGGTGCGCTCTCTGGAGTATGAGAGGCTGGGCACGGGGAGGACTTCTCTCCTTAGTGCCCCTTAGTCTGTCCTCTCTCCTCCTGGTGAAGGTGCGCTCTCTGGAGTATGAGAGACTGGGCACGGGGAGGGCCTCTCTCCTTAGTCTCCCTTAGTCTGTCCTCTCCGCTCCTGGTGAAGGTGCGCTCTCTGGAGTATGAGGGGCTGGGCACGGGGAGGACCTCTCTCCTTAGTGTCCCTTAGTCTGTCCTCTCCGCTCCTGGTGAAGGTGCGCTCTCTGGAGTATGAGAGGCTGGGCACGGGGAGGGCCTCTCTCCTTAGTGTCCCTTAGTCTGTCCTCTCCGCTCCTGGTGAAGGTGCGCTCTCTGGAGTATGAGAGGCTGGGCACGGGGAGGACCTCTCTCCTTAGTGCCCCTTAGTCTGTCCTCTCCCCCTGGTGAAGGTGCGCTCTCTGGAGTATGAGGGGCTGGGCACGGGGAGGGCCTCTCTCCTTAGTGTCCCTTAGTCTGTTCTCTCCCTCCTGGTGAAGGTGCGCTCTCTGGAGTATGAGAGGCTGGGCACGGGGAGGACCTCTCTCCTTAGTGCCCCTTAGTCTGTTCTCTCCCTCCTGGTGAAGGTGCGCTCTCTGGAGTTTGAGAGGCTGGGCACGGGGAGGACCTCTCTCCTTAGTGCCCCTTTAGTCTGTCCTCTCCCCCCTGGTGAAGGTGCGCTCTCTGGAGTATGAGAGGCTGGGCACGGGGAGGACCTCTCTCCTTAGTGCCCCTTAGTCTGTCCTCTCCCCCCTGGTGAAGGTGCGCTCTCTGGAGTATGAGAGGCTGGGCACGGGGAGGGCCTCTCTCCTTAGCGTCCCTTAGTCTGTCCTCTCCCCTCCTGGTGAAGGTGCGCTCTCTGGAGTATGAGAGGCTGGGCACGGGGAGGACCTCTCTCCTTAGTGTCCCTTAGTCTGTCCTCTCCCTCCTGGTGAAGGTGCGCTCTCTGGAGTATGAGAGGCTGGGCACGGGGATGGCCACTCTCCTTAGTGTCCCTTAGTCTGTCCTCTCCCTCCTGGTGAAAGTGCGCTCTCTGGAGTATGAGAGGCTGGGCACGGGGAGGACCTCTCTCCTTAGTGTCCCTTAGTCTGTCCTCTCCGCTCCTGGTGAAGGTGCGCTCTCTGGAGTATGAGAGGCTGGGCACGGGGAGGGCCTCTCTCCTTAGTGTCCCTTAGTCTGTTCTCTCCCTCCTGGTGAAAGTGCGCTCTCTGGAGTATGAGGGGCTGGGCACAAAGATGGCCTCTCTCCTTAGTGTCCCTTAGTCTGTTCTCTCCCCCCTGGTGAAGGTTCGCTCTCTGGAGTATGAGAGACTGGGCACGGGGAGGACCTCTCTCCTTAGTGCCCCTTAGTCTGTCCTCTCCCCCCTGGTGAAGGTGCGCTCTCTGGAGTATGAGAGGCTGGGCACGGGGAGGACCTCTCTCCTTAGTGCCCCTTTAGTCTGTCCTCTCCCCCCTGGTGAAGGTGCGCTCTCTGGAGTATGAGAGGCTGGGCACGGGGAGGACCTCTCTCCTTAGTGCCCCTTAGTCTGTCCTCTCCCCTCCTGGTGAAGGTGCGCTCTCTGGAGTATGAGAGGCTGGGCACGGGGAGGGACTCTCTCCTTAGCGTCCCTTAGTTTGTCCTCTCCCCTCCTGGTGAAGGTGTGCTCTCTGGAGTATGAGAGGCAGGGCACGGGGAGGACCTCTCTCCTTAGTGCCCCTTAGTCTGTCCTCTTCCCCCTGGTGAAGGTGCGCTCTCTGGAGTATGAGAGGCTGGGCACGGGGAGGACCTCTCTCCTTAGTGCCCCTTTAGTCTGTCCTCTCCCCCCTGGTGAAGGTGCGCTCTCTGGAGTATGAGAGGCTGGGCACGGGGAGGACCTCTCTCCTTAGTGCCCCTTAGTCTGTCCTCTCCCCTCCTGGTGAAGGTGCGCTCTCTGGAGTATGAGAGGCTGGGCACGGGGAGGGACTCTCTCCTTAGCGTCCCTTAGTTTGTCCTCTCCCCTCCTGGTGAAGGTGTGCTCTCTGGAGTATGAGAGGCAGGGCACGGGGAGGACCTCTCTCCTTAGTGCCCCTTAGTCTGTCCTCTCCCCCCTGGTGAAGGTGCGCTCTCTGGAGTATGAGAGGCTGGGCACGGGGAGGACCTCTCTCCTTAGTGCCCCTTAGTCTGTCCTCTCCCCCCTGGTGAAGGTGCGCTCTCTGGAGTATGAGAGGCTGGGCACGGGGAGGACCTCTCTCCTTAGTGTCCCTTAGTCTGTCCTCTCCCCTCCTGGTGAAGGTGCGCTCTCTGGAGTATGAGAGGCTGGGCACGGGGAGGACCTCTCTCCTTAGTGTCCCTTAGTCTGTCCTCTCCGCTCCTGGTGAAGGTGCGCTCTCTGGAGTATGAGAGGCTGGGCACGGGGAGGGCCTCTCTCCTTAGTGTCCCTTAGTCTGTCCTCTCCCTCCTGGTGAAAGTGCGCTCTCTGGAGTATGAAGGGATGGGCACGGGGAGGGCCTCTCTCCTTAGTGTCCCTTAGTCTGTCCTCTCCCCTCCTGGTGAAGGTGCGCTCTCTGGAGTATGAAAGGCTGGGCACGGGGAGGACCTCTCTCCTTAGTGTCCCTTAGTCTGTCCTCTCCCTCCTGGTGAAGGTGCGCTCTCTGGAGTATGAGAGGCTGGGCACGGGGATGGCCACTCTCCTTAGTGTCCCTTAGTCTGTCCTCTCCCTCCTGGTGAAAGTGCGCTCTCTGGAGTATGAGAGGCTGGGCACGGGGAGGACCTCTCTCCTTAGTGTCCCTTAGTCTGTCCTCTCCGCTCCTGGTGAAGGTGCGCTCTCTGGAGTATGAGAGGCTGGGCACGGGGAGGGCCTCTCTCCTTAGTGTCCCTTAGTCTGTTCTCTCCCTCCTGGTGAAAGTGCGCTCTCTGGAGTATGAGGGGCTGGGCACAAAGATGGCCTCTCTCCTTAGTGTCCCTTAGTCTGTTCTCTCCCCCCTGGTGAAGGTTCGCTCTCTGGAGTATGAGAGGCAGGGCACGGGGAGGACCTCTCTCCTTAGTGCCCCTTAGTCTGTCCTCTCCCCCCTGGTGAAGGTGCGCTCTCTGGAGTATGAGAGGCTGGGCACGGGGAGGACCTCTCTCCTTAGTGCCCCTTTAGTCTGTCCTCTCCCCCCTGGTGAAGGTGCGCTCTCTGGAGTATGAGAGGCTGGGCACGGGGAGGACCTCTCTCCTTAGTGCCCCTTAGTCTGTCCTCTCCCCTCCTGGTGAAGGTGCGCTCTCTGGAGTATGAGAGGCTGGGCACGGGGAGGGACTCTCTCCTTAGCGTCCCTTAGTTTGTCCTCTCCCCTCCTGGTGAAGGTGTGCTCTCTGGAGTATGAGAGGCAGGGCACGGGGAGGACCTCTCTCCTTAGTGCCCCTTAGTCTGTCCTCTCCCCCCTGGTGAAGGTGCGCTCTCTGGAGTATGAGAGGCTGGGCACGGGGAGGACCTCTCTCCTTAGTGCCCCTTAGTCTGTCCTCTCCCCCCTGGTGAAGGTGCGCTCTCTGGAGTATGAGAGGCTGGGCACGGGGAGGACCTCTCTCCTTAGTGTCCCTTAGTCTGTCCTCTCCCCTCCTGGTGAAGGTGCGCTCTCTGGAGTATGAGAGGCTGGGCACGGGGAGGACCTCTCTCCTTAGTGTCCCTTAGTCTGTCCTCTCCGCTCCTGGTGAAGGTGCGCTCTCTGGAGTATGAGAGGCTGGGCACGGGGAGGGCCTCTCTCCTTAGTGTCCCTTAGTCTGTCCTCTCCCTCCTGGTGAAAGTGCGCTCTCTGGAGTATGAAGGGATGGGCACGGGGAGGGCCTCTCTCCTTAGTGTCCCTTAGTCTGTTCTCTCCCTCCTGGTGAAGGTGCGCTCTCTGGAGTATGAAAGGCTGGGCACGGGGAGGGCCTCTCTCCTTAGTGTCCCTTAGTCTGTCCTCTCCCTCCTGGTGAAGGTGCGCTCTCTGGAGTATGAGAGGCTGGGCACGGGGAGGACTTCTCTCCTTAGTGCCCCTTAATCTGTCCTCTCTCCTCCTGGTGAAGGTGCGCTCTCTGGAGTATGAGAGACTGGGCACGGGGAGGGCCTCTCTCCTTAATCTCCCTTAGTCTGTCCTCTCCGCTCCTGGTGAAGGTGCGCTCTCTGGAGTATGAGGGGCTGGGCACGGGGAGGACCTCTCTCCTTAGTGTCCCTTAGTCTGTCCTCTCCGCTCCTGGTGAAGGTGCGCTCTCTGGAGTATGAGGGGCTGGGCACGGGGAGGACCTCTCTCCTTAGTGTCCCTTAGTCTGTCCTCTCCGCTCCTGGTGAAGGTGCGCTCTCTGGAGTATGAGAGGCTGGGCACGGGGAGGACCTCTCTCCTTAGTGTCCCTTAGTCTGTCCTCTCCCCTCCTGGTGAAGGTGCGCTCTCTGGAGTATGAGAGGCTGGGCACGGGGAGGACCTCTCTCCTTAGTGTCCCTTAGTCTGTCCTCTCCGCTCCTGGTGAAGGTGCGCTCTCTGGAGTATGAGAGGCTGGGCACGGGGAGGGCCTCTCTCCTTAGTGTCCCTTAGTCTGTCCTCTCCCTCCTGGTGAAAGTGCGCTCTCTGGAGTATAAAGGGATGGGCACGGGGAGGGCCTCTCTCCTTAGTGTCCCTTAGTCTGTTCTCTCCCTCCTGGTGAAGGTGCGCTCTCTGGAGTATGAAAGGCTGGGCACGGGGAGGGCCTCTCTCCTTAGTGTCCCTTAGTCTGTCCTCTCCCTCCTGGTGAAGGTGCGCTCTCTGGAGTATGAGAGGCTGGGCACGGGGAGGACCTCTCTCCTTAGTGCCCCTTAGTCTGTCCTCTCTCCTCCTGGTGAAGGTGCGCTCTCTGGAGTATGAGAGACTGGGCACGGGGAGGGCCTCTCTCCTTAATCTCCCTTAGTCTGTCCTCTCCGCTCCTGGTGAAGGTGCGCTCTCTGGAGTATGAGGGGCTGGGCACGGGGAGGACCTCTCTCCTTAGTGTCCCTTAGTCTGTCCTCTCCGCTCCTGGTGAAGGTGCGCTCTCTGGAGTATGAGAGGCTGGGCACGGGGAGGGCCTCTCTCCTTAGTGTCCCTTAGTCTGTCCTCTCCGCTCCTGGTGAAGGTGCGCTCTCTGGAGTATGAGAGGCTGGGCACGGGGAGGACCTCTCTCCTTAGTGCCCCTTAGTCTGTCCTCTCCCCCCTTGTGAAGGTGCGCTCTCTGGAGTATGAGGGGCTGGGCACGGGGAGGGCCTCTCTCCTTAGTGTCCCTTAGTCTGTTCTCTCCCTCCTGGTGAATGTGCGCTCTCTGGAGTATGAGAGGCTGGGCACGGGGAGGACCTCTCTCCTTAGTGCCCCTTAGTCTGTCCTCTCCCCCCTGGTGAAGGTGCGCTCTCCGGAGTATGAGGGGCTGGGCACGGGGAGGGCCTCTCTCCTTAGTGTCCCTTAGTCTGTTCTCTCCCTCCTGGTGAAGGTGCGCTCTCTGGAGTATGAGAGGCTGGGCACGGGGAGGGCCTCTCTCCTTAGTGTCCCTTAGTCTGTCCTCTCCCCCCTGGTGAAGGTGCGCTCTCTGGAGTATGAGAGGCTGGGCACGGGGAGGGCCTCTCTCCTTAGCGTCCCTTAGTCTGTCCTCTCCCCTCCTGGTGAAGGTGCGCTCTCTGGAGTATGAGAGGCTGGGCACGGGGAGGACCTCTCTCCTTAGTGTCCCTTAGTCTGTCCTCTCCCTCCTGGTGAAGGTGCGCTCTCTGGAGTATGAGAGGCTGGGAACGGGGATGGCCACTCTCCTTAGTGTCCCTTAGTCTGTCCTCTCCCTCCTGGTGAAAGTGCGCTCTTTGGAGTATGAGAGGCTGGGCACGGGGAGGACCTCTCTCCTTAGTGTCCCTTAGTCTGTCCTCTCCGCTCCTGGTGAAGGTGCGCTCTCTGGAGTATGAGAGGCTGGGCACGGGGAGGGCCTCTCTCCTTAGTGTCCCTTAGTCTGTTCTCTCCCTCCTGGTGAAAGTGCGCTCTCTGGAGTATGAGGGGCTGGGCACAAAGATGGCCTCTCTCCTTAGTGTCCCTTAGTCTGTTCTCTCCCCCCTGGAGAAGGTGCGCTCTCTGGAGTATGAGAGGCTGGGCACGGGGAGGACCTCTCTCCTTAGTGTCCCTTAGTCTGTCCTCTCCGCTCCTGGTGAAGGTGCGCTCTCTGGAGTATGAGAGGCTGGGCACGGAGAGGACCTCTCTCCTTAGTGTCCCTTAGTCTGTCCTCTCTCCCCTGGTGACGGTGCGCTCTCTGGAGTATGAGAGGCTGGGCACGGGGAGGGCCTCTCTCCTTAGTGTCTCTTAGTCTGTCCTCTCCCCTCCTGGTGAAGGTGCGCTCTCTGGAGTATGAGAGGCTGGGCACAGGGAGGGCCTCTCTCCTTAGTTCCCCTTAGTCTGTCCTCTCCCCTCCTGGTGAAGGTGCGCTCTCTGGAGTATGAGAGGCTGGGCACGGGGAGGGACTCTCTCCTTAGCGTCCCTTAGTCTGTCCTCTCCCCTCCTGGTGAAGGTGCGCTCTCTGGAGTATGAGAGGCAGGGCACGGGGAGGACCTCTCTCCTTAGTGCCCCTTAGTTTGTCCTCTCCCCCCTGGTGAAGGTGCGCTCTCTGGAGTATGAGAGGCTGGGCACGGGGAGGACCTCTCTCCTTAGTGCCCCTTAGTCTGTCCTCTCCCCCCTGGTGAAGGTGCGCTCTCTGGAGTATGAGAGGCTGGGCACGGGGAGGACCTCTCTCCTTAGTGCCCCTTAGTCTGTCCTCTCCCCTCCTGGTGAAGGTGCGCTCTCTGGAGTATGAGAGGCTGGGCACGGGGAGGACCTCTCTCCTTAGTGTCCCTTAGTCTGTCCTCTCCGCTCCTGGTGAAGGTGCGCTCTCTGGAGTATGAGAGGCTGGGCACGGGGAGGGCCTCTCTCCTTAGTGTCCCTTAGTCTGTCCTCTCCCTCCTGGTGAAAGTGCGCTCTCTGGAGTATGAAGGGATGGGCACGGGGAGGGCCTCTCTCCTTAGTGTCCCTTAGTCTGTTCTCTCCCTCCTGGTGAAGGTGCGCTCTCTGGAGTATGAAAGGCTGGGCACGGGGAGGGCCTCTCTCCTTAGTGTCCCTTAGTCTGTCCTCTCCCTCCTGGTGAAGGTGCGCTCTCTGGAGTATGAGAGGCTGGGCACGGGGAGGACTTCTCTCCTTAGTGCCCCTTAGTCTGTCCTCTCTCCTCCTGGTGAAGGTGCGCTCTCTGGAGTATGAGAGACTGGGCACGGGGAGGGCCTCTCTCCTTAATCTCCCAAAGTCTGTCTTCTCCGCTCCTGGTGAAGGTGCGCTCTCTGGAGTATGAGGGGCTGGGCACGGGGAGGACCTCTCTCCTTAGTGTCCCTTAGTCTGTCCTCTCCGCTCCTGGTGAAGGTGCGCTCTCTGGAGTATGAGGGGCTGGGCACGGGGAGGACCTCTCTCCTTAGTGTCCCTTAGTCTGTCCTCTCCGCTCCTGGTGAAGGTGCGCTCTCTGGAGTATGAGAGGCTGGGCACGGGGAGGACCTCTCTCCTTAGTGTCCCTTAGTCTGTCCTCTCCCCTCCTGGTGAAGGTGCGCTCTCTGGAGTATGAGAGGCTGGGCATGGGGAGGACCTCTCTCCTTAGTGCCCCTTAGTCTGTCCTCTCTCCTCCTGGTGAAGGTGCGCTCTCTGGAGTATGAGAGACTGGGCACGGGGAGGGCCTCTCTCCTTAATCTCCCTTAGTCTGTCCTCTCCGCTCCTGGTGAAGGTGCGCTCTCTGGAGTATGAGGGGCTGGGCACGGGGAGGACCTCTCTCCTTAGTGTCCCTTAGTCTGTCCTCTCCGCTCCTGGTGAAGGTGCGCTCTCTGGAGTATGAGAGGCTGGGCACGGGGAGGGCCTCTCTCCTTAGTGTCCCTTAGTCTGTCCTCTCCCTCCTGGTGAAAGTGCGCTCTCTGGAGTATGAAGGGATGGGCACAGGGAGGGCCTCTCTCCTTAGTGTCCCTTAGTCTGTTCTCTCCCTCCTGGTGAAGGTGCGCTCTCTGGAGTATGAAAGGCTGGGCACGGGGAGGGCCTCTCTCCTTAGTGTCCCTTAGTCTGTCCTCTCCCTCCTGGTAAAGGTGCGCTCTCTGGAGTATGAGAGGCTGGGCACGGGGAGGACCTCTCTCCTTAGTGCCCCTTAGTCTGTCCTCTCTCCTCCTGGTGAAGGTGCGCTCTCTGGAGTATGAGAGACTGGGCACGGGGAGGGCCTCTCTCCTTAATCTCCCTTAGTCTGTCCTCTCCGCTCCTGGTGAAGGTGCGCTCTCTGGAGTATGAGGGGCTGGGCACGGGGAGGACCTCTCTCCTTAGTGTCCCTTAGTCTGTCCTCTCCGCTCCTGGTGAAGGTGCGCTCTCTGGAGTATGAGAGGCTGGGCACGGGGAGGGCCTCTCTCCTTAGTGTCCCTTAGTCTGTCCTCTCCGCTCCTGGTGAAGGTGCGCTCTCTGGAGTATGAGAGGCTGGGCACGGGGAGGACCTCTCTCCTTAGTGCCCCTTAGTCTGTCCTCTCCCCCCTGGTGAAGGTGCGCTCTCTGGAGTATGAGGGGCTGGGCACGGGGAGGGCCTCTCTCCTTAGTGTCCCTTAGTCTGTTCTCTCCCTCCTGGTGAAGGTGCGCTCTCTGGAGTATGAGAGGCTGGGCACGGGGAGGACCTCTCTCCTTAGTGCCCCTTAGTCTGTCCTCTCCCCCCTGGTGAAGGTGCGCTCTCCGGAGTATGAGGGGCTGGGCACGGGGAGGGCCTCTCTCCTTAGTGTCCCTTAGTCTGTTCTCTCCCTCCTGGTGAAGGTGCGCTCTCTGGAGTATGAGAGGCTGAGCACGGGGAGGGCCTCTCTCCTTAGTGTCCCTTAGTCTGTCCTCTCCCTCCTGGTGAAGGTGCGCTCTCTGGAGTATGAGAGGCTGGGCACGGGGAGGGCCTCTCTCCTTAGTGTCCCTTAATCTGTCCTCTCCGCTCCTGGTGAAGGTGCGCTCTCTGGAGTATGAGAGGCTGGGCACGAGGAGGACCTCTCTCCTTAGTGTCCCTTAGCCTGTCCTCTCCCTCCTGGTGAAGTTGCGCTCTCTGGAGTATGAGAGGCTGGGCACGGGGAGGACCTCTCTCCTTAGTGCCCCTTAGTCTGTCCTCTCTCCTCCTGGTGAAGGTGCGCTCTCTGGAGTATGAGAGGCTGGGCACGGGGAGGGCCTCTCTCCTTAGTGTCCCTTAGTCTGTCCTCTCCCCTCCTGGTGAAGGTGCGCTCTCTGGAGTATGAGAGGCTGGGCACGGGGAGGGCCTCTCTCCTTAGTCTGTCCTCTCCCCTCCTGTTGAAGGTGCGCTCTCTGGAGTATGAGAGGCTGGGCACGGGGAGGGCCTCTCTCCTGAGTGTCCCTTAATATGTCCTCTCCTCCCCTGGTGAAGGTGCGCTCTCTGGAGTATAAGAGGCTGGGCACGGGGAGGGCCTCTCTCCTTAGTGTCCCTTAGTCTGTCCTCTCCCTCCTGGTGAAGGTGCGCTCTCTGGAGTATGAGAGGCTGGGCACGGGGAGGGCCTCTCTCCTTAGTGTCCCTTAGTCTGTACTCTCCCCCAGGTGAAGGTGCGCTCTCTGGAGTATGAGAGGCTGGGCACAGGGAGGGCCTTCTCCTTAGTGTCCCTTAGTCTGTCCTCTCCGCTCCTGGTGAAGGTGCGCTCTCTGGAGTATGAGAGGTTGGGCACGGGGAGGGCCTCTCTCCTTAGTGTCCCTTAGTCTGTCCTCTCCCTCCTGGTGAAAGTGCGCTCTCTGGAGTATGAGGGGCTGGGCACGGGGAGAGCCTCTCTCCTTAGTGTCCCTTAGTCTGTTCTCTCCCTCCTGGTGAAGGTGCGCTCTCTGGAGTATGAGAGGCTGGGCACGGGGAGGGCCTCTCTCCTTAGTGTCCCTTAGTCTGTCCTCTCCCTCCTGGTGAAGGTGCGCTCTCTGGAGTATGAGAGGCTGGGCACGGGCGGGCGTCTCTCCTTTAGAGGGGGTTCTCCTATAGTGTCCCTTAGTCTGTCATCTCCTCTCCTGGTGTTGGGCTGATGCTGCACTGTAGATTTTGCTTTTGTGTTCTGGGCATGCAGTGATGTAGGGTTTGCAGGCGCCGAACCTGAGCTTTATGTGGTATTGATTTGTTTAGAGATTTGATGTGTGTTGTGTACTGTAGTGTATTGTTTTATATAGATTAATATAGTATTTATGTATATAAATTGGTTTGCGGTGTAGTGATTAGGTTGGGAGGGGGGTGGACGGGTTTTGGACACTATGACCATGGGCAGTGGTTTGGACTACTCAATGTGAACTTTAAACGTTAGACCAGTGTCTGGGAGGGAGGGTGATGGGCGCGGGATTCAGTTGGTTATATTTAATTTTATGTCTAATTTGCTGTGTATTATTTAGTTATTTATTAGGAGGAAAAATGTAAAAAAAAAAAAATTGGTAGTGGGATTGTGTGTAGTGTGTGGCTGGGCCACGAGATTTTCGTAATTCTCCTCTAGTTTATATTAATGTTTTGTTATTATTATTTTGTTTTATTTTTCCAGAAGTTATGGCTTGATTTATGTTTATGATTGTAATGTTTTTCATTTTTATATACCATAAAAGATTTACAGGATGTAACTCAGGATCAGTACAGGATAAGTAATGTCATGTATGTACACAGTGACTGCACCAGCAGCAGAATAGTGAGTGCAGCTCTGGGGTATAATACAGGATGTAACTCAGGATCAGTACAGGATAAGTAATGTCATGTATGTACACAGTGACTGCACCAGCAGCCGAATAGTGAGTGCAGCTCTGGGGTATAATACAGGATGTAACTCAGGATCAGTACAGGATAAGTAATGTCATGTATGTACACAGTGACTGCACCAGCAGCAGAATAGTGACTGCAGCTCTGGGGTATAATACAGGATGTAACTCAGGATCAGTACAGGATAAGTAATGTCATGTATGTACACAGTGACTGCACCAGCAGCAGAATAGTGAGTGCAGCTCTGGGGTATAATACAGGATGTAACTCAGGATCAGTACAGGATAAGTAATGTCATGTATGTACACAGTGACTGCACCAGCAGCAGAATAGTGAGTGCAGCTCTGGGGTATAATACAGGATGTAACTCAGGATCAGTACAGGATAAGTAATGTCATGTATGTACACAGTGACTGCACCAGCAGCAGAATAGTGAGTGTAGCTCTGGGGTATAATACAGGATGTAACTCGGGATCAGTACAGGATAAGTAATGTCATGTATGTGCACAGTGACTGCACCAGCAGCAGAATAGTGATTATATTACATTATACTTTGCCTCATTACTTAGGATTTAATATTTTATTTACGTTTGGATCTCTTTCTTGTCCATGTGACACAGTAATCCCTTAGGGCATCATTTTGCATGATTTCGAGGAGCTGAGAGTAAAGTAGTGACTAGTTTTCCCCCTGAGCTGCTCTTATATACTCAGCCTTCAGATGGGTCGTCTGACCTCTCGGCAGGATCCCATCCAGTCTCGGGTCTCGCCCCGTTCTCAGCCTTTGCAGTGTTTGGGGTGATCACCGGTGCAAGAAGCCCTCGCAGTAATCCTAATAGAACCAGATAACCGAGGCCAATAGTGAGATAATCTCTTTCCAGGAAAATGCTGAAACTTTCTTAAATGTTTTGAAGGAGGAGAAGGGAGGCAGAAGAGTCATGTTTTACACTGATGTTTATTGTAGTGACGCCCCAAATAAAAGGGTCTTTATCCAAGTCCTGGAAGCCATTAGATCCATGCAGGGATTTCCGGATTAGACAAGATATTGATAAGGCAGCAGATGGTGAGAGCTGCACTCACTATCCTGAGTTACATCCTGTATTATACTCCAGAGCTGCACTCACTATTCTGCTGCTGGTGCAGTCACTGTGTACATACATGACATTACTTATCCTGTACTGATCCTGAGTTACATCCTGTATTATACCCCAGAGCTGCACTCACTATCTGCCGCTGGTGCAGTCACTGTGTACATACATGACATTACTTATCCTGTACTGATCCTGAGTTACATCCTGTGTTATACTCCAGAGCTGCACTCACTATTCTGCTGCTGGTGCAGTCACTGTGTACATACATGACATTACTTATCCTGTACTGATCCTGAGTTACATCCTGTATTATACCCCAGAGCTGCTCTCACTATTCTGCTGCTGGTGCAGTCACTGTACATACATGACATTACTTATCCTGTACTGATCCTGAGTTACATCCTGTATTATACTCCAGAGCTGCACTCACTATTCTGCTGCTGGTGCAGTCACTGTGTACATACATTACATTACTTATCCTGTACTGATCCTGAGTTACATCCTGTATTATACCCCAGAGCTGCACTCACTATTCTGCTGCTGGTGCAGTCACTGTGTACATACAGGACATTACTTATCCTGTACTGATCCTGAGTTACCTCCTGTATTATACCCCAGAGCTGCACTCACTATTCTGCTGCTGGTGCAGTCACTGTACATACATGACATTACTTATCCTGTACTGATCCTGAGTTACATCCTGTATTATACACCAGAGCTGCACTCATTATTCTGCTGCTGGTGCAGTCACTGTGTACATACATGACATTACTTATCCTGTACTGATCCTGAGTTACATCCTGTATTATACCCCAGAGCTGCACTCACTATTCTGCTGCTGGTGCAGTCACTGTGTACATACATGACATTACTTATCCTGTACTGATCCTGAGTTACATCCTGTATTATACTCCAGAGCTGCACTCACTATTCTGCTGCTGGTGCAGTCACTGTGTACATACATGACATTACTTATCCTGTACTGATCCTGAGTTACATCCTGTATTATACCCCAGAGCTGCACTCACTATTCTGCTGCTGGTGCAGTCACTATGTACATACATGACATTACTTATCCTGTACTGATCCTGAGTTACATCCTGTATTATACCCCAGAGCTGCACTCACTATTCTGCTGCTGGTGCAGTCACTGGGTACATACATGACATTACTTATCCTGTACTGATCCTGAGTTACATCCTGTATTATACTCCAGAGCTGCACTCACTATTCTGCTGCTGGTGCAGTCACTGGGTACATACATGACATTACTTATCCTGTACTGATCCTGAGTTACATCCTGTATTATACACCAGAGCTGCACTCATTATTCTGCTGCTGGTGCAGTCACTGTGTACATACATGACATTACTTATCCTGTACTGATCCTGAGTTACATCCTGTATTATACTCCAGAGCTGCACTCACTATTCTGCTGCTGGTGCAGTCACTGTGTACATACATGACATTACTTATCCTGTACTGATCCTGAGTTACATCCTGTATTATACCCCAGAGCTGCACTCACTATTCTGCTGCTGGTGCAGTCACTGTGTACATACATGACATTACTTATCCTGTACTGATCCTGAGTTACATCCTGTATTATACCCCAGAGCTGCACTCACTATTCTGCTGCTGGTGCAGTCACTGTGTACATACATGACATTACTTATCCTGTACTGATCCTGAGTTACATCCTGTATTATACCCCAGAGCTGCACTCACTATTCTACTGCTGGTGCAGTCACTGTGTACATACATGACATTACTTATCCTGTACTGATCCTGAGTTACATCCTGTATTATACCCCAGAGCTGCACTCACTATTCTGCTGCTGGTGCAGTCACTGTGTACATACATGACATTACTTATCCTGTACTGATCCTGAGTTACATCCTGTATTATACCCCAGAGCTGCACTCACTATTCTGCTGCTGGTGCAGTCACTGTGTACATACATGACATTACTTATCCTGTACTGATCCTGAGTTACATCCTGTATTATACCCCAGAGCTGCACTCACTATTCTGCTGCTGGTGCAGTCACTGTGTACATACATGACATTACTTATCCTGTACTGATCCTGAGTTACATCCTGTATTATACTCCAGAGCTGCACTCACTATTCTGCTGCTGGTGCAGTCACTGTGTACATACATGACATTACTTATCCTGTACTGATCCTGAGTTACATCCTGTATTATACCCCAGAGCTGCACTCACTATTCTGCTGCTGGTGCAGTCACTATGTACATACATGACATTACTTATCCTGTACTGATCCTGAGTTACATCCTGTATTATACCCCAGAGCTGCACTCACTATTCTGCTGCTGGTGCAGTCACTGGGTACATACATGACATTACTTATCCTGTACTGATCCTGAGTTACATCCTGTATTATACTCCAGAGCTGCACTCACTATTCTGCTGCTGGTGCAGTCACTGGGTACATACATGACATTACTTATCCTGTACTGATCCTGAGTTACATCCTGTATTATACCCCAGAGCTGCACTCACTATTCTGCTGCTGGTGCAGTCACTGTGTACATACATGACATTACTTATCCTGTACTGATCCTGAGTTACATCCTGTATTATACCCCAGAGCTGCACTCACTATTCTGCTGCTGGTGCAGTCACTGTGTATATACATGACATTACTTATCCTGTACTGATCCTGAGTTACATCCTGTATTATACCCCAGAGCTGCACTCACTATTCTGCTGCTGGTGCAGTCACTGTGCACATACATGACATTACTTATCCTGTACTGATCCTGAGTTACATCCTGTATTATACCCCAGAGCTGCACTCACTATTCTGCTGCTGGTGCAGTCACTGTGTACATACATGGCATTACTTATCCTGTACTGACCCTGAGTTACATCCTGTATTATACCCCATAGCTGCACTCACTATTCTGCTGCTGGTGCAGTCACTGTGTACATACATGACATTACTTATCCTGTACTGATCCTGAGTTACATCCTGTATTATACTATACTAGGATACAATATATATGGCATGGCTGAGATGTATGGTGTGGAGCTGTGACATAACTCAGTGGCTGGGGTCCTGCTGACAGCCGGGGTCTCGTCCCCGCTGATCTGTACCTTTTATATCAGGTCATGTGTAAGACATTATCTGTAATTGAAGCTCAAAGCTTAATCTTCAAAGTTGAGCGCGGCTCAGGTACAAAGCGAGCGGAGTCATGACGGATCATCTTCTGTCCCCTCAACACTTGTCTTCCTTCATGGCCGGGTTATAAATGATGGGGGGAGTAGTGGATTCAGTTACCTTCTCATCATCCTTGAGCCGGGAAACGTCTCAATTTTGGGATAAAAGTGAAAGTGGATGCTGAGGTATAAGGTTCCCCTGACATCTGGTGAGCAGGTGGAGAGGGCTCATCGCTAACCCCTGGAATAGCCCCCCCTGCCAGGATCGCCCCATAAGTGCCCCCCACAGAAACCTCAATGACAAGAAGCACAGGGCACAACACGCCCAGAACCAGGGGGCACCGGAGCACCCACATCTAGTAACACACCTGCCGTCAGTACTTACCTGCTCTGGGGTCTCACACATCACAGAATTTTGAGTGTCACAAGAAATGTATCGATACCAAAAATGTATTATCTGAACATTTAGGGCGCGGTCACATGGGGCGTTTACATCACATCTAGAAACCCAATGGAACCGTCTGGGGGCGGGGCTCAGCCCAATCGCAGTTCTATGTTTTTCCATCCATTGTGCGAGCGGTTTAGATTCTATGAGTACATTACATGTTTTGTGCAGGTTGTTCTGGGGATGATAAGATGTATCACTGAGGGCTCATTCACACGGCGTTTCCGTATGTTATCCATTTCATTGCGGATGGCGTACAGAACCCATTGATTGCTTTGGGTCTTTTCACTTGTGGATTTATTTTCACGGATTTGCACCATGTCCTATTAATTATCTCACATGCAAAACACGGATCTGCAGAGAAGTCTATGGATCCGCAAAAAAACCAAAAGGAAAGGGACGACATCCGTGTGCAGTCTGGTTCTTCTCAGCTGTTGATAGGAAGCCTACTGCGCAGCGGACATGTCTGAATGAGCCCTAATTACATTATTATTAACTCAATTTAACTGTATTAATCATAGTCTTTAAATTGTATTATGGGGGTACTGTAATTAGCAGTATACTGTTATGGGGGTCCTGTAATTAGCAGTATACTGTTATAGGGTCCTGTAATTAGCAGTATACTGTTATGGGGGTCCTGTAATTAGCAGTATACTGTTATGAGGACCCTGTAATTAGCAGTATACTGTTATGAGGACCCTGTAATTAGCAGTATACTGTTATGAGGACCCTGTAATTAGCAGTATACTGTTATGGGGGTCCTGTAATTAGCAGTATACTGTTATGGTGGTCCTGTAATTAGCAGTATACTGTTATGGGGGTCCTGTAATTAGCAGTATACTGTTATGGGGGTCCTGTAATTAGCAGTATACTGTTATGGGGACCCTGTAATTAGCAGTATACTGTTATGGGGTCCTGTAATTAGCAGTATACTGTTATGGGGTCCTGTAATTAGCTGTATACTGTTATGGGGCCCCTGTAATTAGCAGTATACTGTTATGGGGGTCCTGTAATTAGCAGTATACTGTTATGGGGCTCCTGTAATTAGCAGTATACTGTTATGGGGGTCCTGTAATTAGCAGTATACTGTTATGGGGGTCCTGTAATTAGCAGTATACTGTTATGGGGACCCTGTAATTAGCAGTATAATGTTATGGGGGTCCTGTAATTAGCAGTATACTGTTATGGGGAGCCTGTAATTAGCAGTATACTGTTATGGGGGCCCTGTAATTAGCAGTATACTGTTATGGGGCTCCTGTAATTAGCAGTATACTGTTATGGGGACCCTGTAATTAGCAGTATACTGTTATGGGGGTCCTGTAATTAGCAGTATACTGTTATGGGGGTCCTGTAATTAGCAGTGTACTGTTATGGGGACCCTGTAATTAGCAGTATACTGTTATGGGGCCCCTGTAATTAGCAGTATACTGTTATGGGGGTCCTGTAATTAGCAGTATACTGTTATGGGGCCCCTGTAATTAGCAGTATACTGTTATGGGGGTCCTGTAATTAGCAGTATACTGTTATGGGGGTCCTGTAATTAGCAGTATACTGTTATAGGGTCCTGTAATTAGCAGTGTACTGTTATGGGGGTCCTGTAATTAGCAGTGTACTGTTATGGGGGTCCTGTAATTAGCAGTATACTGTTATGGGGGTCCTGTAATTAGCAGTATACTGTTATGGGGCCCCTGTAATTAGCAGTATACTGTTATGGGGGTCCTGTAATTAGCAGTATACTGTTATGGGGGTCCTGTAATTAGCAGTATACTGTTATGGGGACCCTGTAATTAGCAGTATACTGTTATGGGGACCCTGTAATTAGCAGTATACTGTTATGGGGACCCTGTAATTAGCAGTATACTGTTATGGGGACCCTGTAATTAGCAGTATACTGTTATGGGGGTCCTGTAATTAGCAGTATACTGTTATGGGGGTCCTGTAATTAGCAGTATACTGTTATGGGGGTCCTGTAATTAGCAGTATACTGTTATGGGGGTCCTGTAATTAGCAGTATACTGTTATGGGGGTCCTGTAATTAGCAGTATACTGTTATGGGGGTCCTGTAATTAGCAGTATAATGTTATGGGGTCCTGTAATTAGCAGTATACTGTTATGGGGTCCTGTAATTAGCAGTATACTGTTATGGGGGCCCTGTAATTAGCAGTATACTGTTATGGGGGTCCTGTAATTAGCAGTATACTGTTATGGGGACCCTGTAATTAGCAGTATACTGTTATGGGTGTCCTGTAATTAGCAGTATACTGTTATGGGGTCCTGTAATTAGCAGTATACTGTTATGGGGTCCTGTAATTAGCTGTATACTGTTATGGGGACCCTGTAATTAGCAGTATACTTTTATGGGGGCCCTGTAATTAGCAGTATACTTTTATGGGGGCCCTGTAATTAGCAGTATACTGTTATGGGGACCCTGTAATTAGCAGTATACTGTTATGGGGTCCTGTAATTAGCAGTATACTGTTATGGGGGTCCTGTAATTAGCAGTATACTGTTATGGGGGTCCTGTAATTAGCAGTATACTGTTATGGGGGTCCTGTAATTAGCAGTATACTGTTATGGGGTCCTGTAATTAGCAGTATACTGTTATGGGGGTCCTGTAATTAGCAGTATACTGTCATGGGGTCCTGTAATTAGCAGTATACTGTTATGGGGTCCTGTAATTAGCAGTATACTGTTATGGGGTCCTGTAATTAGCAGTATACTGTTATGGGGTCCTGTAATTAGCAGTATACTGTTATGGGGCCCCTGTAATTAGCAGTATACTGTTATGGGGGTCCTGTAATTAGCAGTATACTGTTATGGGGGTCCTGTAATTAGCAGTATACTGTTATGGGGTCCTGTAATTAGCAGTATACTGTTATGGGGGTCCTGTAATTAGCAGTATACTGTTATGGGGCTCCTGTAATTAGCAGTATACTGTTATAGGGGTCCTGTAATTAGCAGTATACTGTTATGGGGGTCCTGTAATTAGCAGTATACTGTTATGGGGGTCCTGTAATTAGCAGTATACTGTTATGGGGACCCTGTAATTAGCAGTATACTGTTATGGGGGTCCTGTAATTAGCAGTATACTGTTATGGGGGTCCTGTAATTAGCAGTATACTGTTATGGGGGTCCTGTAATTAGCAGTATACTGTTATGGGGGTCCTGTAATTAGCAGTATACTGTTACGGGGGCCCTGTAATTAGCAGTATACTGTTACGGGGGTCCTGTAATTAGCAGTATACTGTTACGGGGGTCCTGTAATTAGCAGTATACTGTTATGGGGTCCTGTAATTAGCAGTATACTGTTATGGGGGTCCTGTAATTAGCAGTATACTGTTATGGGGGTCCTGTAATTAGCAGTATACTGTTATGGGGTCCTGTAATTAGCAGTATACTGTTATGGGGGTGCTGTAATTAGCAGTATACTGTTATGGGGGCCCTGTAATTAGCAGTGTACTGTTATGGGGACCCTGTAATTAGCAGTATACTGTTATGGGGGTCCTGTAATTAGCAGTATACTGTTATGGGGTCCTGTAATTAGCAGTATACTGTTATGGGGGTGCTGTAATTAGCAGTATACTGTTATGGGGGCCCTGTAATTAGCAGTGTACTGTTATGGGGCCCCTGTAATTAGCAGTATACTGTTATGGGGGTCCTGTAATTAGCAGTATACTGTTATGGGGGTCCTGTAATTAGCAGTATACTGTTATGGGGGTCCTGTAATTAGCAGTATACTGTTATGGGGGTGCTGTAATTAGCAGTATACTGTTATGGGGGGTCCTGTAATTAGCAGTATACTGTTATGGGTGTCCTGTAATTAGCAGTATACTGTTATGGGGGTCCTGTAATTAGCAGTATACTGTTATGGGGGTCCTGTAATTAGCAGTATACTGTTATGGGGTCCTGTAATTAGCAGTATACTGTTATGGGGGTCCTGTAATTAGCAGTATACTGTTATGGGGACCCTGTAATTAGCAGTATACTGTTATGGGGACCCTGTAATTAGCAGTATACTGTTATGGGGGTCCTGTAATTAGCAGTATACTGTTATGGGGGTCCTGTAATTAGCAGTATACTGTTATGGGGACCCTGTAATTAGCAGTATACTGTTATGGGGGTCCTGTAATTAGCAGTATACTGTTATGGGGGTCCTGTAATTAGCAGTATACTGTTATGGGGACCCTGTAATTAGCAGTATACTGTTATGGGGGTCCTGTAATTAGCAGTATACTGTTATGGGGGT
This sequence comes from Engystomops pustulosus, assembly GCF_040894005.1. NCBI lineage: Eukaryota > Metazoa > Chordata > Amphibia > Anura > Leptodactylidae > Engystomops > Engystomops pustulosus. The sequence continues at coordinate 4,263,689 of NC_092413.1, forward strand.
CCTGTAATTAGCAGTATACTGTTATGGGGACCCTGTAATTAGCAGTATACTGTTATGGGGTCCTGTAATTAGCTGTATACTGTTATGGGGGTCCTGTAATTAGCAGTATACTGTTATGGGGGCCTGTAATTAGCAGTATACTGTTATGGGGCTCCTGTAATTAGCAGTATACTGTTATGGGGCTCCTGTAATTAGCAGTATACTGTTATGGGGGTCCTGTAATTAGCAGTATACTGTTATGGGGGTCCTGTAATTAGCAGTTTACTGTTATGGGGGTCCTGTAATTAGCAGTATACTGTTATGGGGGTCCTGTAATTAGCAGTATACTGTTATGGGGGTCCTGTAATTAGCAGTATACTGTTATGGGGGTCCTGTAATTAGCAGTATACTGTTATGGGGGTCCTGTAATTAGCAGTATACTGTTATGGGGGTCCTGTAATTAGCAGTATACTGTTATGGGGGTCCTGTAATTAGCAGTATACTGTTATGGGGTCCCTGTAATTAGCAGTATACTGTTATGGGGACCCTGTAATTAGCAGTATACTGTTATGGGGGCCCTGTAATTAGCAGTATACTGTTATGGGGACCCTGTAATTAGCAGTATACTGTTATAGGGTCCTGTAATTAGCAGTATACTGTTATGGGGGTCCTGTAATTAGCAGTATACTGTTATGGGGGTCCTGTAATTAGCAGTATACTGTTATGGGGACCCTGTAATTAGCAGTATACTGTTATGGGGGCCCTGTAATTAGCAGTATACTGTTATGGGGACCCTGTAATTAGCAGTATACTGTTATAGGGTCCTGTAATTAGCAGTATACTGTTATGGGGGTCCTGTAATTAGCAGTATACTGTTATGGGGGTCCTGTAATTAGCAGTATACTGTTATGGGGGTCCTGTAATTAGCAGTATACTGTTATGGGGGTCCTGTAATTAGCAGTATACTGTTATGGGGACCCTGTAATTAGCAGTATACTGTTATGGGGGCCCTGTAATTAGCAGTATACTGTTATGGGGGCCCTGTAATTAGCAGTATACTGTTATGGGGGCCCTGTAATTAGCAGTATACTGTTATGGGGGCCCTGTAATTAGCAGTATACTGTTATGGGGACCCTGTAATTAGCAGTATACTGTTATGGGGGTCCTGTAATTAGCAGTATACTGTTATGGGGACCCTGTAATTAGCAGTATACTGTTATGGGGGTCCTGTAATTAGCAGTGTACTGTTATGGGGGTCCTGTAATTAGCAGTATACTGTTATGGGGGTCCTGTAATTAGCAGTATACTGTTATGGGGGCCTGTAATTAGCAGTATACTGTTATGGGGGCCTGTAATTAGCAGTATACTGTTATGGGGGTCCTGTAATTAGCAGTATACTGTTATGGGGGCCCTGTAATTAGCAGTGTACTGTTATGGGGGTCCTGTAATTAGCAGTATACTGTTATGGGGGGTCCTGTAATTAGCAGTATACTGTTATGGGGGGTCCTGTAATTAGCAGTATACTGTTATGGGGGTCCTGTAATTAGCAGTATACTGTTATGGGGGCCCTGTAATTAGCAGGATACTGTTATGGGGGTCCTGTAATTAGCAGTATAATGTTATGGGGGTGCTGTAATTAGCAGTATACTGTTATGGGGGTCCTGTAATTAGCAGTATACTGTTATGGGGGTGCTGTAATTAGCAGTATACTGTTATGGGGACCCTGTAATTAGCAGTATACTGTTATGGGGGCCCTGTAATTAGCTGTATACTGTTATGGGGCTCCTGTAATTAGCAGTATACTGTTATGGGGTCCTGTAATTAGCTGTATACTGTTATGGGGCTCCTGTAATTAGCAGTATACTGTTATGGGGGTCCTGTAATTAGCAGTATACTGTTATGGGGGTCCTGTAATTAGCAGTATACTGTTATGGGGACCCTGTAATTAGCAGTATACTGTTATAGGGTCCTGTAATTAGCAGTATACTGTTATGGGGGTCCTGTAATTAGCAGTATACTGTTATGGGGACCCTGTAATTAGCAGTGTACTGTTATGGGGGTCCTGTAATTAGCAGTATACTGTTATGGGGGTCCTGTAATTAGCAGTATACTGTTATGGGGGTCCTGTAATTAGCAGTATACTGTTATGGGGGCCCTGTAATTAGCAGTATACTGTTATGGGGACCCTGTAATTAGCAGTATACTGTTATAGGGTCCTGTAATTAGCAGTATACTGTTATGGGGGCCCTGTAATTAGCAGTATACTGTTATGGGGTCCTGTAATTAGCAGTATACTGTTATGGGGGTCCTGTAATTAGCTGTATACTGTTATGGGGGTCCTGTAATTAGCAGTATACTGTTATGGGGGTCCTGTAATTAGCAGTATACTGTTATGGGGGCCCTGTAATTAGCAGTATACTGTTATGGGGACCCTGTAATTAGCAGTATACTGTTATGGGGGCCCTGTAATTAGCAGTATACTGTTATAGGGTCTGTAATTAGCAGTATACTGTTATGGGGACCCTGTAATTAGCAGTATACTGTTATGGGGACCCTGTAATTAGCAGTATACTGTTATGGGTGTCCTGTAATTAGCAGTATACTGTTATGGGGGTCCTGTAATTAGCAGTATACTGTTATGGGGTCCTGTAATTAGCAGTATACTGTTATGGGGGTCCTGTAATTAGCAGTATACTGTTATGGGGGTCCTGTAATTAGCAGTATACTGTTATGGGGGCCCTGTAATTAGCAGTATACTGTTATGGGGACCCTGTAATTAGCAGTATACTGTTATGGGGGCCCTGTAATTAGCAGTATACTGTTATAGGGTCTGTAATTAGCAGTATACTGTTATGGGGACCCTGTAATTAGCAGTATACTGTTATGGGGGTCCTGTAATTAGCAGTATACTGTTATGGGGGTCCTGTAATTAGCAGTATACTGTTATGGGGGTCCTGTAATTAGCAGTATACTGTTATGGGGGCCCTGTAATTAGCAGTATACTGTTATGGGTGTCCTGTAATTAGCAGTATACTGTTATGGGGGTCCTGTAATTAGCAGTATACTGTTATGGGGTCCTGTAATTAGCAGTATACTGTTATGGGGGTCCTGTAATTAGCAGTATACTGTTATGGGGGTCCTGTAATTAGCAGTATACTGTTATGGGGGCCCTGTAATTAGCAGTATACTGTTATGGGGACCCTGTAATTAGCAGTATACTGTTATGGGGGCCCTGTAATTAGCAGTATACTGTTATAGGGTCTGTAATTAGCAGTGTACTGTTATGGGGTCCTGTAATTAGCAGTATACTGTTATGGGGGTCCTGTAATTAGCAGTATACTGTTATGGGGGCCCTGTAATTAGCAGTATACTGTTATGGGGGTCCTGTAATTAGCAGTATACTGTTATGGGGACCCTGTAATTAGCAGTATACTGTTATGGGGCCCCTGTAATTAGCAGTATACTGTTATAGGGTCCTGTAATTAGCAGTATACTGTTATGGGGGTCCTGTAATTAGCAGTATAATGTTATGGGGGTCCTGTAATTAGCAGTATACTGTTATGGGGCCCCTGTAATTAGCAGTATACTGTTATAGGGTCCTGTAATTAGCAGTATACTGTTATGGGGGTCCTGTAATTAGCAGTATACTGTTATGGGGGTCCTGTAATTAGCAGTATACTGTTATGGGGGCCTGTAATTAGCAGTATACTGTTATGGGGCCCCTGTAATTAGCAGTATAATGTTATGGGGGCCCTGTAATTAGCAGTATACTGTTATGGGGGTCCTGTAATTAGCAGTATACTGTTATGGGGGTCCTGTAATTAGCAGTGTACTGTTATGGGGGTCCTGTAATTAGCAGTATACTGTTATGGGGGTCCTGTAATTAGCAGTGTACTGTTATGGGGGTCCTGTAATTAGCAGTATACTGTTATGGGGGCCTGTAATTAGCAGTATACTGTTATGGGGACCCTGTAATTAGCAGTATACTGTTATGGGGCTCCTGTAATTAGCAGTATACTGTTATGGGGGTCCTGTAATTAGCAGTATACTGTTATGGGGGCCCTGTAATTAGCAGTATACTGTTATGGGGCTCCTGTAATTAGCAGTATACTGTTATGGGGGTCCTGTAATTAGCAGTATACTGTTATGGGGGTCCTGTAATTAGCAGTATACTGTTATGGGGGTCCTGTAATTAGCAGTATACTGTTATGGGGGCCTGTAATTAGCAGTATACTGTTATGGGGACCCTGTAATTAGCAGTATACTGTTATGGGGGCCCTGTAATTAGCAGTATACTGTTATGGGGGTCCTGTAATTAGCAGTATACTGTTATGGGGGTCCTGTAATTAGCAGTATACTGTTATGGGGGCCCTGTAATTAGCAGTATACTGTTATGGGTGTCCTGTAATTAGCAGTATACTGTTATGGGGAGCCTGTAATTAGCAGTATACTGTTATGGGGACCCTGTAATTAGCAGTATACTGTTATGGGGGTCCTGTAATTAGCAGTATACTGTTATGGGGCCCCTGTAATTAGCAGTATACTGTTATGGGGGTCCTGTAATTAGCAGTATACTGTTATGGGGACCCTGTAATTAGCAGTATACTGTTATGGGGGTCCTGTAATTAGCAGTGTACTGTTATGGGGAGCCTGTAATTAGCAGTATACTGTTATGGGGCCCCTGTAATTAGCAGTATACTGTTATGGGGTCCTGTAATTAGCAGTATACTGTTATGGGGACCCTGTAATTAGCAGTATACTGTTATGGGGGTCCTGTAATTAGCAGTATACTGTTATGGGGGTCCTGTAATTAGCAGTATACTGTTATGGGGGTCCTGTAATTAGCAGTATACTGTTATGGGGGTCCTGTAATTAGCAGTATACTGTTATGGGGACCCTGTAATTAGCAGTGTACTGTTATGGGGGTCCTGTAATTAGCAGTATACTGTTATGGGGGTCCTGTAATTAGCAGTATACTGTTATGGGGACCCTGTAATTAGCAGTATACTGTTATGGGGACCCTGTAATTAGCAGTATACTGTTATGGGGGTCCTGTAATTAGCAGTATACTGTTATGGGGACCCTGTAATTAGCAGTATACTGTTATGGGGCCCCTGTAATTAGCAGTATACTGTTATGGGGGTCCTGTAATTAGCAGTATACTGTTATGGGGACCCTGTAATTAGCAGTGTACTGTTATGGGGGTCCTGTAATTAGCAGTATACTGTTATGGGGGTCCTGTAATTAGCAGTATACTGTTATGGGGGTCCTGTAATTAGCAGTATACTGTTATGGGGACCCTGTAATTAGCAGTATACTGTTATGGGGACCCTGTAGCTGTCAGTCACTTCTGAGCTCATGATTTTTGATGTTACAGTTCTCTGCCACCATCATAACATCCTTCTCCTTAAATCCTCTGAACTTCTGAGAGATCAGGACACTCCTCCCCTCAAACCCTCTGTGCTGCTGGGACAAGTGCACTAAAGGTTGTATTTAGGAATGAGCCCTGTGTGCCCTGAGATTTGGACGTGAGACGACTCCACTGAGGATTTGTGTAATGCAGACAAGATGTGGTGTCCGCAGACTCTGCAGCAGATTAATCCCGTTACATAAGGAGCAGCACTGGACGAGGGCCAGGATACAATCACTAGCAGCTCACAAGATGCTAAAGAGTAACCCAGCGTCACATGATGGGGAGAAGCTGCGGGGGTGTCATCTCCCTCCTCCACCTATATCATAAATCCATCTCAAATTCCCAAGACAATCCCTAAAGCATCAAATTACATCGCTCTATAGAGAGGGAGGAGGAGCCTAGCGGGAAAGTCAGCAGATCCTGCAGATAATAGTAAGTTTTCTATCTCCCCCCAAGCACTATATTCCCATTAGTACAGGTCAGGTCTTCTCTATAATGTCTATTATTACCCTGCTGATGCTTCTGAGTGATGGAAGAAAGACGCTGGCACAGGAAGAGGCTACCAAAGATAATATGAAGCTTCTATCTGACCACAAGTGCTTTATTCCTATTAGTATACCCATTCCCTTCCTTGGTTGAACTTGATGGACATGTGTCTTTTTTTCAACCATATTAACTATGATATATGTATAGACTTCTCTATAATGTCTTCTACTACCCTGCTGATGCTTCTGAGTGATGGAAGAAAGACACGGGCACAGAAAGAGTCTACCAAAGATAATAGGAAGCTTCTATCTCACCACAAGGGCTTTATTCCTATTAGTAAATGTACCTGACATCTCTATAATGTCCTATATGACCCTGCTGATGCTTCTGAGTGATAGAGGAAAGACACTTATACAGACAGAGGTTACTGAAGATCTCACCCAAGGGCTTTATTCCCATTAATACAGTTCAGTACTGCTCTATAAGGTCCTATATGATACTGTTAATGTTTCTGTGAGTGAAACAGAAAAAACACAAAGGCGCTAAGAGAGGCTGCTGGTGAGGATATTTCTATCCCGCCTAAAGGTCCTGGTTCACATCAGCGCAGCCTGTACTTAGACCTATAATATGTAATGTGAGGGATAGGGGGCAAAGTCTAATATCTTCCCCATGTGGAGTGTAAGGGAGACATGATAGTAACTATTCTCCACCCAAAGGTTTATAGACACTAGCCTGAAGAGGGGAAACTGATAATGTAACAGAAAAGTCCCCTAAAAACCTCCATAGTCTTCCAGAGGGGGTTTTCTATCCTTTTAACTTAATTAAAAAAAAAGATGTGGCGCTTATTTGATGTGGATGTTCTTGTTTTGCCCCGTAGATTATAAACAGTCATGTAAAATGGGGTGGGAGCTCAATGTCAAGCAGCAGCTGCACAAGCAAAGATGTTACGGAGTATGAAAAAGATAAAACTTCTCATCCAATTGTGATATTTCCTATTTTGAGATCTATAAAAAGCTGATGTTTGTAGGTTCGGGAGGCAGACAGCGCCGCTCTCAGTGCAGTGGTCAGACCAGGTTACTGCAGGTTGGCTCCAATAGAGTAGCTGGACTCCTGCCAGGGGTTTGATCTTATAGGAACCCTTCCTAGTGACCCCGCAGTCCCCTTTAGGGGCAGTAATGGCAGCTGTACAGATGGAGAAGCCCTCAGACATCTCCCCGGACCTGTACCACACGGGAGGAATGAGGGATCAGCGCTCTAATGGTTTAAACCTCTTTAAAAAGAATGTAAAAACATGATAAAAACTCAAGTCTTCACTGTACAAAATATCTCACCAAGAATTTCTGTGAAATATCAATTACCAAATTCCTGGGAGAAGCCTGGCGGCCCTTCTCACCGTGCGCTGCGCTATCTGCAGCAATCAGTAACGCAACATGCAAATGAAAAAGCCAAAATATGCAAAAAATGTAAACAAACATCATCCAGGAACTGGGCAGCGGATCAAGACAGGAGCGGGGGAAAGCAGGGAGAGATCACCTGCTGTGTGTCACTGCTTCTGCGTGTCACTGCTTCTGCGTGTCGCTGCTGCTGTGTGTCGCTGCTGCTGTGTGTCGCTGCTGCTGTGTGTCACCGCTGCTGTGTGTCACTGCTCCTGCGTGTCACTGCTGCTGCGTGTCGCTGCTCCTGCGTGTCGCTGCTCCTGCGTGTCGCTGCTCCTGTGTGTCGCTGCTGCTGCGTGTCACTGCTCCTGCATGTCACCGCTGCTGCGTGTCACTGCTGCTGTACATAACGGCTAGTTATTATACACAATGTCACTAGTCGGGTTTGGACAAGACTCCGGGCAGGAGGGCCGGGCACAGATTATGTAACCGAGATCCACGTCAACGCCCAATGTTATATTGTGTATGTGTAGAAGCAGGATATTCATACATACGTGTATAGCTGTACATAAGGAAGACATAGGACTAGTGTCTGTATTACATATTATTACACGGAGGCGCCTGTATCCTATGTGCTATTACACGGAGGCGCCTGTATCCTATGTGTTATTACACGGAGGCGCCTGTATCCTATGTGTTATTACACGGAGGCGCCTGTATCCTATGTGTTATTACACGGAGGCGCCTGTATCCTATGTGCTATTACACGGAGGCGCCTGTATCCTATGTGTTATTACACGGAGGCGCCTGTATCCTATGTGTTATTACACGGAGGCGCCTGTATCCTATGTGTTATTACACGGAGGCGCCTGTATCCTATGTGCTATTACACGGAGGCGCCTGTATCCTATGTGTTATTACACGGAGGCGCCTGTATCCTATGTGTTATTACACGGAGGCGCCTGTATCCTATGTGTTATTACACGGAGGCGCCTGTATCCTATGTGTTATTACACGGAGGCGCCTGTATCCTATGTGTTATTACACGGAGGCGCCTGTATCCCATGTGTTATTACACGGAGGCGCCTGTATCCTATGTGTTATTACACGGAGGCGCCTGTATCCTATGTGTTATTACACGGAGGCGCCTGTATCCTATGTGTTATTACACGGAGGCGCCTGTATCCTATGTGTTATTACACGGAGGCGCCTGTATCCTATGTGTTATTACACGGAGGCGCCTGTATCCCATGTGTTATTACACGGAGGCGCCTGTATCCTATGTGTTATTACACGGAGGCGCCTGTATCCTATGTGTTATTACACGGAGGCGCCTGTATCCTATGTGTTATTACACGGAGGCCATTATTACAAAGTCTCCGGCATCAGGTGTTATAATGCAAATTTGCATATTCTCCAGAATGTTATACAGAGCGATCAGCTTATCAGCAATTCATTACACAGTCTGTATTTACACAGAAAAGGAACTTTTTCCCCAAAAACACATTTCCCCTTCATTGTAGGCGCCTTAGGCGGAGCAGCGGCCATGGTGTCAGTGATGTCTCCAGTAACACAGGTGCAGGGGCTGATGGGGACAGGACTGGGGACAATGTGTCATGTGTAAGTAACAATCACCACTGGGCAGTATAATAGGAGCAGGTAACATGGTGTCAGTGATGTCTCCAGTAACACAGGTGCAGGGGCTGATGGGGACAGGGCTGGGGGGCAATCTGTCAGGATTAGGTAACAATCACACCCCTGGACACTTTACAAGGAGGCTGGTGCTTGGCATCATTGTTTCTCCTCTGTTACCCATGGTTATCTCTAAAGAAACACGTGCAGTCATCATTGCACTGCACAAAACTGGCCGAACAGGGAAGAGTATCGCAGCCAGAAAGATGTCACCTCAGTCACCGATCTATCGCATCATCAAGGAATCCAAGGAGAGAGGCTCCATTGTTACCAAAAAGGCTCCAGGAGCCCAAGAAGGAGCAGCAAGCGCCAGGAGCGTCTCTTACAAGTGTCTCAGCTTGGGGATGGGGCTCCCAGCATCGCAGAGCTCAGGAATGGCAGCAGCAGGTGTGAGGCATCTGCACGCACTGTGACACTGCGGAGACTCCTGGAGCAAGGCCTGGTGTCCAGGAGGGCAGCACAGAAGCCACTTCTCTCCAGAAACCACCAGGGACAGACGGATATTCTGCAGGAGGTGCAGGGAGTGGACGCTGAGGACTGGGGGACAGACGGATATTCTGCAGGAGGTGCAGGGAGTGGACGCTGAGGACTGGGGGACAGACGGATATTCTGCAGGAGGTGCAGGGAGTGGACGCTGAGGACTGGGGGACAGACGGATATTCTGCAGGAGGTGCAGGGAGTGGACGCTGAGGACTGGGGGACAGACGGATATTCTGCAGGAGGTGCAGGGAGTGGACGCTGAGGACTGGGGGACAGACGGATATTCTGCAGGAGGTGCAGGGAGTGGACGCTGAGGACTGGGGGACAGACGGATATTCTGCAGGAGGTGCAGGAGTGGACGCTGAGGACTGGGGGACAGACGGATATTCTGCAGGAGGTGCAGGGAGTGGACACTGAGGACTGGGGGACAGACGGATATTCTGCAGGAGGTGCAGGGAGTGGACGCTGAGGACTGGGGGACAGACGGATATTCTGCAGGAGGTGCAGGGAGTGGACGCTGAGGACTGGGGGACAGACGGATATTCTGCAGGAGGTGCAGGGAGTGGACGCTGAGGACTGGGGGACAGACGGATATTCTGCAGGAGGTGCAGGGAGTGAACGCTGAGGACTGGGGGACAGACGGATATTCTGCAGGAGGTGCAGGGAGTGGACGCTGAGGACTGGGGGACAGACGGATATTCTGCAGGAGGTGCAGGGAGTGGACGCTGAGGACTGGGGGACAGACGGATATTCTGCAGGAGGTGCAGGGAGTGGACGCTGAGGACTGGGGGACAGACGGATATTCTGCAGGAAGTGCAGGGAGTGGACGCTGAGGACTGGGGGACAGACGGATATTCTGCAGGAGGTGCAGGGAGTGGACGCTGAGGACTGGGGGACAGACGGATATTCTGCAGGAGGTGCAGGGAGTGGACGCTGAGGACTGGGGGACAGACGGATATTCTGCAGGAGGTGCAGGGAGTGGACGCTGAGGACTGGGGGACAGACGGATATTCTGCAGGAGGTGCAGGGAGTGGACGCTGAGGACTGGGGGTCATTGTCTCTGATGAATCCCCTTTCCGGTTGTTAGGAGCAGACCAGGTGAGCGATGCCCCCAGTCCTGTCTCCTGCAGCTGTAAAGCTCCTGCAGCCATTCATGTGGGGGTGGGGGGGGGCGGATTCTCAGACAAGGGAATCGCCTAAAAACACCTCCATGAATAAGGAATGGAGCAGAATGTCCTCCAGGAGCCGCTTCTCCCGACCCTCCAGGAGCAGATGGTGATGAGCAGAGCCTCCTCCAGCATGATGGAGCACCGGCCATAAAGGAGAGAACTAAATGGATCAGGGAACAGAACACAGAGACTCTGGGTCCATGGCCCGGGAACAGAACACAGAGATTCTGGGTCCATGGCCCGGGAACAGAACACAGAGATTCTGGCTCCATGACCCGGGAACAGAACACAGAGATTCTGGGTCCATGGCCCGGGAACAGAACACAGAGATTCTGGGTCCATGGCCTGGGAACAGAACACAGAGACACTGGGTCCATGGCCTAGGAACAGAACACAGAGATTCTGGGTCCATGGCCCGGGAACAGAACACAGAGATTCTGGGTCCATGGCTCTGGGAACAGAACACAGAGATTCTGGGTCCATGGCCCGGAAACAGAACACAGAGATTCTGGGTCCATGGCCTGGGAACAGAACACAGAGACACTGGGTCCATGGCCTAGGAACAGAACACAGAGATTCTGGGTCCATGGCCCGGGAACAGAACACAGAGATTCTGGGTCCATGGCTCTGGGAACAGAACACAGAGATTCTGGGTCCATGGCTCCGGGAACAGAACACAGAGATTCTGGGTCCATGGCTCCGGGAACAGAACACAGAGACACTGGGTCCATGGCCTAGGAACAGAACACAGAGATTCTGGGTCCATGGCCCGGGAACAGAACACAGAGATTCTGGGTCCATGGCTCTGGAAACAGAACACAGAGATTCTGGGTCCATGGCTCCGGGAACAGAACACAGAGATTCTGGGTCCATGGCTCTGGGAACAGAACACAGAGATTCTGGGTACATGGCTCCGGGAACAGAACACAGAGATTCTGGGTCCATGGCTCCGGGAACAGAACACATAGACTCTGGGTCCATGGCCTGGGAACAGAACACAGAGACACTGGGTCCATGGCCTAGGAACAGAACACAGAGATTCTGGGTCCATGGCCCGGGAACAGAACACAGAGATTCTGGGTCCATGGCTCTGGGAACAGAACACAGAGATTCTGGGTCCATGGCTCCGGGAACAGAACACAGAGATTCTGGGTCCATGGCTCCGGGAACAGAACACAGAGACACTGGGTCCATGGCCTAGGAACAGAACACAGAGATTCTGGGTCCATGGCCCGGGAACAGAACACAGAGATTCTGGGTCCATGGCTCTGGGAACAGAACACAGAGATTCTGGGTCCATGGCTCCGGGAACAGAACACAGAGATTCTGGGTCCATGGCTCTGGGAACAGAACACAGAGATTCTGGGTCCATGGCTCCGGGAACAGAACACAGAGATTCTGGGTCCATGGCTCCGGGAACAGAACACATAGACTCTGGGTCCATGGCCCGGGAACAGAACACAGAGATTCTGGGTCCATGGCCCGGGAACAGAACACAGAGATTCTGGGTCCATGGCTCCGGGAACAGAACACAGAGATTCTGGGTCCATGGCTCCGGAGACAGAACACAGAGATTCTGGGTCCATGGCCCGGGAACAGAACACATAGACTCTGGGTCCATGGCTCCGGGAACAGAACACAGAGATTCTGGGTCCATGGCTCCGGAGACTCCCCAGATCACTTATCCCATTGGGAACTTGTGGTCAATCATCAGGAGACGGGGGACAAACAAATCCAACACATTGTGACAGAATGCAGCAGTGATTGTGCAGGAATGGACGGCGATCAGTCAGGATCTGGTGCAGGAGGTGAGTGAGAGCTGCCAGGGAGAATTGCAGAGGTCCTGGAGAAGGAGAGGTCCTGCAGATACTGACTCGCTGCAGTAACTTGCTCGTGTATCGATGTGTTATTACACAGAGGCGCCTGCATATTACACACAGAGCCCATCATGTTACATACAGTGGGGCCTGTAGTCGGTGACCGAGGGCTGACACATGAGCGATAACCAGCGGAGCAGGAATGTCAGCGTGTGGTCAGTGAGGAATGTAACGCTGCCGCTCGGCCGCCGCTCCCCCACAGGACCAGGAAATATTGGCTTTGGTCTTATTCCACTTCATACAGGTTTTATGACCGCGAGCGCCAAACGTTCTCTATGTAGAGCTCCTCAGCCTGACAGACGAGATCCTGGAGATTTCACGACAGGCTCAGCGAGGTTTACACAATAATACATCATAATCATATAATATCCAGAGAAGATATAAGACTGACATGAGCCCAGCGCCTCCACACCGGGGGCTCCGCTACCTCATGACTGATGGTCCTGCAGGACAACTATGCAGAACATGCAGCGTCTACCAGAAGATGGATTCACTGAGTAAGGAAATCCCCGCACTTGTAGGAACGACCTGCTGACAGATTGCACTGAAATTACTAGAAAAGGAGGAAGAGTGAGATATGGAAACATCAGGAGCCGCTGGCAGATATCAGCACATCCGGAGAAGAAGACGACTTCTGCGGGGTATCAGCCGCTGTGTACAGCCCCTGCGCTGGGGGCCATATCCCTTCCCCTACAATGTATACATGGACCATATAGAAGGGCAGGGGCATCACTACACAGATATCTGCCCCAGGAAACCTACTGACACTAACACATTCAGGCAGAGGCGTTACTATGCTCTATGCCCCCATTACCTCCAAAGTACTTCTCCGGCCATTACAGAAGTTGCCAAACTTTTTGGACCATAAGACACACCCCAGATTTTGTCATTCAAAAAGAGGATAAAATATTTGACACCAGTTAAAAATTCCCTGTTGTTCGCACACGGCTCTGCTACATCCATTCACTCACACACACAGCTCTTCTCTATCCATTTATCCACACACAACACAGCTACATCCACTCACTCCTGCTACATAAATTGACTTGCATTAACACACTTATCACTGCTACATCCATTTACTCACACACAGCTCTGCTACATCCATTCAACCACACACAACACAGCTACATCCATTCACTCACTCCTGCTACACCCACTTACTCCTCCTACATCCATTCATTCACATGGACACTGCTACATCCACTCATCCACACATAACACAGCTACATACATTCACTCCTGCTACAAACATTCACTCACATAAACACTTAGCACTGCTACATCCTTTCACACAAAGCTCTGGTAACTCCATTTATCCACACACAACACAGCTACATCCCATCATCCACACACAACACGGCTACATCCCATCATCCACACACAACACGGCTACATCACTTCATCCACACAAAACATGACTACATCCATTCACTCACACACACACCTCTTCTTTATACCCAGTCCCAGCTTTTTCTTTGACCCCATCCCCAGCATCAGTAATTTACATACCGTATTAAAAGTAGGTTCCTCCTAACGTCCTAAGCCTAACTCTAAACTACGTTTCTCTAATCCTTTAATACTTCATAACCTCAACTCACTAAAATGTAACTAATATGCACATTTTTGGCAGAGGCTACTGGGGCGTGAAGTAGCCTTTGTGGACTGTGGGAGAAAAGGCTTCTTCACACTCCAGTAGCCCCTGCTGTCCCACCTCTGTCCACATCACGCTCCTGATACAGCTTGCGGATTGGCTGTATTCACACCGCTGACTTCTTCAAGCTCTGCGCATGTCCAGTAGCTCATGCTCAGCATCGGCGGCAGAGAGCACGCACCGAGTGCAGGGGGCGCAGAAGGAGGTGGGACAGAGGAGGTTAATGGGGTGAAGCGAAGCTATTTCTCCCACAGCCTAATAGCCTTTGACAAAAATGATTAGTTAAAGTTAGTACAATAATACCCGTGTTGGGCGGCTGGTAGATGGAGGAAGCAGAGGTTCTTCTCTCCCAGAGATCAGGGGAAATGCTTAATCAGCGCTTTACCTGATCTCCAGGACATCGGTCTGGAGGGTCTGGCAGTGCTAGATCCTCCTGACCTTCGGATGCAGGCACTTTTTGGCAAAACATTTTTTTTTGCTAAAAGATGCGTCTTATTGTCCTCTCCTTCTCCAAAGTTCCATACAGTGCCTCACTTGATACTGTAACTCCATGTTGTAGTCCGTGTGCAGAAATTCCTCCTTAGTGTCCCCATGTCGCTCGTCCATTTATATTTCCCTTTTTTTCCCCCACTAATGAAAATAAGAAAGAAGACTGATCGGTCTCCATTCCCAGGACAAGCGGCACGGTCCTCCTTTAGTTGCTTTCTGTCTAAGGCTTGGAGCAGGCACCATGATGGTCCTCACCAGGGAGCGGGCCCAGGAGCTGATCACCCCCTGCTCTGCTATCGTTTATAACTAAATATGTATTATATCCAGGTAAAGGAGTAGCTTGTTCAGGGTCCCAGGTCGGCTGCTCATGGCCCTCCACCTGTTCTCATGAATTTCCCCAATGCTACCAGATCTTATATGTAAGCACTGAGTAAGGACCACTTATACGTAGAGACCATTTTGTTGTAGCTGATGACTTATCGTGAGCCGGTCATCCCTGCTCTGGCCTGTAGGGGGCAGGAGTTTACTTCCCAGGCTGCCTGTGCCATGCTGCTGCCTCTCTATGACGTCCAGCATCCAGTTCACATTAGTGATTATATTAAATAGTGCAGACCATGATTAAGAGGACAGAATGATGTTGGTGGAGAGACTCCTAGACAGGGCATATCCAGATTACCATCCTCAACAGGAAAATGATGCACAGTGTGAATTTCATTGGAAAATGGCATCTACTGGAGGCACACAAGCTTGTTGGTTCTCATGGAGAGGTGCACACTTGATGGTAGCAACAATCTGTAGCTGGCCAGGAACTGCTAGCGGGTCCAGTCTCTAAGAACCACTGGTGTCTCTTGGATGCCATTCTAGGAGTCTTGGGGTCTCTAGAAGCGTGCACAATTTTATATATGTGTCACATTCAATTAGAAGTGGTGACTTACTGGGCCTCACACTATTCTGGGCTCAGATTTGTGCCAGAACCTGCAGCGTTCTGTGACTACCTGTAGCTTTAGGACCCAGACCAGAGTGCGGATGTCAAGCAGCCGCTCAGCTCTCCGTCTGTCTGGGGTGATTGACATCACTGTAGCAGAGTCTCCAGTTACATAATGGGGGGGGGGGGGAGTGATTGGAAGCAGAAAACATTGGGATAACAGTGACCTTGGAGAACAACAATGACTAAACACGGGGCAGATCGTCAGCCTCGTATCAGCGTCTACGCAATACTGTCCGGTGAGAGGAGACGTCAGGCTCCTGGTGGGTTTGACGCCCTTCTTCATTGTGATCTCACTTGGTATCCGTTATTGTTTGGAGGCTCCTGTCTTATGTTTTCTTCCCTCGATGTATAATTCTGGAATATTTTATTCTGAACAATAGAGGCTTCCATGGCTGTACTTAGGGGTGACACTAGAGACAGAGGGTGTGCCCTGGCAGGGCTGTACGTCAGCGCCACAGCCAGTACATAGAGTTCCCGGCCAGGCTGATTGTCACTTCTGGTAAAGAGTAGACTGAAGTGCACAATGCACAAGCCGGAGCAGCACCAGGTCCTGCACAAAGCTCCATGTTTATGGTGTGTGGCACCTGGAGACATTTACACCAACACCAGGTTCACACTTTTCATCTGTATTTGTGGCAAAAATTCCACTTGTACGAGTCCAGTGATCTGTTCTGACTGCGCCATATGTGGAAACGCCCCCATGGACTTGCAAATCCAAAAAGAAAGATGAAAGAGTCAATATCTAACCAAATATCTACCAATAGAAAACATTGCTGACAATATTTTAGTGGCCATTGGAGTTGCACTGAATTTTCCTTTGGAGGAAACTTGTACCTCTGTTAGGTCCTTCATAGTATCCAGCAAAAAAACACCTCTGGTAAAACTCAATGCATGTTGGGAAGTGGCTCTAAGGCTCCATTCACACGACAGGTCGAGAAGAGCCGGGTTCTCGCAGGCCCAGACACTATCACTAGCAGGGCTCTCCCATTTGGGGCACTGGCAGATGATTGTCCTATGGTGAATTATTAGATAGATGATGCACCTACATGGAGGGGCGCAGTCTGATAGGGATGGAGGTTGGACCCCCAGCGTCAGCTCCTCGGCCCATGGTCCACCACCTCAGTATGTTTTCCAGTGGTGTGAATAGACACCGATCCCTCGCCCTTGCACTGAACATGTGACATGAGTTATACACCGGGATCGTGCAGGAACCTGCCGACAAGGAGAGACAATGCTTCATGTCATCAAGTTCTAATCCTTCGCTTGTAAATTTTGCCAAATTGCTACTTTTTTTTCTGAAGCTACAAAGGGCAAAGTGAGACAAGGGGAGTCCTGTTCTGTGTGTGCGGCCGCTGGCATCACACCCAGTGCGGGTTTTGTGTAATAATAAAAGTGTTGGGAGCTTTCACCGTGTTCCTAAATAAGAGACACCTATAGGAGCCGGCGGCGGGGAAAGGTCGCATCGGGCGTCACTGGAGTTTGTGTTCCTGTTGTTGGTCTCCAGCCAGATAATAAAAGGTCAGTATTCTGAAAAAATAGATTTCCGCTTTTGGGCAGAATTCTGGTGGGAAATTAGCCAGCGCTGTATTTAGAGGCATCAGTCTCATAGAAAACAGAGAGACAGGAGCCAACTGCAGGTCAATGACCTCCGACTCACAAATACTCCCTATCTGAGACAACACTGATATCATTATCCGGCTCATAAAGATTCCCATCAGTGATCACAGGCAGATTCCAGCACTTAAAGGGACGTTCCATACCTGCAGCAGGGAAAAATAAAATGTACTTCCTCTGCTCCGCCCCCGTTACAACAGCGCCCCCCGGCTTGTTATCTACACCTCCATCTATGGCTGAATATCATCTGTACAGGGTGTGAGGGCGGATTCTAGTCTCTGAATATAATATGAAGCGTCTCTTATCCCAGGATATGACATAAATCCATGAGAAATGGAAGTCCAGCTCCCATCTAGAGATTGGGGATCCCTGATCAGCACCCCAAGATACTAGGCACAATGCCGAGGTTACATGGATACTGAGAGGTCGCCCGCACATCACGTATACCAGCGGTGGCAAACCTTTTAGACACAGAGTGCCCAAACTTCAACCAAAACCCATCGCAAAGTGCAAATGTGACAATTTAGGCAGTAACTTTAAGCATTACTCCCTGGTCTGTCACAGGTTTAAAGGACATCTACCACAAGATCGAGGATTGTAAACCAAGCACACATACAGGCTGGTGCGTGCCCCCTCTGCCAGGATATGCCCTTGTTTTTAAGAGAAGGAGGCTTTAAAAGTTGTTCAAATAAGAATGTGGGGCTCCAGAATCCATAGATGATAATGGAACCTGGAGCACCTCTGGCTTATTTGCATAATTTGAAAAGCATTTTTTTTTTAATGTAACCAGGACATAAGCTAAAAGAAAGGCAGATTCTGCCATATAGGGCACACAACAGCATGTCAGTGTGCTTGGTTTACAGTCCTTGATCCTGGGGGTAGATGTATAGGCACTTGAGGACACCAATACAGTAGAAAGAAGTAGTTTGGATCATCATTGTAGCTTCCTATCAGGGTCCTGGGCTGCCTGGGGCTGCAAGAGGTCTTGACTCCTGTCTGGTGAACTCTGCGCTGGGGTGAGGTCACGGGTGCCCATAGAGAGGGCTCTGAGTGCCATAGGTTCGCCATCCCTGATGCCGGCGGATCACATATACTGAGGGGTCACCGGCGGATCACTGTATACTGAGGGGTCACCGGCGGATCACTGTATACTGAGGGGTCACCGGCGGATCACTGTATACTGAGGGGTCATTGGCGGATCACTGTATACTGAGTGGTCATTGGCGGATCACCGTACACTGAGGGGTCGCCAGCGGATCATGTATACTGAGGGGTCGCCAGCGGATCATGTATACTGAGGGGTCGCCAGCAGATCATGTATACTGAGGGGTCGCCAGCAGATCACTGTATACTGAGGGGTCATTGGCGGATCACCGTATACTGAGGGGTCACTGGCAGATCATGTATGCTGAGGGGTCACTGGCAGATCATGTATACTGAGGGGTCGCCAGCGGATCATGTATACTGAGGGGTCGCCAGCGGATCATGTATACTGAGGGGTCATTGGCGGATCACCGTATACGGAGGGGTCATCGGCGGATCACCGTATACTGAGGGGTCGCCAGCGGATCATGTATACTGAGGGGTCACCAGCGGATCATGTATACTGAGGGGTCATTGGCGGATCACCGTATACTGAGGGGTCATCGGCGGATCACCGTATACTGAGGGGTCGCCAGCGGATCATGTATACTGAGGGGTCCCCAACGGATCATGTACACTGAGGGGTCACCGGCGGATCACGTACACGGAGGGGTCACGGGCAGATCATGTCTATATCTGAGCCATATGTAGATCCAGTACAATCTCCAGTATGAGGTCACTCTCCCGTCTTCTGCTCTCACTCCTCTTCCAGGCCAGGGCCGTCACTCCTCTGCTATCAGTCTACATGAGCCGGCTGCTCCGTGCTGAAGAGCAGGATAAACACAGCTGCAGCTCCACTTCCACAACATGAAAGGCCGAGTGTTTGTACTAAGTCTTAACCACACAGAACAATATCAACTCTACGTTTCCTTCTTGGTTAAAAGTTAATAAAGATCATACAGAGCGGTCCAGCGGCGCGCACGCCCCAGAGGTGACCGGGGGGAGGCCCATAAATCACCTACAAATAAAGGAGAGAAATGACAGCGGCTGCAACATCTCAGGCCCAAGTTCTGGATCCTCCGGGTTTCAGTATTAGAAACCTCATGAAAACCCCTCCACGTGTAATAGTCCTGTAACCCACCGGAAGGAGATCCCCGGCATCTACCCTAATGGACCCTGTATAATACAATCACCCACCAGAAGGAGATCCCTGGCATCTACCCTAATGGACCCTGTATAATACAATCACCCACCAGAAGGAGATCCCTGGCATCTACCCTAATGGACCCTGTATAATACAATCACCCACCAGAAGGAGATCCCTGGCATCTACCCTAATGGACCCTGTATAATACAATCACCCACCAGAAGGAGATCCCTGGCATCTCCCCTAATGGACCCTGTATAATACAATCACCCACCAGAAGGAGATCCCTGGCATCTCCCCTAATGGACCCTGTATAATACAATCACCCACCAGAAGGAGATCCCCGGCATCTACCCTAATGGACCCTGTATAATACAATCACTCACCAGAAGGAGATCCCCGGCATCTGCCCTAATGGACCCTGTATAATACAATCACCCACCAGAAGGAGATCCCTGGCATCTACCCTAATGGACCCTGTATAATACAATCACCCACCAGAAGGAGATCCCTGGCATCTACCCTAATGGACCCTGTATAATACAATCACCCACCAGAAGGAGATCCCTGGCATCTACCCTAATGGACCCTGTATAATACAATCACCCACCGGAAGGAGATCCCTGGCATCTACCCTAATGGACCCTGTATAATACAATCACCCACCGGAAGGAGATCCCCGGCATCTACCCTAATGGACCCTGTATAATACAATCACCCACCAGAAGGAGATCCCCGGCATCTACCCTAATGGACCCTGTATAATACAATCACCCACCAGAAGGAGATCCCTGGCATCTACCCCCTGGCATCTCCCCTAATGGACCCTGTATAATACAATCACCCATCAGAAGGAGATCCCCGGCATCTCCCCTAATGGACCCTGTATAATACAATCACCCACCAGAAGGAGATCCCCGGCATCTACCCTAATGGACCCTGTATAATACAATCACCCACCGGAAGGAGATCCCCGGCATCTACCCTAATGGACCCTGTATAATACAATCACCCACCAGAAGGAGATCCCTGGCATCTGCCCTAATGGACCCTGTATAATACAATCACCCACCAGAAGGAGATCCCTGGCATCTCCCCTAATGGACCCTGTATAATACAATCACCCACCAGAAGGAGATCCCCGGCATCTCCCCTAATGGACCCTGTATAATACAATCACCCACCAGAAGGAGATCCCTGGCATCTCCCCTAATGGACCCTGTATAATACAATCACCCACCAGAAGGAGATCCCTGGCATCTACCCTAATGGACCCTGTATAATACAATCACCCACCAGAAGGAGATCCCCGGCATCTACCCTAATGGACCCTGTATAATACAATCACCCACCAGAAGGAGATCCCCGGCATCTACCCTAATGGACCCTGTATAATACAATCACCCACCAGAAGGAGATCCCTGGCATCTACCCTAATGGACCCTGTATAATACAATCACCCACCAGAAGGAGATCCCTGGCATCTACCCTAATGGACCCTGTATAATACAATCACCCACCAGAAGGAGATCCCTGGCATCTACCCTAATGGACCCTGTATAATACAATCACCCACCAGAAGGAGATCCCTGGCATCTACCCTAATGGACCCTGTATAATACAATCACCCACCAGAAGGAGATCCCTGGCATCTACCCTAATGGACCCTGTATAATACAATCACCCACCAGAAGGAGATCCCTGGCATCTACCCTAATGGACCCTGTATAATACAATCACCCACCAGAAGGAGATCCCTGGCATCTACCCTAATGGACCCAGTATAATACAATCACCCACCAGAAGGAGATCCCTGGCATCTACCCTAATGGACCCTGTATAATACAATCACCCACCAGAAGGAGATCCCTGGCATCTACCCTAATGGACCCTGTATAATACAATCACCCACCAGAAGGAGATCCCCGGCATCTCCCCTAATGGACCCTGTATAATACAATCACCCACCAGAAGGAGATCCCTGGCATCTACCCTAATGGACCCTGTATAATACAATCACCCACCAGAAGGAGATCCCTGGCATCTCCCCTAATGGACCCTGTATAATACAATCACCCACCAGAAGGAGATCCCTGGCATCTACCCTAATGGACCCTGTATAATACAATCACCCACCAGAAGGAGATCCCTGGCATCTACCCTAATGGACCCTGTATAATACAATCACCCACCAGAAGGAGATCCCTGGCATCTACCCTAATGGACCCTGTATAATACAATCACCCACCAGAAGGAGATCCCTGGCATCTCCCCTAATGGACCCTGTATAATACAATCACCCACCAGAAGGAGATCCCTGGCATCTACCCTAATGGACCCTGTATAATACAATCACCCACCGGAAGGAGATCCCTGGCATCTACCCTAATGGACCCTGTATAATACAATCACCCACCAGAAGGAGATCCCTGGCATCTACCCTAATGGACCCTGTATAATACAATCACCCACCAGAAGGAGATCCCTGGCATCTACCCTAATGGACCCTGTATAATACAATCACCCACCAGAAGGAGATCCCTGGCATCTACCCTAATGGACCCTGTATAATACAATCACCCACCAGAAGGAGTTCCCTGGCATCTACCCTAATGGACCCTGTATAATACAATCACCCACCAGAAGGAGATCCCTGGCATCTACCCTAATGGACCCTGTATAATACAATCACCCACCAGAAGGAGATCCCTGGCATCTACCCTAATGGACCCTGTATAATACAATCACCCACCAGAAGGAGATCCCCGGCATCTGCCCTAATGGACCCTGTATAATACAATCACCCACCGGAAGGAGATCCCCGGCATCTACCCTAATGGACCCTGTATAATACAATCACCCACCGGAAGGAGATCCCCGGCATCTCCCCTAATGGACCCTGTATAATACAATCACCCACCGGAAGGAGATCCCCGGCATCTACCCTAATGGACCCTGTATAATACAATCACCCACCAGAAGGAGATCCCTGGCATCTACCCTAATGGACCCTGTATAATACAATCACCCACCAGAAGGAGATCCCTGGCATCTCCCCTAATGGACCCTGTATAATACAATCACCCACCAGAAGGAGATCCCTGGCATCTACCCTAATGGACCCTGTATAATACAATCACCAACCAGAAGGAGATCCCTGGCATCTACCCTAATGCACCCTGTATAATACAATCACCCACCAGAAGGAGATCCCTGGCATCTACCCTAATGGACCCTGTATAATACAATCACCCACCAGAAGGAGATCCCTGGCATCTACCCTAATGGACCCTGTATAATACAATCACCCACCAGAAGGAGATCCCTGGCATCTCCCCTAATGGACCCTGTATAATACAATCACCCACCAGAAGGAGATCCCTGGCATCTACCCTAATGGACCCTGTATAATACAATCACCCACCAGAAGGAGATCCCTGGCATCTACCCTAATGGACCCTGTATAATACAATCACCCACCAGAAGGAGATCCCTGGCATCTACCCTAATGGACCCTGTATAATACAATCACCCACCAGAAGGAGATCCCTGGCATCTACCCTAATGGACCCTGTATAATACAATCACCCACCAGAAGGAGATCCCTGGCATCTGCCCTAATGGACCCTGTATAATACAATCACCCACCAGAAGGAGATCCCTGGCATCTACCCTAATGGACCCTGTATAATACAATCACCCACCAGAAGGAGATCCCTGGCATCTACCCTAATGGACCCTGTATAATACAATCACCCACCAGAAGGAGATCCCTGGCATCTGCCCTAATGGACCCTGTATAATACAATCACCCACCAGAAGGAGATCCCTGGCATCTACCCTAATGGACCCTGTATAATACAATCACCCACCAGAAGGAGATCCCTGGCATCTCCCCTAATGGACCCAGTATAATACAATCACCCACCAGAAGGAGATCCCTGGCATCTACCCTAATGGACCCTGTATAATACAATCACCCACCAGAAGGAGATCCCTGGCATCTCCCCTAATGGACCCTGTATAATACAATCACCCACCAGAAGGAGATCCCCGGCATCTGCCCTAATGGACCCTGTATAATACAATCACTCACCAGAAGGAGATCCCCGGCATCTGCCCTAATGGACCCTGTATAATACAATCACTCACCAGAAGGAGATCCCTGGCATCTCCCCTAATGGACCCTGTATAATACAATCACTCACCAGAAGGAGATCCCTGGCATCTCCCCTAATGGACCCTGTATAATACAATCACCCACCAGAAGGAGATCCCCGGCATCTACCCTAATGGACCCTGTATAATACAATCACCCACCAGAAGGAGATCCCTGGCATCTACCCTAATGGACCCTGAATAATACAATCACCCACCAGAAGGAGATCCCTGGCATCTACCCTAATGGACCCTGTATAATACAATCACCCACCGGAAGGAGATCCCGGGCATCTGCCCTAATGGACCCTGTATAATACAATCACCCACCGGAAGGAGATCCCTGGCATCTACCCTAATGGACCCTGTATAATACAATCACCCACCAGAAGGAGATCCCTGGCATCTACCCTAATGGACCCTGTATAATACAATCACCCACCAGAAGGAGATCCCTGGCATCTACCCTAATGGACCCTGTATAATACAATCACCCACCGGAAGGAGATCCCCGGCATCTACCCTAATGGACCCTGTATAATACAATCACCCACCAGAAGGAGATCCCCGGCATCTACCCTAATGGACCCTGTATAATACAATCACCCACCAGAAGGAGATCCCTGGCATCTCCCCTAATGGACCCTGTATAATACAATCAACCACCAGAAGGAGATCCCCGGCATCTACCCTAATGGACCCTGTATAATACAATCACCCACCAGAAGGAGATCCCTGGCATCTACCCTAATGGACCCTGTATAATACAATCACCCACCAGAAGGAGATCCCTGGCATCTACCCTAATGGACCCTGTATAATACAATCACCCACCAGAAGGAGATCCCTGGCATCTCCCCTAATGGACC
This sequence comes from Engystomops pustulosus, assembly GCF_040894005.1. Classification (NCBI taxonomy): domain Eukaryota; kingdom Metazoa; phylum Chordata; class Amphibia; order Anura; family Leptodactylidae; genus Engystomops; species Engystomops pustulosus. The sequence continues at coordinate 4,288,163 of NC_092413.1, forward strand.
CTGTATAATACAATCACCCACCAGAAGGAGATCCCTGGCATCTCCCCTAATGGACCCTGTATAATACAATCACCCACCAGAAGGAGATCCCCGGCATCTACCCTAATGGACCCTGTATAATACAATCACTCACCAGAAGGAGATCCCCGGCATCTGCCCTAATGGACCCTGTATAATACAATCACCCACCAGAAGGAGATCCCTGGCATCTACCCTAATGGACCCTGTATAATACAATCACCCACCAGAAGGAGATCCCTGGCATCTACCCTAATGGACCCTGTATAATACAATCACCCACCGGAAGGAGATCCCTGGCATCTACCCTAATGGACCCTGTATAATACAATCACCCACCGGAAGGAGATCCCCGGCATCTACCCTAATGGACCCTGTATAATACAATCACCCACCGGAAGGAGATCCCTGGCATCTACCCTAATGGACCCTGAATAATACAATCACCCACCAGAAGGAGATCCCTGGCATCTACCCTAATGGACCCTGTATAATACAATCACCCACCAGAAGGAGATCCCCGGCATCTACCCTAATGGACCCTGTATAATACAATCACCCACCAGAAGGAGATCCCCGGCATCCACCCTAATGGACCCTGTATAATACAATCACCCACCAGAAGGAGATCCCCGGCATCTACCCTAATGGACCCTGTATAATACAATCACCCACCAGAAGGAGATCCCTGGCATCTCCCCTAATGGACCCTGTATAATACAATCACCCACCAGAAGGAGATCCCTGGCATCTGCCCTAATGGACCCTGTATAATACAATCACCCACCAGAAGGAGATCCCTGGCATCTCCCCTAATGGACCCTGTATAATACAATCACCCACCAGAAGGAGATCCCTGGCATCTACCCTAATGGACCCTGTATAATACAATCACCCACCAGAAGGAGATCCCTGGCATCTACCCTAATGGACCCTGTATAATACAATCACCCACCAGAAGGAGATCCCTGGCATCTACCCTAATGGACCCTGAATAATACAATCACCCACCGGAAGGAGATCCCTGGCATCTACCCTAATGGACCCTGTATAATACAATCACCCACCAGAAGGAGATCCCTGGCATCTACCCTAATGGACCCTGTATAATACAATCACCCACCGGAAGGAGATCCCTGGCATCTACCCTAATGGACCCTGTATAATACAATCACCCACCAGAAGGAGATCCCTGGCATCTACCCTAATGGACCCTGTATAATACAATCACCCACCAGAAGGAGATCCCTGGCATCTGCCCTAATGGACCCTGTATAATACAATCACCCACCGGAAGGAGATCCCTGGCATCTACCCTAATGGACCCTGAATAATACAATCACCCACCAGAAGGAGATCCCTGGCATCTACCCTAATGGACCCTGTATAATACAATCACCCACCGGAAGGAGATCCCGGGCATCTGCCCTAATGGACCCTGTATAATACAATCACCCACCGGAAGGAGATCCCGGGCATCTGCCCTAATGGACCCTGTATAATACAATCACCCACCGGAAGGAGATCCCCGGCATCTACCCTAATGGACCCTGTATAATACAATCACCCACCAGAAGGAGATCCCCGGCATCTACCCTAATGGACCCTGTATAATACAATCACCCACCAGAAGGAGATCCCTGGCATCTACCCTAATGGACCCTGTATAATACAATCACCCACCAGAAGGAGATCCCCGGCATCTACCCTAATGGACCCTGTATAATACAATCACCCACCGGAAGGAGATCCCTGGCATCTACCCTAATGGACCCTGTATAATACAATCACCCACCAGAAGGAGATCCCTGGCATCTACCCTAATGGACCCTGTATAATACAATCACCCACCAGAAGGAGATCCCTGGCATCTACCCTAATGGACCCTGTATAATACAATCACCCACCAGAAGGAGATCCCTGGCATCTACCCTAATGGACCCTGTATAATACAATCACCCACCGGAAGGAGATCCCGGGCATCTGCCCTAATGGACCCTGTATAATACAATCACCCACCGGAAGGAGATCCCTGGCATCTACCCTAATGGACCCTGTATAATACAATCACCCACCAGAAGGAGATCCCTGGCATCTACCCTAATGGACCCTGTATAATACAATCACCCACCAGAAGGAGATCCCTGGCATCTACCCTAATGGACCCTGTATAATACAATCACCCACCAGAAGGAGATCCCTGGCATCTCCCCTAATGGACCCTGTATAATACAATCACCCACCAGAAGGAGATCCCTGGCATCTCCCCTAATGGACCCTGTATAATACAATCACCCACCAGAAGGAGATCCCTGGCATCTCCCCTAATGGACCCTGTATAATACAATCACCCACCAGAAGGAGATCCCTGGCATCTCCCCTAATGGACCCTGTATAATACAATCACCCACCAGAAGGAGATCCCTGGCATCTACCCTAATGGACCCTGTATAATACAATCACCCACCGGAAGGAGATCCCCGGCATCTACCCTAATGGACCCTGTATAATACAATCACCCACCAGAAGGAGATCCCTGGCATCTACCCTAATGGACCCTGTATAATACAATCACCCACCAGAAGGAGATCCCTGGCATCTCCCCTAATGGACCCTGTATAATACAATCACCCACCGGAAGGAGATCCCTGGCATCTACCCTAATGGACCCTGTATAATACAATCACCCACCAGAATGAGATCCCTGGCATCTACCCTAATGGACCCTGTATAATACAATCACCCACCAGAAGGAGATCCCTGGCATCTACCCTAATGGACCCTGTATAATACAATCACCCACCAGAAGGAGATCCCTGGCATCTACCCTAATGGACCCTGTATAATACAATCACCCACCAGAAGGAGATCCCTGGCATCTCCCCTAATGGACCCTGTATAATACAATCACCCACCAGAAGGAGATCCCTGGCATCTACCCTAATGGACCCTGTATAATACAATCACCCACCAGAAGGAGATCCCTGGCATCTACCCTAATGGACCCTGTATAATACAATCACCAACCAGAAGGAGATCCCTGGCATCTACCCTAATGGACCCTGTATAATACAATCACCCACCAGAAGGAGATCCCTGGCATCTACCCTAATGGACCCTGTATAATACAATCACCCACCAGAATGAGATCCCTGGCATCTCCCCTAATGGACCCTGTATAATACAATCACCCACCAGAAGGAGATCCCCGGCATCTACCCTAATGGACCCTGTATAATACAATCACCCACCGGAAGGAGATCCCTGGCATCTACCCTAATGGACCCTGTATAATACAATCACCCACCAGAAGGAGATCCCCGGCATCTCCCCTAATGGACCCTGTATAATACAATCACCCACCAGAAGGAGATCCCTGGCATCTACCCTAATGGACCCTGTATAATACAATCACCCACCAGAAGGAGATCCCTGGCATCTACCCTAATGGACCCTGTATAATACAATCACCCACCAGAAGGAGATCCCTGGCATCTACCCTAATGGACCCTGTATAATACAATCACCCACCAGAAGGAGATCCCTGGCATCTCCCCTAATGGACCCTGTATAATACAATCACCCACCAGAAGGAGATCCCTGGCATCTACCCTAATGGACCCTGTATAATACAATCACCCACCAGAAGGAGATCCCTGGCATCTACCCTAATGGACCCTGTATAATACAATCACCCACCAGAAGGAGATCCCTGGCATCTACCCTAATGGACCCTGTATAATACAATCACCCACCAGAAGGAGATCCCTGGCATCTACCCTAATGGACCCTGTATAATACAATCACCCACCAGAAGGAGATCCCTGGCATCTACCCTAATGGACCCTGTATAATACAATCACCCACCAGAAGGAGATCCCTGGCATCTCCCCTAATGGACCCTGTATAATACAATCACCCACCGGAAGGAGATCCCTGGCATCTACCCTAATGGACCCTGTATAATACAATCACCCACCAGAAGGAGATCCCTGGCATCTACCCTAATGGACCCTGTATAATACAATCACCCACCAGAAGGAGATCCCTGGCATCTACCCTAATGGACCCTGTATAATACAATCACCCACCAGAAGGAGATCCCCGGCATCTACCCTAATGGACCCTGTATAATACAATCACCCACCAGAAGGAGATCCCTGGCATCTACCCTAATGGACCCTGTATAATACAATCACCCACCAGAAGGAGATCCCTGGCATCTCCCCTAATGGACCCTGTATAATACAATCACCCACCAGAAGGAGATCCCTGGCATCTACCCTAATGGACCCTGTATAATACAATCACCCACCAGAAGGAGATCCCCGGCATCTACCCTAATGGACCCTGTATAATACAATCACCCACCAGAAGGAGATCCCCGGCATCTGCCCTAATGGACCCTGTATAATACAATCACCCACCAGAAGGAGATCCCTGGCATCTACCCTAATGGACCCTGTATAATACAATCACCCACCAGAAGGAGATCCCTGGCATCTACCCTAATGGACCCTGTATAATACAATCACCCACCAGAAGGAGATCCCTGGCATCTACCCTAATGGACCCTGTATAATACAATCACCCACCAGAAGGAGATCCCTGGCATCTACCCTAATGGACCCTGTATAATACAGTCACCCACCAGAAGGAGATCCCCGGCATCTACCCTAATGGACCCTGTATAATACAATCACCCACCAGAAGGAGATCCCTGGCATCTCCCCTAATGGACCCTGTATAATACAATCACCCACCAGAAGGAGATCCCTGGCATCTCCCCTAATGGACCCTGTATAATACAATCACCCACCAGAAGGAGATCCCTGGCATCTCCCCTAATGGACCCTGTATAATACAATCACCCACCAGAAGGAGATCCCTGGCATCTACCCTAATGGACCCTGTATAATACAATCACCCACCAGAAGGAGATCCCTGGCATCTACCCTAATGGACCCTGTATAATACAATCACCCACCGGAAGGAGATCCCTGGCATCTACCCTAATGGACCCTGTATAATACAATCACCCACCAGAAGGAGATCCCTGGCATCTCCCCTAATGGACCCTGTATAATACAATCACCCACCAGAAGGAGATCCCTGGCATCTACCCTAATGGACCCTGTATAATACAATCACATGGAGAACTCTAACCCCAAAACAAGAACAACGATCCATCTATTACATCTGCAGAAAACCTCTAAGCCACGAGTCACCTCCCATCCATGACACCATGGAAACCACACAATATCTGGGCCCCCACATTAGGTCCTACCCTAAAACAAGTTCAGCCAAATATCTCTGGACCTTGACCCTCGCCATGTGCCCCATCACCGTCCTCCATCCCAGTCTAGAATCTTACACGCTGATAAGAAGAACTGTAGGATCAATAAGTTCATGGTGTTTTAAGATTGGTGGGGACCAAAGTGATCCAAAGGGAACCTGTCATCAGGTTTTACACACTACGAGCCTCCCTCAGGTCGGGTATGAAGTGTCCTCTCCAAATCCCATTTTATGTGAAATGTCATCCATTTACCTATAAAGATTCTCCCCCAAAGTCAGGAAAATACGACTATTCTCCTCCGACTTTCACATGGGGCGAGTCAAGCTTAGTGGTTACAGGGGTAGTGTCACCTCAGAAGCTCCGATCTTCTGTTCCATAGCACCTAGAAACTTCTTGTGTCATATTAGAGATAAGAATCTCATCTTTCAGATCACATCAATCTTCTGGTTCTCTGTGCTAGAGAACTGGACATACCGGCTCTGTAGCTCACAAAGTCATAATCCTGATGTAATCTGAAAGATAAGATTCTTATCTTTAATATGACACAGAAATGTTTCTAGACGCTACAGAACAGAAGAGGGGCTTCCGAAATGACAAAAACCCTGCAACCACTAAACTTGACTGACTTTGGTGGACTTTTTTTTTTTTATAGGTGAATGAGTGCGATTTCATATAAAAGATGGAATTTCATTGCTCTACGTTAGGGGGCTAGCTAGTGCGGAAAAACCTGGTCACAGGGTATCTTTAAAGAGGTTACCATGCGGAGGATGGGCACCATGTTCCATGCCTGTAAAGCATGCACCTTATGTATTGTCTATGGCACTGACAAACATGGCCATGGGTGTTCCCCACCTACATCCGACAGTCCCATAGCCAGCGAATGAGGGAGCAGGAAGCTTGTACGACCTGTGGCTCCATTAATCCAGGGTAGGAGACCTCCGCTCCGATAATTGGTGCTGCACCTAATCAGTACGTTTATCCCCTATACTGTGAGTCCTCCCTATAGTGTGGCCAATGCTTAGGTAATATTGGGGTGCACTACAAGGGGAGATGCATTAGGCCTTGCACACATTTCTTCAGACCTGGAGAAGCTCAGATGGATGTGGCAATGGCTGGATGTTAATGAATGCCATGTTTATGTCTATGTATATCGTGCAGTGAGAGCTCTGATAAATCAGCGCTGTCATGATAAAATGTGTAGCATGTACATGTAGGGGAGGCTGAGATATCGCAGCAGATAAGCCGGTTATTAATCGGCCGCTCGCACTGGAATTCGCTCCCACACTCTGCGCTGGAGAGAGAGTCCCGAGGTGGAAGGTCTGATGCAGACTGATGGCTTCTGCGCTCTAATTCTGGGCCATAATCCTCTCATTTAACACGTGGCTGTCTCTTATTCCAGAGAGTCACGCTCTCAGAGCGCCAGGAATGTTAAACACGGAGCGCAGCATTCCCAAGACATGGAGATGGCTGCACATCCTGGGACCATCTCCTAATGAGTGGCCGCCATCAAACAGATTTTAATTAGACTCCTTTAAGTGTCAGAGCAGAGTTCATTTTCATTATCATGGACCAGTAACGATGGAGCGCAGTTTCCACGGCCGCCCCCGAACATCGAGCTGGTAATTACAGGCTCCGATCATTTACTACACGCATATCTACACAACCCGCCGAGCATTAGTGGCGCGGGGTCACCGAGAACGAGATCACTTAGGGCTGAGCATCGAGACATATGGGGGATTGTGTGTAACATATCCATCTGAGGGAGTCATAGCAGGTGGATTGTCCTCACACTGCTGTGCTCTTTGCTCTGGGCACTGAGCAGCTCCTCCTCTTTGCTCTTAGTAAAAGCATCATGGTGGTGATTCTGCCGCCCCTGAATAAGACTCGTGTATAGAGAGAGAGATTGAGCCCATCATGAAGATACAATGTAGCCCAGACGTGTGATGATCCAGTTTGCTCCATGAAAAGCCCAATAAATGTCCTGGCTCTAGTAGAAATTATATCAAACAGTCCTCCTCATCATGCTGTTCACATTCTTACCACGACAGCTAACAAGTGATCAGCAGTACCGCTCCATTATGAGCGTCCAACCAGGATGATCTCATATGGAAGTGACTCTGAGCTTAGAGAGTCACAGAGAGACATCAGCAGGTTGTATCAGAGATACAGTGACTGGAAGAGTCACAGAGAGACATCAGCAGGTTGTATCAGAGATACAGTGACTGGAAGAGTCACAGAGAGACATCAGCAGTTTGTACCAGAGATACAGAGACTGGAAGAGTCACAGAGAGACATCAGCAGTTTGTACCAGAGATACAGAGACTGGAAGAGTCACAGAGACATCAGCAGGTTGTATCAGAGATACAGAGACTGGAAGAGTCACAGAGAGACATCAGCAGGTTGTACCAGAGATACAGAGACTGGAAGAGTCACAGAGACATCAGCAGGTTGTACCAGAGATACAGAGACTGGAAGATTCACAGAGACATCAGCAGGTTGTACCAGAGATACAGAGACTGGAAGAGTCACAGAGAGACATCAGCAGGTTGTACCAGAGATACAGAGACTGGAAGAGTCACAGAGACATCAGCAGGTTGTACCAGAGATACAGAGACTGGAAGAGTCACAGAGAGACATCAGCAGGTTGTATCAGAGATACAGAGACTGGAAGAGTCACAGAGAGACATCAGCAGGTTGTACCAGAGATACAGAGACTGGAAGAGTCACAGAGACATCAGCAGGTTGTACCAGAGATACAGAGACTGGAAGAGTCACAGAGAGACATCAGCAGGTTGTACCAGAGATACAGAGACTGGAAGAGTCACAGAGACATCAGCAGGTTGTACCAGAGATACAGAGACTGGAAGAGTCACAGAGAGACATCAGCAGGTTGTACCAGAGATACAGAGACTGGAAGAGTCACAGAGACATCAGCAGGTTGTACCAGAGATACAGAGACTGGAAGAGTCACAGAGACATAAGCAGGTTGTATCAGAGATACATAGACTAGAAGAGTCACAGAGACATCAGCAGGTTGTACCAGAGATACAGAGACTGGAAGAGTCACAGAGAGAAGTCAGCAGGTTGTACCAGAGATACAGAGAGACTAGAGGTGTCACAAAGATGCTTTGTGGCCACATCTCACACTGATGACCATGTGATTGGGGTCGCCAAGCATCAGCGGTTCTGGTGATGTTACAGGTTGGGCAGGTGTCTCTAGTCCATATAGAACCACACTACACTATGACCCGTCCGGTGACAGCCCATACTACTTGTATAATATCATTAGGCAGTCATTCTGCCTCTACCTGGACATCTGGGAAGAATGCAAATATGTTTTCCAAGGTGTTTAATGGAAAACATTACCTCCTTTTGCTACCTTGAAAGGCAGCCCCCTTACCATCAAGTATGACCTACAAGAAGTCTAAAAATATGATGTGGGATTAAGCCAAACCAGTCTATCTATTCCATAAGGAACAGACTCCCAACTGTAGACAGCGCTGTTTCCACCTGGTTGGATCTCCTCAGTGCTGTCTACAGTTGGGAGTCTGTTCCTTATGGAATAGATAGACTGGTTTGGCTTAATCCCACATCATGTTTTTAGACTTCTTGTAGGTCATACTTGATGGTAAGGGGGCTGCCTTTCAAGGTAGCAAAAGGAGGTAATGTTTTCCATTAAACACCTTGGGAAACTTATTTGCATTCTTCCCAGAATTCCCTAGTGGAGCATCTATGGCTTTAAGTCTCCACACACCTTTAAGGTGGCCTTAATTGGCAATGTCTCCTTAAGGAGAACACCTACTGTCTGACTCTACCTGGACATCACAGGATTATTGGATTATTGTCATCACATGGAGGACACTGCCCCAGCTTATGGAAGTCTCATCATCAGGGAGCGGCTGCTGGACCTGTGAACAGCAGGGGTCGTCATTGTCAGATGTGACTGATGCTCAAGCCCATAAGACAGAGAAGGAGAAGCTGCAGGTAATGAGTGCAGAGTAGGAGGGGCTGCAGAGAATGCACGCAAAGTAGGAGGGGCAGCAGGTATGAGGAGCAGGTGATGCACGCAGGTAATGCACGCAGAGTAGGAAGAGCTGCAGGTAATGAGTGCAGAGTAGGAGGAGGGGCTTTAAGTAATGAGTGCAGAGTAGGAGGAACTGCAGGTAATGCACAGAGTAGGAGGAGCTGCAGGTGATGCACGCAGAGAAGGAGGAGCTGCATGTAATGCACGCAGAGTAGGAGGAGCTGCAGGTAATGCACAGAGTAGGAGGGGCTAAAATGCCAATTCATTATTTCTTTTATACAATGTGATTTTTCTCTCGCAGTTGAAGTCACCTAGTAATAATGATCCTGTTTAAATCTTTTTTTTATCCTATTTGTACATCTTATTGTATAAATAATATTATTCCATAATTATCTATACATTGCATGATGCTATCATTTATCCGTTATAGGATTATTATTTTAATCTCAATGATCACATTTTACCTCGTTCCTCGAGTTCATGGGCTACAATGTAGCGGAGATGTGTCTGTGTTGTCAGACGGCGCTGCCAGTGTATTAGTAGGAGGAGCGGACACTGTCTCTGTCATGTCAGTTCTGAGAATATCTCTGTCTCCTTCCCAACTATAGACAGAGATACAGCCAAAACAAGACTTGTCACCAGAAATCTACCCAAACCAACAATGCCTCCGGGGAAAGGGCTACAAGTATCACCTACAATTAGATGCCAGTGAGGCCCTGAACCTTAATTACAACCGTTTTTCTGATATGCAAATTAGTTTACTCCTTTATTGAAGATATGACTCTAGGCTTCTCGCGGGCTGCTGGTTAACCACGCCCCCTTATTTTGACTGACAGCTCTGTGTCTCTTCAAGCCTCAGGCTTTGCCTGCACTGCCTTGTTCCTGAGTGACAGGTGTCACTGTTAGAAGATGCTGCTGTATGGAACTAGTACCAGAGACTGTCTGACAATTTTCAGCTACACACATCCAGCTCCGTTTACCTATAGGAAATATTGGGGCAGGTTTATCAGGGCCTCTGCACCACGTTAGTGCAAGAGCAGATGATAGCCCCTAACATGAGCCGGTGCATGATAAATATGCCCCATTGTGTCAAATTGTCTACACAGTGCCTTGTGTTACATTCATGTCATGTGACCATGGTGATGTCACCTAAGGTCCTTTATCCCCTAAAATGCACCCCATATATGTATCTGATCACATGAAATCACAGCAACCTCCATGGACGTGTACTCCTCCTCATCCTCCATGGAGGCTGCCGTGATTTCATGTGATCAGATATATACATAGGGTAGATATGGCAGATATTAGGGGTAAAAGGACTTTATGTCAAGTGACCAGGGTGATGTCAACTAAAGTGCTGAATAGTGAGGAGGCATAAGTATGAGTAGATGGGAGGGGCAGGCTTAGGACACTCCCACTCTGATGCAGGTAATTTAAAAGAGATCTACCATCAGTTTACTGATAGATGTGTCCTAATAAGCAGTTCCTCGGGACTCTACATGCCACCATTACTGAAATATAGATTTGTAAAAGGTCCTCAGGAACTTCTTATTAGGACACAGTAAACTGCTGGTAGAAATCCGTTAACATAAAGCTGATTTATGAGGGAAACTATTCTTAGCTGAAAGAAGGGGGGCAGTTAGTTAATAGGGATGTAGGGGAACCTGTCACTGGCTGTACATGTGGAAATATGGTGACAGGTTCCCTTTAAATACCAGAGCCTTCATATAACATCAGTGTCATGGCCGCTGCCATCATGTGGCCAGGGATGAATGCAGCTGATACAGCAATATCCCTGATGTCCTATAACGTCTGGGATAGGACTGGAGGGATGAGGGGCTGACCAGTAATCCCTATGATTTGTGGTGTCAGCTCGGGTCACAGACCCTTGTGCAGTGATTGATCTTTATCTGCTCCTTTCAGCAGACATGACCCAGGTAAGGGGGGATTATCAGCGCTTCACGCAGTAAGTGCTCTGTATTTGCACAGATTTTCTGGAAACAAATGTGAGGAATGTGTCTGTCCAAACAGCGGCTCTTCCCAGGATATTACTGTGTGCAGCCCCTCGGTGGCCGGACTCCACGCTGCGCTTCATGGTGTTACATCATAGAACAAGAAACCTGCCCCCATCATAGTCTTCACCCCTCTGTTTCCCAATGAGGGTCCTGCACTGCACATTGTGGTCGGTCTGTGAATCACAAAGTATGTGCTGACCCGATTTCTCAGACCAACCATAGATAAGAAGAGTAGAGTCCAAGCATCAACTCATATGTGATGGAAGGACTCCCTCCCTGCTGTTAGCTCACTGTCCGCAGACTATTCCCATGATATCCAAAACTTCTCCAGTACAATTCGTGACGCAGCAGAGATGCCGTTCTAAGACGCCTCACATGTAGCAATGTTTAACACCTCAGGTTGGGGACAAGAAACGTCTTCCTCATTCCCGATCCCAAGAGTTTACAAATAAACACATGTGGGTCTCGGGAGAGACTCCTCCCCGTTGCGCTTGATTTGTGTTCCCAAGAACAGCGCGTGTCCCAAAGTCACTTCTCTACTTCCACTCCTGGTTTGTAGCTACGTAACTCAGCGGCGCTCCAGGTTACAGTGTACGGCCTCATTCATCTCCTCGCTGCTCCTCACCTGTGATACAACCTCACTATACATCACCATACATCACTATACATCCCTATACATCACTATACATCACTATACATCCCTATACATCCCTATACATCCCTATACATCACCATACATCACTATACATCACTATACATCCCTATACATCCCTATACATCCCTATACATCACCATACATCACTATACATCCCTATACATCACTATACATCACTATACATCACTATACATCCCTATACATCCCTATACATCACCATACATCACTATACATCACCATACATCACTATACATCACCATACATCACCATACATCACTATACATCACTATACATCACTATACATCCCTATACATCACCATACATCCCTATACATCCCTATACATCACCATACATCCATATACATCACCATACATCACCATACATCACTATACATCCCTATACATCACCATACATCACTATACATCACCATACATCACTATACATCACTATACATCACTATACATCCCTATACATCCCTATACATCACCATACATCCCTATACATCCATATACATCACCATACATCCATATACATCACCATACATCACCATACATCACCATACATCACTATACATCACTATACATCCCTATAAATCCCTATACATCACCATACATCCCTATACATCCCTATACATCCCTATACATCACTATACATCACTATACATCCCTATACATCCCTATACATCACTATACATCACTATACATCACTATAAATCCCTATACATCACTTCTCCTTCACAAACTGACAACACGTCATCAATAATACAGGTAAAAGTATAAACTTTAGGGAAAAAAAGGTGCAAAACAAAACAAACAAAAAGAGTGGGCAAAACAAAGAAATGTATAATGACTGTGCTGAGAGCCTCCCCCATAATGGGAGCAGCAGCCAAAGCTTTCATGTACATGTAATGAGCCGAGCGCCGCGTCATAACAGCCACACATGAGGGCAGAATGTGATAGCACCCCCATCTCCAACACCCCGACACCTGCCCAGGACATGTGCACCCATCACATGACACATCTAGGACGTACAGGGAGACCAGTGATACTAGTACAGTGCTATAGGGAGACCAGTGATACTAGTACAGTGCTATAGGGAGACCAGTGATACTAGTACAGTGCTATAGGGAGACCAGTGATACTAGTACAGTGCTATAGGGAGACGAGTGATACTAGTACAGTGCTATAGGGAGACGAGTGATACTAGTACAGTGCTATAGGGAGACGAGTGATACTAGTACAGTGCTATAGGGAGACCAGTGATACTAGTACAGTGCTATAGGGAGACCAGTGATACTAGTACAGTGCTATAGGGAGACCAGTGATACTAGTACAGTGCTATAGGGAGACCAGTGATACTAGTACAGTGCTATAGGGAGACTAGTGATACTAGTACAGTGCTATAGGGAGACCAGTGATACTAGTACAGTGCTATAGGGAGACCAGTGATACTAGTACAGTGCTATAGGGAGACCAGTGATACTAGTACAGTGCTATAGGGAGACCAGTGATACTAGTACAGTGCTATAGGGAGACCAGTGATACTAGTACAGTGCTATAGGGAGACCAGTGATACTAGTACAGTGCTATAGGGAGACCAGTGATACTAGTACAGTGCTATAGGGAGACCAGTGATACTAGTACAGTGCTATAGGGAGACTAGTGATACTAGTACAGTGCTATAGGGAGACCAGTGATACTAGTACAGTGCTATAGGGAGACCAGTGATACTAGTACAGTGCTATAGGGAGACCAGTGATACTGGTACAGTGCTATAGGGAGACCAGTGATACTAGTACAGTGCTATAGGGAGACCAGTGATACTAGTACAGTGCTATAGGGAGACCAGTGATACTAGTACAGTGCTATAGGGAGACCAGTGATACTGGTACAGTGCTATAGGGAGACCAGTGATACTAGTACAGTGCTATAGGGAGACCAGTGATACTAGTACAGTGCTATAGGGAGACTAGTGATACTAGTACAGTGCTATAGGGAGACCAGTGATACTAGTACAGTGCTATAGGGAGACCAGTGATACTAGTACAGTGCTATAGGGAGACCAGTGATACTAGTACAGTGCTATAGGGAGACCAGTGATACTAGTACAGTGCTATAGGGAGACCAGTGATACTAGTACAG